>NC_084683.1:2500-326666 GCF_028389875.1 Rhea pennata
CCTAACCCTAACCCTAACCCTAACCCTAACCCTAACCCTAACCCTAACCCTAACCCTAACCCTAACCCTAACCCTAACCCTAACCCTAACCCTAACCCTAACCCTAACCCTAACCCTAACCCTAACCCTAACCCTAACCCTAACCCTAACCCTAACCCTAACCCTAACCCTAACCCTAACCCTAACCCTAACCCTAACCCTAACCCTAACCCTAACCCTAACCCTAACCCTAACCCTAACCCTAACCCTAACCCTAACCCTAACCCTAACCCTAACCCTAACCCTAACCCTAACCCTAACCCTAACCCTAACCCTAACCCTAACCCTAACCCTAACCCTAACCCTAACCCTAACCCTAACCCTAACCCTAACCCTAACCCTAACCCTAACCCTAACCCTAACCCTAACCCTAACCCTAACCCTAACCCTAACCCTAACCCTAACCCTAACCCTAACCCTAACCCTAACCCTAACCCTAACCCTAACCCTAACCCTAACCCTAACCCTAACCCTAACCCTAACCCTAACCCTAACCCTAACCCTAACCCTAACCCTAACCCTAACCCTAACCCTAACCCTAACCCTAACCCTAACCCTAACCCTAACCCTAACCCTAACCCTAACCCTAACCCTAACCCTAACCCTAACCCTAACCCTAACCCTAACCCTAACCCTAACCCTAACCCTAACCCTAACCCTAACCCTAACCCTAACCCTAACCCTAACCCTAACCCTAACCCTAACCCTAACCCTAACCCTAACCCTAACCCTAACCCTAACCCTAACCCTAACCCTAACCCTAACCCTAACCCTAACCCTAACCCTAACCCTAACCCTAACCCTAACCCTAACCCTAACCCTAACCCTAACCCTAACCCTAACCCTAACCCTAACCCTAACCCTAACCCTAACCCTAACCCTAACCCTAACCCTAACCCTAACCCTAACCCTAACCCTAACCCTAACCCTAACCCTAACCCTAACCCTAACCCTAACCCTAACCCTAACCCTAACCCTAACCCTAACCCTAACCCTAACCCTAACCCTAACCCTAACCCTAACCCTAACCCTAACCCTAACCCTAACCCTAACCCTAACCCTAACCCTAACCCTAACCCTAACCCTAACCCTAACCCTAACCCTAACCCTAACCCTAACCCTAACCCTAACCCTAACCCTAACCCTAACCCTAACCCTAACCCTAACCCTAACCCTAACCCTAACCCTAACCCTAACCCTAACCCTAACCCTAACCCTAACCCTAACCCTAACCCTAACCCTAACCCTAACCCTAACCCTAACCCTAACCCTAACCCTAACCCTAACCCTAACCCTAACCCTAACCCTAACCCTAACCCTAACCCTAACCCTAACCCTAACCCTAACCCTAACCCTAACCCTAACCCTAACCCTAACCCTAACCCTAACCCTAACCCTAACCCTAACCCTAACCCTAACCCTAACCCTAACCCTAACCCTAACCCTAACCCTAACCCTAACCCTAACCCTAACCCTAACCCTAACCCTAACCCTAACCCTAACCCTAACCCTAACCCTAACCCTAACCCTAACCCTAACCCTAACCCTAACCCTAACCCTAACCCTAACCCTAACCCTAACCCTAACCCTAACCCTAACCCTAACCCTAACCCTAACCCTAACCCTAACCCTAACCCTAACCCTAACCCTAACCCTAACCCTAACCCTAACCCTAACCCTAACCCTAACCCTAACCCTAACCCTAACCCTAACCCTAACCCTAACCCTAACCCTAACCCTAACCCTAACCCTAACCCTAACCCTAACCCTAACCCTAACCCTAACCCTAACCCTAACCCTAACCCTAACCCTAACCCTAACCCTAACCCTAACCCTAACCCTAACCCTAACCCTAACCCTAACCCTAACCCTAACCCTAACCCTAACCCTAAATGACTCTAACCCTAACCCTAACCCTAACCCCTAGCCCTAACCCTAACCCTAACCCTAACCCTAACCCTAACCTAACCCTAACCCTAACCCTAACCCTAACCCTAACCCTAACCCTTAACCCTAACCCTAACCCTAACCCTAACCCTAACCCTAAATGACTCTAACCCTAACCCTAACCCTAACCCTAACCCTAACCCTAACCCTAACCCTAACCCTAATCCCTAACCCTAACCCTAACCCTAACCCTAACCCTAACCCAGTCCCCACAGCTGCCCCCCGAAACTCCACCCCCGACACATAACTGCCCCCCGGCCCCACAGATGCGTTCCAACTACTAACCCAGACACGTAACTGCCCAACCGGGCCCCACAGATGCCCCCTGACCCCCACCCCGACCCATAACTACCCCACTGGCAACACAGCTACCCCCGACCCCCACCCTGGAACCATAACTGTCCCCCCGGTAACACATCTGCCATTCGATCCCCACCCCCGACCCATAACTGGCCCCCTTGACACACAGATGCCCCCTGACACACACCCCCAACACATAACTGCCCCCTGGGCCCACAGATGCCCCCCGACCACCACCCCTGACCCATAACTGCCTTCCCGGCCCCACATCTACCCCTCAACCCCCACCCCCGACCCATAACTGCCCCCCAGCCCCAAAGCTGCCCCTAGTAACCCCACCCCCGACCCATAACCGCCCCCCCAGCCCCACAGATGCCCCCTGGACCTCCACCCCTGACACATAGCTGTCCCCCGAGCCCCACAGCTGTCCCCCAACCCCCACCCCCGACCCATAACTGCCCCCTCCCCTGGCACAACAGATGCCACCCGACACGCACCCCCAACCCATAACTGCCCCCCCGACCGCACACCTGCTCCTAGACCACCAACCCCTGACACATAACTGACCCCTCAGCAACACAGATTCCCCTGGACCCCACCCCGGAGGCAAAACTGCTCCCCCGGACCCACAGATGCCCCCCGACACCCACCCCCGAACCATAACTGCCCTCCGGCCCCACACCTGACCCCTGACCCCCACCCCCGACCCCTAACTGTCCCCCCGGACCCACACATCCCCCCGACTCCCACCCCCATCCCATAACTGCCCCCCTGGCAACACAGCTGCCCCAAGACCCCACCTCCAACCCATAACTGCTCCCCCGACTCCACAGCGGCCCCCTGACCTCCACCCTTGACCCATATCTGCCCCCAGGCCCACAGCTGCCCCCTGACCCCCAGTCCTGACACATAACTGCCCAATCGGGCTCCAGAGCTGCCCCCGGACCCCCACCCCGACCCATAATTGCCCCCCTCAAGCCCCACACATGCCCTTGTCCCCTACCCATGACCCATAACTGCCCACCCGGCAACACAGCTGCCTCTCGACCCCCACCCCGACCCATAACTGTCCCCCTGGCCCCACAGATGTCCCTTGACCCCCACTCCCAACCTATAACTGCCCCCTGGCCCTACAGATGTCCCATGACCACAACCCCCGACCCTCGCAGGGGTGGCGCTCACTGCAGGGGTCAGGGCCAGGCAGGAGCCTTGTGGGGTTGGGGGCCGTCAGCGCAGGAGTGCTCGGGCTCCTCGGTGACCTCGGGGCTCTTGTTGGGGGCACAGCGGAGCCACAGCTTCCCCTTGAACTTGGCCCATGCCTGCGCATGGCACACACTAAGAACCCACTAAGGACACGCCACAGGGGACACAGACACACCGCGGGGGACACGGGGCTGCATGCGCACCAGGAACGGGGCTCTGGGACGCCCTGGGGTGCAGCTTGGCCTTGAGTTTAGTTCTTCTTTCCACATGTGACACACTAAGGACACGCCAAGGACACAGCTCGGGGGACATGGACATGCCGCGGGGAAATGGGGCCGCGCGGGCACCAGGTACGGGGCTCTGGGCTGTCATTAGCATGTGTTAGCGCATGTTTGTGGACAGCAGCTTGTTGTTAGCGTGTTGCTAGTGTGTTAGTGCAGATTGGAGCACTAGCGTGTGCTAGCGTGTATTACAGCGTGTCAGCACATGCTAGTGTGGTGCTGGCATGTTGTTACTGCATACCAACATGTTGCTGGCATGTTCTTGGCATGTTCTTAGTGTGTGCTACTGTGTTACCGCATGCCACTGTGTTGTCAGTGTATATTAAAATGTGTCAGCATGTGCAAGTACAGTGCTAATGTGCCCCACGCTGCCCCGCAGCGGCTCCCTGGCGGCCCCCAACACCCCATAGCTGCCCCCCGGTGCCCCCCATCACTCCCGCAGTGGCCCCGTGTGCCCCCTAACACCCCATAGCTGCCCCTGGCGCCCCACGCCACAGCTGCCCCACAGTGCCCCCCAACACCCCATAGCTGCCCCCCAACGCCCCCCAACACCCCCCCAGTGGCCCCACGTGCCCCTCAACACCCCATAGCTGCCCCCATGCCCCCCAATGCCCCCAAGTGGCCCCCTGGCACCCCCCAACGCCCCCACAGCAGCCCCCCTGGCGCCCCCCAATGCCCCCGCAGCAGCTCCCCGGCACCCCAATGCCCCATAGCTGCCCCCCGGAGCCCCCCAACACCCCCGCAGCGGCCCCCCACGCTCAACACCCCCGCAGCGGCCCCTTGGCGCCTTCCAACACCCCATAGCTGCCCCCAGCGCTCCCCAACACCCCCGCAGTGGCCCCGCACGCCCAACACCCCATAGCTGCCCCCTGGCACCCCCCAACACCCGCAAGCAGCCCCGTGGCAGCCCCCAACACCCCATATCTGCCCCCCATGCCCCTCAATGCCCCCGCAGTGGCCCCGTGCGCCCCCCAACACCCCACAGCGGCCCCCCGGCGCCCCCCAACGCCCCTGAGCGGCCCCGGTGCCCCCCAACGCCCCCGAGCGGCCCTCTGGCGCCCCCCAACACCCCCGCAGTGGCCCTGCATGCCCAACACCCCATAGCTGCCCCCCATACCCCTCAATGCCCCCACAGTGGCCCTGCGTGCCCAACACCCCATAGATGCCCCCCACGCCCCCCAACACCCCCGCAGCGGCCCCCCGGCCCCCCAACACCCCATAGCTGCCCCCCATGTCCCCCAATGCCCCCGCAGCGGCCCCCCGGCCCCCCCCTGCGCGCCCTCTCATGCCGTGGGGCACCTGGAGCAGGCGCTGCAGCCGGGGCGGCTCCAAGTCGCGCAGGCAGAACAGGCAGTCGGGGGGCTGGTGCCTGTGCGGGCCCCCCGGAACGTGCGGCCTGCCTGCGGGCAGCTCTGCCCCACGGCGCCTCAGCCCCACGGCACCCCACAGCCTGCCCCACGGCCTGCCCCCGCCACGCAGGGATGGGCCCTGCCCCATAGCGAACCTCCCTGCCCTGCAGGGACCGCCTCTGCCCCATAGCGAAGTCCCCCTGCCCCACAGGGACTGCCCCTGCCCCATAGCAAACCTCCCCCGCCCCGCATGGACCGGCCCTGCCCCATAGGGGCCGACCCCCACCCCGCAGGGACCGCCCCCCCACCCCGTAAGGACTTCCCCTGCCCCATAGCGACTCCCTCCCAGCCAACAGGGAACTTCCCTCACCCCATAGCGGCCCCCCCTGAGCCCACAGGGACCTCACCTCACCCCATAGCGGATCCTGCTGCCCCTGCCTCATAGGGACCTCCCGCCACCCCATAGTGAACCACACCACTCCATAGGGGATCCCAACCCCACAGGAACCCCTCCACCCCCCCTGCCAGGGACCTTCCCCCACCCCACAGGGCTCCTGCTGCCCCATAGGGACCCCACACATCCCGCAGGGCCCCCCCGGAGACCTCCCCCCACCCCATAGCCACCCCCTGCCCCATAGCGGCCCCCCCACACAGCCCCCCTCACCCCAAAGAAACCTCCCTGCCGGAGCCCACCCCCCAAACCATCGCCCCCCCCACCCCATAGAGCATCCCCCCACCCCATAGCGCCGCCCCGCCCCTGCCACCCCACAGTCCCCCTGGGGGTCTCCCTACGTTCTTGGCGCAGAAGGGCCGGGAGCAGCCGCTGCAGCAGCGGTGGTGGCACTGGGAGCACTGGAAGGGCCTGGAGCTGCCGCAGGCCAGCGCGGAGCAGAGCCCGCACTGCGGGCATGCTGCGCCGTGGGGCTGGAGCCACGGCCGGACCCACGGTGGGGCCCGCCGCCAACCTCCCAGTGCCCCCGCGCTGCGCCACGGTGCCCCCGCCCCGCGGCTCCCCCCCGCCCCCATGCAGCCGCCGCGGGCCAGCGTGGAGCAGAGCCCGCACTGCGGGCACACTGCGCTGTGGGGCTGGATCCACGGCTGGACCCACAGCATCCCCAACAGACCCCCGGAGTCCCTGCACCACCACCAGAGCCTCTGCCCCACAGCTAGACCCATAGTGGGACCCCTGCTCCACGGCCAGACTCTTTGCATCATCGCCAGACCCACAGCGAGAACCCTGCCCCATAGCTGGACCTTCTGCCCCATAGACAGACCCCCTGCCCCATAGCCAAACCCACAGCAAAGCGGCCTGCCCCATAACCAGATGCACGGCGATGCCCTTGGCCCCACAACCAAGGCCCAACCAGCTGCCATGGGGCAGAACGCCCTCCACCCCCAGCCGCGCTGTGGGGTAGAGCCCCACCCCCGCAGCCCTGCTGTGGGGCTGCCCCACGGTACTCACCGATGCTATGCTCGCGCAGGAAGGGCTGCCCACCCCCACCCCGCCAGCCCCGCTGTGGGGCTGCCCCATGGCGCTCACTGATGCTGTGCTCGCACAGAAAGGGCCGCCCACCCCCCACCCCCACCTCCTGTCCCCGCTATGGGGCTGCCCCACGGCGCTCACTGATGCCGTGCTCGTGCAGGAAGGCCGCCAGCCCCATGGGCTGCGCCTGGGGGTCGTGGTGGGCGGCGAAGTCGGCGCATGAGAGACCGCTGTGCTCTGGCTCCCACTGCCCCACGGCGGCCGTCAGTGCCCCAAGGCGAGTGCCGGGCCCCGCCTCCCGTGGCCCCGTAGCACCTCCCATCACCCCCCCGCCCCATAGCACCCCTCGTCACCGCCCCCCCGCCCCGTGGCGCCCCCCTCGCCCCCCCCCACCCCATAGTGCCCCCCGGCACTCACGGGGTGCTGGCAGTGGGGGCAGCAGCGCTGGGCCGGGCCCTGCCCCCCATCAAAGAGGAACCCGAACGAGCACTGGGGGGGGTGCGAGGAGGTCGGCCCCACGGGGCCACCCCACAAGCAGCCCCCGGCCCAGGGTGACGCCCTGCGGGCAGCCCCCAGCCCCACAGCGCCACCCCACGGGCAGCCCCCGCCCCATGGCGCTGCCCCATGGGCAGCCCCCGGTCTCATAGCATGGCCCTAGGTCCCAGTGATCCCCCCCATGTGGACTCCCTGGCCCCACAGCAACTCCTTCCACCCCACAGAGACCCCCCCCAGACCCATAATGACCCCTCCCAGTCCCATAGGGCTCTCCACAGCAGCCCCCAGCCCCATAGCAACCCTTTTAGCCCCATAGAGACCCCCCGCAAGCACTCTGAGCCCCATAGTAACCCCACAGTGACCCCCCCCAGCCCCATGGTGACCCACCCCCAGCCCCATAGAGACCTGCCCCCCAAGGACCCCGAGCCCCATTGCAACCTTCCCCAGCCATGCAGCGACCCTCCCGAGCCCCATAGCGACCCCCCAGCCCCATAGGGACCTCCCTCAAGTACTCTGAGCCCCATACAACCCCCTCTCAGCCCCACAGAGACCTCCCTCCCAAGGACCGCAAGCCCCATAGCAACCCCCCAACCCCATAAAGACCCCCCCAAGCACTCTGAGACCCATAGCAATCTCCCAGACCATAGCAACCCCCTCTCAGCCCCACAGAGACCCCCACCCAAGGATCCTGAGCCTTACAACGACCCCCCCAGCCCCATAAGAGATCTGCCCAAGGACCGCAAGCCCCATAGCAAGCCCCCAGCCCCATAGTGCCCCGCTCCCGAGGGCCCTGAGCCGCACAGTGAGCCCCCAGCCCACCACCAGCCCCCCCAGCCCCATAGAGACCCCTCCCAAGGGCCCCCAGCCCCATAGCAAGCCCCCTCAGCCATATAGAGCCCCCGTCCCAAGGGCCCTGAGCCCTACAGTGAGCCCCCAGCCCCACAGCGGCCCCCCCAGCGCCCTGGCACTGTGCACTGGCACCGTGCACAGCCGGATGCCCCAGACGAAGTCGGGGTCATGGAGCAGCTTGTGGCAGAGGAGCCCGAAGGTGTCGGGGCAGGCGCGGAGCTGCAGGCGGCACGGGGGGGGCGTGAGGGGGGGGACGCGTGTGGGGGGGGCACAAGCCCTCCCACCCCGCCACACACCCGTCACACGAGGGTTTCACGTCCCCCGTGCGAGGTGCATGCGCGCACACCCACCTGGGCGTCGGCTGAAGCACATGGTGCCCTGGCACGGCAGCACCCACAGCACCTGCGTGAGCACACGTGGGAGGCATAGCTGGGACCCCTGCCCCACAGCGCGCCCCACACATACCCGGGGGCGCAGCAGGGCCCCACTGCACTCCCAGTGCAGCAGGCGCCGCGCGAAGGCCCAGTCCGGCGAGGCGCCCCACACCGCCCCACACTTTGGGGGCAGCAGCTGGGACCCCCACCCCACACCTTGCCCCACACCCCGGCCCACCGCCTCGGCCATGTCGCCCAGCGCCCGCTGCACCACCGCCTGCAGGTGATGGCCAACACCAGTGAGCACCAGTATGCACCGGTACGCACCGGTATGCACCGGTAGGCACCAGTAGGCAGGGGCAATTCCCCCCCAGCCCCCGTGGTGCCTCCGCCCCACTGAGGGCCCCCCAGCACCCCCCAGTCTCCTCACAGTTGCCTCACAGTGCCCCCAACCCCCACCCAGCACCTCCCCAACACCCCCAGCCCCCTCCAAGTGCCCCCCAGCACCCTCCCAGTGCCCTCAGCCACCACCCAGCATCCCCCAGTGACCCCCAGTCCCTTCCCAGTGCCTCCCAGTCCCCTCCCGGTGCCCCCCAGCACCCTCTCAGGACCTCCCAGTTGCCTCCCAGTGCCCCGAACCCCCACCCAGCACCTCCCAGCACCCCCCCCAACACCCCCAGTCCCCTCCCAGTGCTGCCCAGTCCCCCCCAGCGTGCATGCTGACTTGCTGGTCGGGGCCCTCAAGGTCCAGGGTGGGCTCGTGGGTGGCCCAGAGGCGGCTCCGGAAAGGCACCAGGCACTGGCACTGCAGCTGCCCCAGGGTGGCCCAGATGTCACCGGCGCCTGCACCTACACACACCAGTATGTACCAGCATGCACCAGTGTGTACTGGTGCATGCCAGTATGCACCAGCGCACGCTGCTCCCTGCTCCCAATGCATCCCAGTATGGTGAGACCACTACGGGCTAGGGGCCTTCTAGAAACACCTAGACTCCATCCCAATGCCTCCCAGTATGGACCAGTAAGACCACTATCGGCTGGGGGCACTCTAGAAACACCTGGACCCCATCCCAGTTCCTCCCAGTATGGACCAGTAAGACCACTATGGGCTGGGGGTGCTCTAGAAACACCTGAACCCCATCCCAGTGCCTCCCAGTATGGACCAGTAAGATTGTCATAAATTTCACTCAATCAGTGTAGCCAATATAAGAATTTTATTAATTACAGCAAGCAAGATATAGGCAAATATCAGCGCTGGGCGACAGGGGAGTCTTCGCTCCGCCAACTGCCGCACTGGGTGGGTCCCAGTTCCTCTTTTTATATCATTCTGTCTTCCTGTTGTAACAGCATTCTGCGCATGTGAGTCCTGTTGCTAGGATTCTAGTTTCTTCTCATTCGTTGGAGGTCGATCGTTGACCTTTTAGGGTATAGCCAAGTGATTGGCCAAAGTTCCTTTAACTTCTCATCCGTTGGAGGTCGATCGTTGACCTTTTAGGGTATAGCCAAGTGATTGGCCAAAGTTCCTTTAATCTTTTAAACCGGTTAGGCAAAGCATCTTTTTCACAATACGTATTACTAGGTTCTTTGTTGTTTTGCAAAATGAAAACAGGATACCTATCTGGTTCTACTACAGTTCCCCCATTTCTCTTATCCTGATTCATTTTGCTCATTATATTGGCGTAATTCTTCCGCGGCTAGTTCTAATATTTGCAAACTCTCTATTATCAGGCAGGCGGTTATATCTGGTGAGATATGGACCCAACAGCACCCGCTAATTGTACAATCAGCACAAGAATTTGCAGAGTCAAGGGGGAAGTCCTGCGTTGAAGGAAGGAGCGTGCTTCGGTGGATCTACAGGGGGTACCAATTCCAGTCCCTTTCACGGGGCTTTCACGGGGCTGTATCCTGAACGTCCTACGGGTGTCTGAATCTGGAGGTTTCGTTCTCCACTAGCTGTTACCCCTCTGCCTCGCTCGTCGACCCGGTTGCTTCGAGCCACGAGGTGAACCATCTTCTCGGCAGCAAGGATATTCTTCAGGAGCCCTCCTAGACAACACCCGCAGTTCTGTATATAAATTTTAGTTCTGGTGGTCAATCAAGGCAGAACCGCACGGGATACCTCTCAGATAAGTTCCCTAGATGTAAGCGATTCCGCCAGTTTTCTCGCCAGGAATTTTCTAGCCGCAATGGGCTTACCACTTGCCTCTGCAAATTTTACAAAGGAAAAGATTCAACCATGGGTACCTCATACATTCCCTCCTCCCGAGTGGAGATTCAGTTCCTCTGGGCATTTGATGTTTGAGTTCTGCTAGTCCCTTTCCTCTGTATTTTTAACTTCAGTCCTCCGGGACTTCCAATTACTTGCCACTCGGAAGTTGATTCGAGTTTGGGGCCAGGATCTTGGATTTCCACCGGTCCCTTAATTCTACTGGCATGAGTCCATCCTTTTTCCGCCGTCCGAACTGCAGTTTCTGTAGTCAATAGCACAAGGTAAGGCCCCTCCCATTGTGGGGTCAAAGTTGCTTCCTTCCATGTTTTGATCATTACCCAGTCACCCGGCTGTACACGATGCAACTTTAGGTCTAACGGCGGTCTCTGCGCTAAGATTCCTTTTTTCCATAACTCTTCCCTGTATTTCATTAATTGAGTAACATAATTGGCCGTGATCTGATCTCTGACTATTGGGTGATCCTGCGGTTCTCCCATATTGTAAGGCATTCCATACAACATTTTGAATGGGGAGACCCCCATGTCCGTTCTGGGTTGTGTCCTCACATTTAGTAGAGCTAACGGCAAACATTTTATCCATGACAGTTTGGTCTCAATCATGAGCTTTGTTAGCTGTTTTTTTATTTCCCCATTCATTCTTTCTACTCGCCCTGAACTTTGGGGATGCCAGGGGGTATGATGGTCCCATCTAACCCCTAATGCAGTCATAGTGTCGGTCATGATTCTAGACGCGAAATGGGGGCCCCGATCAGAATCAATAGTCTCTGTAATCCCATAGCAGGGGATAAGTTGTTCTAAGAGGATTTTGACTACCACCTGAGCAGTGGCTCTTGCTGTGGGAAAAGCCTCCACATAATGGGTCAAATGGTCCACCATTACTAATAGGTATTTATACCTTCCAATCTTTGGCAGTTCAGTAAAATCTACCTGAATATGTGCAAACGGCCACTGCGCTGCCAGTCGTCCCCCTCGCACGGGGTGCCGTAGATGGGCCTTGTTCACCTTCAAGCAGGTGACACATCCTCGTACCACCTGTTTTGCCAGGTCGTCAGCCCCAAAACACATGTATTGTATAGTAAATTGATCCACTAGCGCCTGCGCCCCCCAATGTGTCCGACCATGTATCCTCCTCATAATTTCCATAGCTACTGATTTTGGTAATACTATTCTGTTTTCCCCCGGAAGTTTCCACCGCCCCTGGGAGTCTCGCCTCAGCCCCATCTTTTCTAGCCTTTCCTGCTCATGCGTGGTAAAACTGTACGCTCTCCAAGGTGGGTCATAGACCGATTCCTCAGGCCTCCGATCCTTACAGATGCAATCCGTCACAAGTAACTTCCCATTTTCTCGATAAACATGGCAAGGAGGTTGCAGATATATTCTCCCACAAATCTGACATTGTGTTCCCTGGGAGATACGCAAAGTTAATAGTGCGGCCCTCTTTGCTTCTTGGTCTGCAGCATTATTCCCTCTACTTCTGAAATCTTTTCCTCTCTGGTGCCCTTTCAAATGTACCACAGCAATTTCCTTAGGCCCCCTCAGAGCTAGCAATACTCTTCTGATCAAATTCTGATGTATCAGGCTCTTGCCCTGGGAGTTCATCAGTCCCCTCTCTTCCCAGATCTTGCCAAAAGTATGCACAACCCCATATGCATATTTCAAATCGGTATATATAGTACCTATTTTACCTTGCAATATCTGCAGGGCTCGTAGTAAAGCATAAAGCTCGCAGGCCTGTGCCGACCAAGATTTGTGCAGTGGCCCCGACTCGAGGACTGTTAACTCCTTTCCTGAAATTATTGCATATCCAGACACCCTTTCAACATTAACAACCCTAGAGGACCCGTCCACAAATAGTCTGTCTCCCACCTCTAATTCTTCTTCTTCCAAATCTGGCCGTATCTTTGTTTGCTCTTCTATGACTGCCAAACAGTCATGCGTCAAATTGTTCTCATTTGGTTCTCCATATAAAAATTGAGCTAGGTTCTGCATGTTAGCTATCTCTAAGGATAATTTTGGGGAGTCTAATAGAATGCCTTCATATCTTAAAAGTCGGGCATCTGTTATCCATTTCTTGGCCTTTTGTTGTAATACTCCCCTGATATTATGAGGGGATAACACGTGCAGCTGCCCGGTAAGGGTGATCTTGTTGGCCTCTTCAACGAGTAATGCACAGGCTACTATAGCCTGCAGACAAGTAGGCCATCCCCGACTTACTGGATCTAGCAATTTGGACAGATATCCTACGGGCCTCTTTTTACCCACCCATTCTTGCATCAATACTCCATAAGCCGTACCGTCATCTGCGTTGATGAACCGATAAAAGGGTCTCTTAACGTCAGGAAGGCTCAGCACCGGAGCATTGACTAAGTCATGTCACAATTCCTTTAAGCGTTCCTCATCTTCATTGCTCCATTTTAATAGTCCCTCCTGGCTCAATTTGTCATACAGGAATTTGACTTTCACGCTATAGTTTTCTATCCATTGTCGGCAATACCCGACAAGTCCTAAAAGTTGGCGTATTTGTTTCTTATTCCTAGGAGGTGTCAGCGATAAGATCCCACTTACCCTTTCGGGGTCTATTCTCTTCTCTCCCTTCCGAAGATAGTGCCCCAGGTATTTTACCTCTTCCTCAACGAATTGTAGCTTAGCTTTTGACACTTTTAGCCCTTTTTCATTGAGGAAGTTCAAGAGCTTAATGCTTTCTTCACAGACTCTATCTTCAGTCTCACCTGCGATTAAGAGGTCATCCACATATTGGATGAGGGTGATTCCTTTCCCCGTCTGATACTCCTGCAAAATTTGTTCTAGAGCTTGTCCAAATAAATTTGGGGATTCTGTAAATCCCTGGGGAAGTACCGTCCACCTCAACTGTTGTCTTCTATGCGTGTCTGGGTCTTCCCACTCAAATGCAGAATAGTCTCTACTCTGTTCGTTCAGAGGACATGTCCAGAATGCATCTTTGAGATCTATCACACTATAGTATTGTTTTTCACACCCCAGTCTACTCAATATAGTATAGGGGTTCGTCACTACCGGAAAGCGGGCCACAGTTCTTTTATTAATTTCCCTTAGATCGTGCACTAGTCGATATGACCCGTCCGCCTTTCTCACGGGCAAAATAGGGGTGTTAAAAGGAGACATACAAGGTTCGAGGAGACCTCTCTCCAGTAACCTCTTTATCTCGGGTTGCAGTCCTTTCCTGCCCTCAGGGGAGATGGGATATTGTTTAATTCTTACAGGTATCTCTGGGTTTCTAATAATAACTGAGAAAGGCGCTATATCAAGTTTCCCAACACTGTTAGGAGCGTACCAAACTTCGGGGTTAATCTGTCCTTCATCTTCCAGCCTTAAAGGGCAGAGTTTAATCCTTATTTCTTTGTCTATTACTTCCATATTAATACCTAATTCCATAATCAGATCCCTCCCTAACAAGTTAAAATCTGCCTCTGGGACTAATAGCAGGTTCCCCAGTCCCATTTTAGATTCTGTTTCAATTAATACATTCTTAATTGTGGGGACCTCAAAGGGTTCCCCTTTGGCTCCCACTACTTGAGCTATTTCTCTGGATATCTTACATCCCTTTGGGATTTTCTGAACAGTCGATCGTTCGGCTCCGGTATCTACCAGAAATTTGACCTCCTGCTGTTGATGATTCCAATTGGGGTTTTGAAGTGACCATTTGGTGTCCGCTAAAGGCCCCTGAGCGTGTTGGTTATCCCAAATCCGCATTCCTGCCCTTCTAATCATATTCCTCTCCTCGGCTGTGAATAGGATATTCATTATAGCCTGCAACTCCTCCCAGGTATGAATGCTGGGTCCCAAAAATTGATCTAATCTTTCCGATACTCCTAGTGGGTCCTCCAGAAGGTTCCCCATTTCTTTAAGTCTCGCACATCTCCGGAACTCAATGGGACGGAAATAAATCCTATAACTGGGTTTGGACCCCGGCCTCCAATGGGCATTTCCCAGAGCGGGTATAGATTCTGCTGCTGCGTCCGCTCTGGAGTTATGAAATCTTGACTTAGTTCATTGACCCTAGAGGGATCTTGCGATGCATTAGGAAGGGGATCATCTTGGGGTGGTACATAAAGGGGGGGACTATTGGTATTTCTTCTTTTCTCCTGTTCTCCTTTTCCCTCAAGGAAAAGAGGGCATCTACGCCTGGTCTAGTCACCCATACGCCAGCATACTCGCTCTCCTCCTTACTGAAGGGGATTTTACTTTTCACAATCATCTTTGCCGTATCTTTATCCTTTTTAGTGAGGTAGTGTTTCCAATTGTCTAACATAAACTCCAGTGGACTATCCCTGGGTATCCGAGGAAATTTTATGGAACTTGGGGGCTTGCTTTTCCCCTGTCCCATCTTCTGGAGCGCCTTCTATCGTGAATGTATCCACTCGCTTCCCCTGGTTCGTGGCTCACGCCCTCGCGGGCAATGAGAACCGCACTACTGAGGGTCCACACTCGCTTGGGGAATCCAGACTACCAGTCCCCCTCTCAGGCATACATTCGCTGCGCCTCCAGGATCCCTGACCCAGACCGAACGGATCTCCTTTTTCACAAAATACTCACGCATCCCGCGTCTTCGTCCGGACCTTTGTGCACAAAGTTTATAGGGTCTGCCGGCCTCCCTTGCCTAGTATCTTGAAATTTGGGTTCGTCGGTGCAACCGGGACGGGAAATTGGACTGCCAAGGCCGCCTATTGATAGGTGAGGCGCCTCCCTGGTAGGCCAAAGAAGATCCCGTCTCACAGGTTACATCCGAGTCACGGCACCAAATTGTCATAAATTTCACTCAATCAGTGTAGCCAATATAAGAATTTTATTAATTACAGCAAGCAAGATATAGGCAAATATCAGCGCTGGGCGACAGGGGAGTCTTCGCTCCGCCAACTGCCGCACTGGGTGGGTCCCAGTTCCTCTTTTTATATCATTCTGTCTTCCTGTTGTAACAGCATTCTGCGCATGTGAGTCCTGTTGCTAGGGTTCTAGTTTCTTCTCATTCGTTGGAGGTCGATCGTTGACCTTTTAGGGTATAGCCAAGTGATTGGCCAAAGTTCCTTTAACTTCTCATCCGTTGGAGGTCGATCGTTGACCTTTTAGGGTATAGCCAAGTGATTGGCCAAAGTTCCTTTAATCTTTTAAACCAGTTAGGCAAAGCATCTTTTTCACAATACGTATTACTAGGTTCTTTGTTGTTTTGCAAAATGAAAACAGGATACCTATCTGGTTCTACTACAAGATTACTACGGGCTGGGGGCCCTCTAGAAACAGCTGGGTCCCATCTCAGTGCTCCCCAGTATGGACCAGTGAGACCGCTGCGGGCTGTCGGCTCTCTAGAAACACCTGGACCCCATCCCAGTGCCTCCCAGTATGGACCAGTAAGACCACTATGGGTTAGGGTCCTCTAGAAACACCTGGACTCCATCCCAGTGCCTCCCAGTATGGACCAGTAAGAACACCATGGGCTGGGGGTGCTCTAGAAACACCTGGACCCCATCCCCGTGCCTCTCAGTATGGACCAGTAAGACCAGTATGGGCTAAAAGTGTTCCCAGAGGTGTCCCAGCTCCACCCCAGTGCCCCCCAGTACAGACCAGTGACACCAGTAGGACCCAGACTTGGTGATGCCCCATGGGGATGGGGGGGCTCCCCACTCCTCACCCCCAGGCCCCGCCTGTGGCTGTAGCCACGCCCCCTCTCGCTAAGCCCCTCCCGGCTGTAGCCCCGCCCCTCACACCTAGCCCCGCCCCCAGCAGCCCCCAGCCGGGCTCAGTGCTACCCTACAGGAACAGGAGGGGGCTCCCCACACCTCACCACACAGGCCCTGCCCCTGGACTTAACCACGCCCCTCCCTCTTAGCCACGCCCCCTAGCGCCTAACCACGCCCACAGCAGCCACCCAGGCAGGCTCAGTGACGCCCAAGGGACCCACAGACACCCACAGACGCCCCACAGACACCCAAAGGACCCACGGACAGCCCCCAGCTGCCCCACAGACACCCAGGGCCGCCCGGAGCTGCCCCACGGCTGCCCGGTGATGCCCCACAGTCACCCAAGGGACCCAGGGACGCCCCACGGACACCCGGGCGACACCCCAGGGACCCACGGACACCCCCTAGCCACCCTTGGGGCCCCCCCACGGCCATGTGGCAGGGCCACCCCATGCCCCCCTCCCCCTGGGCACCCTGGGGCCCCCAAGAGCCCCACCCCACCCCCCGGGGCTGCCGCATGGGGCCTGGGGATCCCCACACACACCCCCCACTGAGGGACTGAGCCAGGGCAGAGCGATGACATCACCGCCCCCCCCAGGCGATGACATCATGGCCCCGGGCGATGACATCACAGCACTCATGCTGCCAGCGCCGCTCGGCCTCCTGGGAAACGGCGGCGGCGGGGGGGGCGCAGGGGGAGGTGGCCAGACGCCTGGGCCCCTGGGCGGCGGTGGGGGAGGGGCCGCTGGGGCGGGCGCACATGTCGCCCAGGGGCCCCGGCCCCTCGTTCCAGTAGGTGCAGTGGGGGCAGGGCCAGCCCTGGGGGGCCGGGGGGGGCTCAGCACCTCGCCCAGATGCCTAGGCCCCTCTCCCGGACACCGGGGCCCTTCTCGAGCCACCTGGGTCCCTCCCCGGATGCCTGGGCCCACCTCCCTCAGCCACACCGTCCCATCACCCCCCAAACCCCAGAGGCCCGGGCCCCATCCCGTCTCTCCCCCCCCCACCACCCTCTGGGAGGCCTGGGCCCCGCCCCACCCCACCCTCCCGGACGCCTGGGCCCCATGCCTGGATGCCTGGGCCCCCCTTCTCAGACTCCTGGGCCCCTTCTCGGACACCTGGGCCCCCTCCTGAGTCAACTGAGCCGCTTCCCTGGACGCCTGGGCCCCTCTCCCGGACGCCTGAGCCCTTCTGGAGCCACCTTCTGGATCACCAGCTCCTACTGACATTAAAGAGTTCACTATGAGCAGCACAACTTTGCCAGAGACACTTGGCAGTAAAGTTTTGGCACAGGAGCAACTGCTGTAGCATCATGAAGCTCCACAAGTGCCGGATTCTCTGGTATGAGATCTGGGATATATCCACATCTCTGCACCAAAGGCTGAATCCAGAGTCTGCAGAATTCCCTCTCGTGGAGTTCAACAGTTGCAGAATGACTGGATACCACCGCAACAAACTCAGCGTGGCACCTTTGAGCTACAGGGTTAATAAAAGCGTACGGCGCTGGTCAGATTTTACTGACCTGGAGTCTGCCTTCGCTGCGGGGAGATTTCTGCTGGGAAGCGGCTGGTCGGCATTTCTCAACCCCCTCACTCCCCAGACACCTCAGCTCCTCTAACACCAGGCACTGTGAGCTGGTGACTGACTCTTCTCGAGTCCATGTGTATGGTGGGATCACGTAAAGGATGACTGCACGAATATAGGTTTCCAAAAGAAAAAGCGATTGCACTCTCCTTCAAAGACTGGGAGAAACTAAGGACTGAATCATCAACAAGTTTAACCACACAATGCTTTTTTTTTGTTTTAAGCCACAATAAACCTCCCTCTCCTAGTGTGAGTAAATCTGATATTCATGTGTTTTCTGAGACTCCCTGATAAGCCACAAAAAAGCAGCCTGTGAGTTTTCTGAAAGTTACAGCAGAACACCTTTTTTCTTTGGTGGAAGGAAAAAGCACTTCGTAACAGGCCTCAAGAGGCAACGAGATGGTGTTTGTAGGAGATGAATAAATAGGTGCGATGTTTATACTGCTTTTAAAGCAAGGAAGGAACGCCATGGTCAACATTCAACATTTCACTCTCTCACAACCTTTATCGTTGGAGTTTGTCTGCCAGACACGTACATCCGATCCATTCACATAGTTATTAAAACACCATGTAAATCCTGCGACCAGAACTGTACCAGGAGTTATGCAAGGGTGCAGCCGAGCTGGCTGCAAACACCACATCCCAACAAGCTGGGGACGGAAGGGGGAGGAATAGAAAGCAGAGGTGGTGCTCAGGAGAGGCAGATAAAAGCTCCCTGATGAAATACAGTGTAACGATCGTCTGAAAGTCACAGAAAACTCCAGCCCCGTAAAATGCAAGGCTGGCACATGATTCGGGGCGTGCGTGCATGGGTCGGCTTTAACCGCTCTGAATGAAGCTGTAACGCAAGGTCTATCTGCCTGTCTGCACGGGAACGGGGCTGACGTGCACGAGGCGATCCTCGCCGCAGCGACCCGCACGCAGAAGCCTCAGCGGAGTGCAGGGAGCGAGCGAAGCGACCCTGAACTCCGTTGGGTTTTCGCTTTTAACAAAACAAAGCAAAACAAAACACAGAACAGAGGATTTCAGCCATACGCTTCCCCTGGAGATGGGTAATAGACGGGTTGGGAAGATCCCTCTGCTCGGCTGCACGTGGAGCTCTAGCAGCAAGCAGGGAGACTGGGAAATTTTGGGTGAGCTTCATCATTTAGCAGCATTCTGCTGGTATCGGTGCCACCAAACTTCGTGTATCTTCTCGCACCATTTATGAGCGTTCTGACTCGGGTCCCTCAGCCAGTACGTCCTGTTTGGCTACAAAGGAACAACATCTCCATGAGTATTCCCAACACGGTTAACCCAAAAAGCAGCAAATATTCTGCACCTACCAATAAAATAAATATTCAGAATCAGTTCATCACCTTTTCAAAAGTTAAATTTAATTACCATTGAATTTATATATATTATATATATATATATAATATACATATATATAATATATATAACAATATATATATTCATGAGATAAGTAGTCAAACAAACTGACAATATATTGTTGGCATACTACTTGTGAGCCACTCTACACAAGAAGTGCTATATCTCAAAAGTCATTTTTAAGTACTTCTTTTCAGACCACAAAATCTATTTGTATCGTATTTATACTTATATAAAACTTAAAACTTATTTCAAGAGAAGACACGTTCTTTTCTTTTGTTAAGCTATCAAGGCTAGTAACCTACAGTCAAAGTAATCTTACACTTATTGCCTATATTTAAGGAATTAAATCTTCTCTGGAAAAAAAATTCTTCATTCTTTCTAACAATTCACAATAGTTTTCCTAGAATCTTAGTGTAGCTTGTAAAAAAAAGGAATGAAAGGAAGAAAGAAAAAGTCATTTACTGTGTGAACAAAAAATGTCTCAAAATTCTTGACTTCTGGGCGCAGCTCGAAAGACCAGGGAATTTCCCCTTTTAGGACTTTCTTGACAGGATCCACGTAATAGAGATGGGGCCCTTCCGTCAGCAGCAGCTGGCGTCGCCGTGCAAACAACCCCTAACGAGAGAAGTAGAAACAGCAATACAAAATGCATAAAGTTAAATGATAAAACTACCTAAAACTCTCAGATCTGTTTCCAGTCTGGGGGGGGGTCTCTGCAACTACACTGAAACAAGGGTTACCATGAGATCCTCGGTTATTTAACGATGAAGATCTCTAGGCTGCAAACCAGCCAAATTAACACGCTCTAGTTGGCAAAACACAGACTTTTGGCTTGGGAGGGAGGGCAGGGAGAGATGGGGATGTGAACTTCCAAATTCGATGGAAGCAGAATTAAAACAGCTCGGTGGGAAGATAATTTGGCTGTGGAATTTCTTTTACTTTACACATATGACCTCGCTCCTCTTTTTCCTCTGTGTCTCGGTGCGTTAATACCATATGGCAAAACACAAGCAGGATTTTAAGGAGTCGTGGTTTTCTGCAGAAAATGAGGAGTAAAGGGCTAATAACTTAGCTGGAAGACAATCTACTTTCCTGTAGAGCTGGCAGAAACTAAGACCATTGCTACTCCTACGTACTACGTCACTGTGAATTTTTAAGGCTCTTCTAATGCCACCTCCTCTCTCTCTGTCAGGATATGGGCACTAATAAGATCCAGGGAAAAAGAATGACAGTTCAGAACAACATGGGCTTGTATTTTAGCTCCAAATATTAGTGTCTCAATCCCCAGGCAGACATGCATCGAGATAAAGTATTTACTGGAGCATCAGATAAACGGGAGGAGAGGGAAAGAAAATTTACTGTGGTTTTGAAATGAAAGCACCAACAGCACATTCACTTTTTGCCTTTCTTAAAAAAAGAGCATACCGCAAAATTAAAGAAAAAACCTTTAAAGGAAAGCACTACGTCTTCTATGAAAATAAATGAGTTTGACACAATTAGATTAAATAAGGAAGTTTTAAAATAGATTCCTCATCCATGCTGCAAATGTGCAAGAAAGTCACAACAAAACTTTTGCTATGTGGGATTAAGAAAAAAAAAGAAAAAACCTTACCTTGCGTTTGTCTACGGGGCCCATTTTTAGGATTAAGTTATTTTCTACAAACTGATGCCTTAAAAGAAAGAAAAATAACTATTATTGCACAAGTAATTCTTCCACAGAACAGTCACCGTTATTTTAACTTAGTAATTCTCCATTTTTCTCTCATGGTCTCCTTTTCTCAGACTCATGAACAACTTTAATAGATGAGTTTTGGCCTCTTCCTTATTCCATCCTGAACAGCTATCTTCTAGAATCTGTCAGGAAAGTCACAACTGAGAAACTCTTCTCAAAAGTGAAGAGAAATGCTGCTGAGCACATCTGGAAAGTATTTGGGTTAAGTATCAACAGAACAGTATAATTCAAAAAACTCATATCAGCTGTGAGAACAAAGGAATCTAGCTTGCTCTAGGACTCTGCAGAGGCGCAGACTTCTCAGCACTGGCACAGTGTCATTTCTGTTCATCCTATAAACATCCTCCATGTCTTTTAGACCTTGCAAAGTTTAGAAATGCAGCATTAGAGATTTTTTTGATGCTACTGCTTTAAAATTAAACAGCAAAAAAAATCTAAGTTTATAATTGTTCACTTGAAGATGTCAAGTTGCACAAAAATTAATTTGAATCAAAATAACTTTCTCCTTGATTCCTTACTTCAATGCAAATAACAAATAACTACACTCAAAAGAGCTTACCAAGGATTTCCACCAGCCTGTTTTGCCAGAAGTAACCATTTTTCATCTTCAGAGAACTGTAGGTCCAGCTCAAGGGAATTGCTGTCAAGCTCATGGATATAGTGTTCGATGTTGCATCCTGATGCCTGTGGGGGACTCGTCTCTGGGGCAGGCAGGGCATGGGAAGAGGCAGAGCCAGAAATTTGCACGTAGCCAAACTGGCTCAGGAGACTGTCATACTAAAGGAGGGAAAAATTGGAAATTAGTGTTGCTTGCTTGCCTGATTAAAAGTTTCCTTTGCTATGAACACTTACAGCTGCTTTTAGTTTAAGACTTTGGTCCAGCACACTTCCGGACACGAAGGCAGCCCACTCCATAGATGACAGGCACTTCTCACAAGAAGCTTGCTTGGCCAAAAGCAAGCAAACCCGAATGTCTTCCAAGCAACAGCTTAATCAGAAAAGTGTTGACTAGTTCAACTTTTGCCCATTAATTGTTTATTAAATTCTGTTAACGAAGTCTGTTCATTAAAATACAACCAGCAGTAGTTTTAACGCAAACGCTTGATAAAGCAGTGATTATGCTTTATAACAATCTCAAGCAGCATCAGAGCTGATTATAGCAAAAGACATACATTTCCGCAACAGTCTTCATCGTCCTCTGACATGGCAGGTAAGTATGCTGCGAGTGTTGGCGGGGTCTGAAGATGTGGGTTCTCCCATACGATGGATTCAAAAAAGGGATGAGCCTTGAGAGGTCCATACCCTCCCATTTCTTCACATCCTAATCTCTTGGTAGTGTCCCGAACCTGAATAAATTAAAATGAAGTTAATTAATGCGTATAAAACGAAAAAAACTTTCAAAAGTCACATTGAACTCTTGAACAAGGGCCGAGGACCATTCACATTTGTGCTGCTACGTGCAGAAACTCTTAAAACCAGTTGGTCTTACTCCCTTAAACATATATGTCTGGAATATGAGGAGACTGATTAAAACACAAGATGCAAGCCACATTTTTTTTCCCATGCTAATACACCACATTATCCAGCTTCAAGAAGCCTAAAACTAATGGAAATGTTTTCTTCACATTCATTTTAGTATCACTGCTATATCTCACTATTAAGACTTTTTTTTTGTCCCCTTTCCTTTTTTCCCCCTTTTCTGACAAACATTCACATAGACAATAAGTATTTGGCTGATACGATAATGAGACGTGAACTAAGTGCTCTAAAATGCAAGGCAAGTTGGTTTAACAAATAACATCTCTCGTGATAAACACGCAATTTTCAAGGAAATAATACGTTATGCAACTTGTGAAGAATTAACCTGAGTACCATGTAAACCTGAATATTTGAATCTCAAATTTTGTATGTACTGAACAGCATTTCAAACCATTTGCTTCCACTTGCCTGAGATATATGTCCTGTCTAAACTTTAGAATTCAGATACAAAAATCTCTAAGTGCTGTTTAATGACAGGTATCAGCTCCTCTACGCAGTCAGTAATAGTCAGAGTTGGTCTTCCTACAAAGTTTGTGATAGAGTCAATAAAACCTTCAGGAAAAAAGAACCACATGATATATTGAATGTTCTCAACGCCATCAAGTCATTTAATGAGAGCAAGTATTTACCAAGAGCTTTTCTACAAGGTCTTTTGCCTTGGGAAAAAATTTTTCTGGAAAGTCATATTCCAACTTTATTATCTTCTGGAATATAAGATATTCATTTCTGCAAAAGAGAAAGAAATAGCTCTAGTTATTAGTTCTCCCTTAGCTCTCTCGTTAGTTCTCTTGAGTCTCCAACATGACTCTTTCATCTCAGCAGTGTGCAAGATGGATAGATATTAAATGGGGGATCTACAAGCTGAAAGTCGAGTTCCCATAAATCCCTCTGGCATACTTAAGGGGAAATAGTCTACTACGTATGATCTGGTAAGCACTGGATGCTTGATTAATAATGGGAAAGGTTCAAATGGCTCAATACAGGGAGCCTCATATTCTCTTCATGAAGACAGATTCCTCAGGGATAGAAACTATGCAGGGAATCCTAGGATAAATTTAGCACTCTCTCCCAGGAACTCCAGCTATACTTGTCTTAGCATCCTCGTGACTTCAGGAAGGAAATCTAAATAAATACACGAGTAAAAGCAGACATGTCAGTAACACTGAAAATACACTACAGTAAGTTATACTTCAGAACTGGGAGTAAGGTAAAAACAAAACCAAGTCAATGTATTCAGGTAACTTAAGTCTCTTACCCAGCTCTAAACGGAGGCAACCCAGCTACGAGTTGATATATTATACATCCCAGAGCCCAGAGGTCAGAGCTTTGAAAGAAAGACAGAAAATATATATACATACATAAACATATATATATATAGCAGCTAATATTTTCCTATAATAAGCCTGTAGACTATGCACAAACAATTTAAGCGTCTGCTAGTTAGAACACAGCATGAACAAAGCAGACAGATCTTCCACTGAGCGTAATTTCTACATAATTTCACTTCATTCCTTGACATTAATGCATTTACATCAGGATTTTCCATATTAACCCAGGTTTATATGAAGTAGAATTAAAAGGATTGTTTTATTTGGGTAGAACAGAGGATTTTTCTGTTGCTGTTGTTAATGGAGGAAGTAGAATTAAACTTTTCAGTGCACACAACATCTTCTCCTGGAAGCACCTAATCCTGTCTGTAGGACCCCAAAAGGGAAGAACCACTGAGAAAACCAGCACTCATATAAGGAGCAATACTCAACTAAGGCAAGGAGTAATATTTGCTACGAAAGAATATTTTAACTATCTTTTAGGAACTCTATAGTAAAGCATCTCGTTTCTTTGGAATACTAAATATTGTTTCCATTTAATAGTGTCCTGATGGAAATCAGTACAATTCTCAGACACAACAGAGAGTTCTCACCTTTTACCGGCAGATTCCTCTGTCAGGATTTCTGGAGAAACATACTGCGCTGTCCCTACCAATGAGTTTGCCCGTGCTGGGAAGAGAAGTGAAAGAGTTAAGCAAATACCTACTTACGGGGAAAGAAAAAAGATTGAAAATTATGTAATCTTATCAAGAACCCACAGAGAACTTTTTTTCCTCTTCCCATTCACAAAAACTACTTGGACAAGACAAATCTATTTATCTCACTGATGTGTATAGTTCAGGAAGTTAGGCTTTTTTTATTAAAAAGAAGCAAAATGAAAATCTACTAATTACATACTGGTTAAAAAAAAATCACGTTTATCATAAAGAATATTATCTTTCAATTATGTCAATATTATCCCATTGCCTAAATTTTCAGGAGCAGGAGTCAATCAGCTGAACAACCTCCTTTAAACTGCGTCAAAGGACAGCAACAGATGCTGCTAGTTCGCGTCCCTTCTAAATCTGCGCTCCGTTTTTACTACGTGTTATTCAGCAGAAGTCAGATTTGGTGAACGAAAAGCAGTTCAGTCTTGTGCTTCTTTCAGACACGATTTGCAGCGTGAATTCGCTGAAGTTAACACTAAGCAACAAACGAAACAACAATTCCTAACCGTTATATTTGAGCTACTTCAGTATTAACTGGGGCTTAAATACAGAAGCACAGAGTAACAGCTTGCTGTTTCGGGTGAGCCGTACTATTTGTTTGCATTCTTGCCTTGCAAAAGAAAGGTCGTTTGGACTAGTTTAGCTCCCAAAGAAAATATCCTTTCTGATAACTGGTAGTTTACTTGGCTATACCACTGAAACAAATATTAATTCTTCTGACATAATTGAAGCAGAAGCAGAGTGAAAATTGTTTTAAGATCCCTAAATAATTTTTTTGGTGGCTATGGGATAATGACTAACTCAAAGGTTATAATTTTATAAGTTCATTTTTACATACATCCTGAGGGACCACCAGCTATGCCGTGTGACAAGTGAATAACTGCACACCTTGTCTGCTGTCTGCAGATAGCACTTTTGCTGTTCCAAAGTCTGCTATTTGAATGTGCATGTCTTCATTTAGCAAAATGTTCTTTGGCTTAAGGTCCCTGAAAAAGGTAGATTTTTATATTAAAAATAGCATATAAACTCATATTTCAGAACAGACTAGGTGGTTTATACAGATAATGCTATCACAAATAACACATCCTGAAAACATCGTTACGCCATCTTTTCCTTGACTTGTACTTATCAAGATGCAGACTGACGCTAACAGATTTTGCAAAGCTCATTCCACTTCCATTTCTTCTAAAAAGACGTGATGTAACGGACAGTTAGTTAATCACAAAATGAATTACTGTGTTTCGTTCAACAGAATCCAAAGATCAGTCACTCCCAAACCTTAATTTAAATCATTTCTGATAGACTGATATGGCAATAAGATATTCCAGACCCACTTGCACACAGTACAGAGCTTCACTCAAGTCAAACGAGCACAAAAGCAGCTAACAAAACTAAATGTCTAGAACGGATGAAAACTGTAACACACTTCCACTCTTAACAGTGGCACATTTACCTTTGCCACTTAAAAATCCATGCGTAAATCCATGCGAAATCTGTATTTCAAATGCACACATACCATTTGTATGATCAATGCCTCTGGCTGCACATAAAACCAAGGCTCAGTTTCACACACCCACATGTAACAATATATAGTTAGATGTCCAGAGATTCACTTTGCAAAAAAAGATAGTAACAGATTAAAAATATATTTAAATATATATTTAAAAAATTGCACTGGGTCACACTGTTACAATGCTAACTACCTCATACCAAGTTTTCTTGACTGACAAGAGCAGCCTACATCCTTCCTTCCTAAGAAGGATACTGGGGTGCTTATAAAGACTTAGAAGCTGGGGCAGGGAGTGGAGCATTACTGTTTTTAGTTCACCATCAAGAAAAAATCACCGTGAGACCGAAGCTGTTTCTATGGAGTGCTGCACAGCATTATTTTCCTCACATTACATCAAATGGTTTCCTGTTATTAAAAAGTATTGGGTTGTGCAGTTGAAATTAGCAGTGGGGTTTAAAGTCTATGGACCAGCACAGACAACTGTTGCAATGAAGTAATTAAGATATCCGAACCAGAAAAATAATCCTGTTCATTCTCCTACACCTATTGTAAGAGGTTGAGACCAGCAGAAAGCATATGAATAGAACATCCTTTTAATGGTTTTGTTCAGTGTATTTTTTATATCTATTTATCATAGAATCACAAAACAGTTGGCACTGGAAAGGACCTCTGGAGATCATCCAGTTCAACCCTCCTGCTCAAGCAGGGGCAGCTACAGCAGGCTGCTCAGGGCTGTGTCCGGTCGGGTTTTGAGTATCTCCAAGGACGACAACTCTGCAACCTCTCTGGGCAATGTGTTCCAGTGTTCAAATACTCTTATAGGGAAGAAATGTTTTCTTGTGTGCAGGTGGAATTTTCTGTTTCAGTTTGTGCCCATTTTGCCTCTTGTTCTGTCACTGGGTACCGCTAAGAGTCTGGCTGCATCTTCTTTACACTCTCCCAAGCAGGGATTTACGCACACTCAGATGATCCTCCCTGAGCCTTCTCTTCTCCAAGCTGAACAGCTTCAGCTCTCTCAGCCTCCCCTCGTATGCTCCTTAACCACGTTACTGCCTTCACCAGACTTACTTCAGCAGGTCCACGTTGTCTCTCTGGGCACTGAGGTGCCCAGAGCTGGACACAGTGCTGTGGATATGGCCTGGAGAGCACTGAGCAGAGGGGAATGATCGCTTCCCCACAGTCTGCTGGCAACACCCTTCCTAACACAGCCCGGGATACCACTGGGTTTCTTTGCTGTAGGCAGCACAGTGCTGGGCCACGTTCAGCTTGTTGATGACCTGGGCAGCCAGAGCCTTCTCTGCAGAACAGCTCTCCAGCTGGTCGGCCCCCAGCTTGCACTGGCACAAGAGGTTATTCCCACCTGAGCGCAGGACTTCACACATCCCTTTACTGAACTCCAAGAACTTCTGTGCCCATAATTTTACATAAACATCTATACACATACAATCTATCTCCACCCTAAGTCTTTGAGAGCAGTCTGTCATCTTAAGGAGGTTCTGCCTGACATCGTATTTCCTTAAGCAGCAGAAAATCCCAAGAGCTTTCGGGCACTGCTAGGGCTTTTGTCTTCTAATTAAATAAACCGTACAACGAGTTCTCTGATCGCATTTCCCTCTCGTTTCGAGCTTCTCATAGTGATCTTCACACAAAGGCAAGTGTAACACACTCCTTGTATCATACAAGATTTCCAATACACGCTCAGTAAGACTGACGATCGTGCAATATTGATTTTAGAAGCATTCTCTCAGTCTAACCCATACATAACACAATAAAAGTGAACCTGGGAATCCACAAACTTTTTTGTAGCGTATGTCCTGTTTCAAATTCCACCAGAAAATTTTACACTTTCAGTGATTTCCATACACAGCCCCTTTAGATCCTATTCTCAGAAAGAAACAGATATCACCGAAAGATAATAGGAAAATATTTTGTCTTTTTAAATATAACTAGAAGTAGTAAAAATGCTATCATCGGATTTATGATTAACCAGCTTTTGACAACCATCAACTGTTCCATGAACAACTGCTTAGAAACCTATAGATGCATCAGATTTCTTCCCAAATGCTCTTTCTGTGGCTCATACTTCTCAAATTTACAAGCTCATTTGACTATTGCAAACAGTTTTAATTTACATTTACTCAATATTGACAAAATGTGCTTATCCAGATAACAGTATCAATATAATTGAACAATTGGAAAAGTCCTATTAAAAACTTTCGGCTAATTTTCACCATTTACCTAGTTCTTGTCCAACTGTTAGACACTCAGTGAAATTGGTTAAAATTGGTCACTTGGTGAAAATTGGCTTACATCAATTTACTTTTTACCAACAAAGTGCTAAACACTAATTCACGCACAAACAGAAATTTAGGTGGTTTTGCTACATAATATCATAGGGAAAAAAAAAGAAAAAAGGTTAACCAAAAAGCCAACCTCATTTTCAGATCACCTAGTTTGAAAAAGACAGAGATGCTTTGGGGAATGCAAGTCCTACGTCAGGAAGTTTTCCTATATTTCCAGCCAGATCAGTTGGTCTAGTAATGGAGATCAGCCCTCCTCCTAAAGTTTGCTTTGTTTAGCTCCCCGTGTTATCTTAACAGTACTACCACTAATGAAACACTATTATGTTCTTATTAGCTTTCACAAAGTCCATGTTTGGTTTAGGTTTCATTAAGAACATCTCTAGAAAAATACCTTGTGCATAATCAAAAGCACGTTGCTCTTAATTTTGTATATTACCTGTGAATAATTCCCTTCCCGTGCAAATACTCCAGGGCTGACACAATTTCAGCAGTATAAAACCTGGTACAGGGCTCATCGAATGAGCCAGTTTTGCGTATATACTTTAGAAGCTCTCCATTTTTGGCATAGCTAAGCCCAAAATCTGAACACAAGAAGTTAAGGTCTATCACTAGGACATTTTACAACAAAAAACCCCACACCTTGTTCTGAAGACAAGAATGCAAATAACGAACAAAAAGAAAGGAGCAATAGGGAAGAAGCTCATTAATTTGAAATGTTACATACTCACAACCCCAAACATGTTCTTATTAAATGCATCCCAAACCCAGGACACAGGTCCTAATTTTGTAAGCATAACAAAGACTAAACAGGAGGTAAAACCATAATTTTCCCTGAGACAGTCATCTCAAGATTTGATTTAAATTGTACAAATAATTGACTACAAAGAAAACCATTTACAGTCATAATGAACATTCAAACTAAGCTTGTTATTGCCATTCATCTGGAAGGTTACAAAAAGTTAGTCTTGTATACGATGAGTTAAAGTCTACATTGCAGAATATTTAGGAGGAAATTCACATTACTGACAATCCCTTCACAGTAAAAAAACAAAATGCTCCAACCAAGCTGGCTGCAAACCAATGAGCTTTCCAGATGAAATTGCACTTCGCAGCTACTGCTGGGGCAAAGACTTGGGAGCAGCTGCTCAAACAGGTTTTCAGTGCTCTGTCACTCAGCCTGGTCTATAAGCACTTATACATGAGAAACCCTATAGCAGACCTAATTGCTTAAACGAAAAATAATAGTAAACACAGCTGGTTACTCTGATCTTAAATATAAGAATTTTGGTATTTTAATTTATATCAAAAGTAAAACATTTCACACACATCCCAGGAAAAACTACTCTTTTTTTTTTAACATGAACTTTTGCAATTTTTCCTTTAGAATTTGTGTGAACACTAATTTCTATTCAGCTTCTCCCACCCCACCATTCCCACTTCTCCTTGAGGGGGCACACTCATTCTAGTCACTCAATTTTTATTATTCAAAGTATGGCTGCAAAAATTGCATCTCAAACATTTCTGTCCAAATATTCTAAATATCTGATTTTCATCATCCGTTAGCTGCCGTTTAAAGGAATCAAAATTGGAGGTTATTATTTTTAAGAAAGCGTAGTAGCAAATACTGAAATTCAAAGGATACAGAGCTTTTCATCATCCTGAAAGGTGAAGTAGAGTTTCACAAAGAAGGGGTGATCCAGACGGGACATTACATTTCTCTCACGCATCACATATAGCACCTTGTTTTCTTTTATGATACGACGTTTTTCCAGAATTTTAACTTAATGCAAAAGACAGAGTGAAAATGCAGAGGAGCAGCAACCAAACGAAGTTCATCCAAGCAAATTTTGTTCGATAAAATTGGCGTAAAGATCCTAAATCTTACTTTTGCACATTTCGTAACATAACTCTATTGATACAGCATCTCAAGAAAATATTTATGCTGAAGGAGTCGATACTTACTGGCGTATTCTCTAGAAGTTGCCAGTTCTCGAGCCAAGACAACCTGTTGTGACAGGAGAGAAAATACACTGTAGCCGTTCATTAAAGACATCTAATAACATCGATTTTGATCTTCCAGTATTTAACATTCTCCTTGCCCAGAATAAACTATCGTGGCTCCAACCAACAAAATATTTGAGCATGTGCTTGTATTATGCTGGTTTCAGTGAGACCTCTGCAGAAATTCTGTCCAGCATAACGCCATTTGTTTTGCTAAAAGACCTATAAACCTGCTTGGGTGATCATTAATTCACATTTTATTTTGTCTTCAGAAGAGTTTGGAAGATTTTAACATAAAACAAAGTAAATTGCTGGAAAAAAAAAAGAGGAAAGGTCTTTTAAGAAGTCAATTGCCACACATTGTACTTTTGGTTCTCTTAGGTTTCCTTCCACTGAACGCATTCGAGTATACCACATGGTCTCAGTTTGTCCTAACCAGTAAGCCACAAAATAAAATAAGATAAAATAGTGGCATTACAAGAAAGAAGAGAGAACAGGGGGGTGCATATTAACACCACACATACTATAAGGGGCTCGAATCTCATCCACTCTGCGGGAGGAAGGGACAGGAATAAGGACTGTGAGTCCTACAGAAAGGGATTAGAAGCATCTAAGGTAAATAAAAACTGGAGAAAGACTCACAGAACGTGTAAGCACCAAATTCGGGTAACAACAAAACAGAAAAAAAATCAGTTAAACTCCTCAAATTGGAGAATCAAGACGAGCAAAGAGCCTTCAAGAGAAGGCTCCAAAGCAGAAATAATTGCCGATATCCTCGGCAGACATCGTGTCCAAGCCTAACTCTGAGCTTGAATAAATACTTCAGCTTGCCAGAGACAAAGCCACTGTTTAGCCAAATACTCATAATTCTCTTATGAAAGTTGTCTATGAATCAAGTGCATTTTCACTGCTTTTCAAGAGCGAAGCAATAACCAGGGGGCCCGAAGGCAGAGTTTGCCCACGTTTGTAAAACCACCTGTCTCAGCCACAGGTTTAAAGGCAGTTGCCACTGCAAAGCTGTGCAGTGCTGAGGGCTGGTCACACACATCTCTGATGAACTCCAAATTTAGTCCTAGAACCAGGCAGAGTCTATAGGAATTTAATAGAAGCCCATGCAAATGGAACAGATTTGTAACAGATTCGTAACAATTCAGAGTAAATTTTTGTTTCTTTTAACGTCTGAGTCACTAAGCGGTCATTGGAGTCGTGTAAATATGAAGGCCCTTGCTTTTGGAGATGAACGCTTGCTCAATCAGAATTCTGGTGAGGATCCTGAGGAGCATCAACAGACCTCTGAATTTGCAACCATCTTTATAAAAAAAACAGAAGCTGTCTGTGAGATGTTATAGTAGCACGAAGATACATGTGCCATAGATACACAAGCACAAGTGTGTTTCCTTCCTGCAGGCCAGAGACCGAAGCTACCTGAGCTTAAAGTTTCTTAATTAAAAAAAATTCAATTGCTGAATTGGCCAGATTGGCCATTGCTTCCCCCTTCCCCCCACTTTGTTTTAATAGTAAAAACACAACTATTCTCAAGTCCTCCTAAAAATCTCCTAAAAATCCAAGCATCAAGTTTTCAGGACGGAATAGAAGTTTGGATGATTTAAAAAGATCCAGGAAACCCAGCACTCTCATTCAGCGCAACGTGTAATTTGAATAGTTGAATTCAAAACCATTTTCTGTCCTGCTCATTGACTCTCCAAGCTGGTTTCCAATGTGGAAATTTTACTGGCACTACTTGCACACCAAATTTGGAACTTTATCTGAGATATTTGGCAGACTAACAAGGAGAATTTATTAGAAAGTTACCGTAGAAAAAGCTCCTTCACCCAGGATTTTCCCAAATTCGAAGTCATCAGGCCGTTTCAGTCTCGGCCGTGGAGGCTGCTGCCCTACGCGTCGCTGCGAGGGGCTAGAACTAGATCCTGCTCCAGCCGTGAGGCCTTCCATGGGAGAGCCGGTCTGCTGCCACGGGGGCCGGCCCGCCTCTGCCCGCCTCTGCCCGCCTGGACCCCGCCCCGCCCCGCCCCCCCAGACACTTGGGCCCCTCTCCAGATACCTGGGCCCCTCTCCTGCACCCCTGGGTCCCCCTCCCCGACACGTGGGCCCCTCTCCAGATACCTGGGCCCTTCACCTGGATGCCTGGGCCCCTTCCCGAATGCCTGGGCCCCTTCCGGACACCTGGGCCCCCTGCCCCAGACACCTGAGCCCCTCCTGGACCCGTGGGCCCCGCTCACCAGGGGGCGGCAGTGGGCCTGGAACTGCTGCACTTGCTCTCGCAGCGCCTCGAGGGGCAGCTGGGGCCAGAAGTCGTGGGGGGGGGCGGTGCCAGCCTGGGGGGTCTGGGGTGGCCCCACACATCCCTCTGTGCCCCACACATCCCTCCACACCCCACACGTCCTCACCCAGCCCATACATCCTCCCAGCCCCACACTACCTCCCCCACCCCACACCTCCCCCCTGCCCCTCCCCAAGCCCACACATCCCCCCAGACCCACATGCCCCACACATTTCCCCCCAGCCCCACACGTCCCCCCCAGCCCCATATGCCCCACAAGTTCCCCCCCAGCCCCACACGGCCACCAAGCCCCACAAGTTCCCCCCCAGCCCCACATGTACGTTGGGGGGTGGCGGGGGCAGGACGAGACCCTCCGGGGTTCTCAGCACTGTGGGGCAGAGACGGGCTCAGCGGCTGCCCCCAAGCGCCCCCCAGCACCCCACGTGCCCCGCTGCCCCCCAGGTCCCTCCCCAGCCCCCCAAGTGCCCCCCAAGTGCTCACTGGGGGGCGGGGGTGATGCCACCTCCTCGGGAATCTCCTCCACCGTGGGGCTGGGTGGCGCTGTGGGGCTGGGCTGCGCTGTGGGGCTGCTGCCCCCCAAGTGCCCCCCCCACACCGCTGCAGTGACACCCCCCCAGTGCCCCCCACCCCACAAGTGCCCCCCAGGCCCTCCCAGTGCCTCATAGTCCTCCCCATCTCCCCATTCTTCCCAGTCCCCCCAGTCCAGTCCCCCCAGTCTCTCCCAGTACCCCTCAGTCACCCCCATTCCCCCCAGTCCAGTCCCCTCAGTCCCCTCAGTCCAGTTCTCCCATTCCCCTTAGTGCCCCCCAGTCCCCCCAGTCTCTCCCAGTCCCCCCATCCCCCCCAGTCCATTCCCCCAGTCCCCCCAGTCCAGTCCCCCCCAGTCCCTGCCAGTCCCCCCAGTCCAGTCCCCCCCAGTCTCTCCCAATCCCCCTAGTCCGGTCCCTCCCAGTCTCTCCCAGGCCCTCCCAGTCTCCCCAGTCCAGTCCCCCCGGTCTTTCCCATTCCCCCCAGTCCAGTCCCCCTAGCCTCTCCCAGTTCCCCCAGTTCAGTCCCATCCAGTCCCCCCAGTCTCTCCCAGTTCCCCTAGTCCCCCCAGTCTGGTCCCCCCTAGTTTCTCCCAGTCCCTCCCAGTCCCCACAGTCCAGTCCCCCCCAGTCTCTCCCAGTTCCCACCAATCTCTCCCAGTCCCCCCAGGTTGTCCCAGTCCCCCTAGTCTCTCCCAGTTCCCTCCAGGCCCCCCCAGTCCCCTCAGTCCCTCCCAGTCCCCCCAGTCCAGTCCCCCCAAGTCTCTCCCAGTCCCCCCTGTTCCCCAGTTCCTCCCAGTCCCCCCAGTCCAGTCCCCCCGGTCTCTCCCAGTCCCCCCAGTCCCCCAAGTCCCTCCCAGTCCTTCCCAGTCCCTCCAGTCTTTCCCAGTCTCTCCCAGTCCCTCCCAGTAACCCCAGTCCCCCTAGTCCCACCCGGCAGCAGCAGGTCACCCCCAGCGTCTGCCAGCAGCTCTAGCTCCTCCATGGTCGCTTCGAGTAGCTCTGACTGCGGGGTCTGGGCCAGGCGAGGGGGCGGGGCCACGAGAGGGGGTGGGGCCATGTACAGGGCTGTGATAGGTGACACATCAGTCAAGCACGCGAACAAATTGTTCGAGAGCGACAGAAATTTGTCGACACGCCGTTTGGACGCAGGAAGAAATCTCTCGCAACATAGGTTGAGCAAATCAAGAAATTTGTCCAGAGTTACAGTAATTTTTTGAGACGTCGGTCGAGCGCGGGAACAAATTTGTCGAGACGGTCAAGTGCGGGAAGAAATTTGTCAAGTGTGATCGAAATTTATCCAGACATCGGTCGAGCGCAGGAACAAATCTCTCGAGACATTGGTCAAGAGCGTAAAGAAATTTGTCGAGAGCGACAGAAATTTGTCGAGACGCCGTTCGGACGTGGGAAGAAATCTCTCGCAACATAGGTCGAGCGAGTCAAGAAATTTATCGAGCGTTACAGTAATTTGTTGAGACGTCTGTCGAGTGCGGGAACAAATTTGTCGAGAAGGTCGCACGCACAAAGAGATTTGTCGAGAGTGACAGAAATTTGTCGAGACGTCGGTCGAGCGTGGAAAGGATTCTGTCGAGACGGTCGAGCACAGGAAGAGATTTTCTGAGCCTTACAGAAATTTGTCTAGATGTCGGTCGAGCGCGGGAAGAAATTTGGCGGGAGTGACAGAAATTTGTTGAGACATCGGTCGTGCGCAGGAAGGAATCTGCTGAGACGGTCGAGCGCAGGAAGAAATTTGTTGAGAGTGACAGAAATTTGTCAAGAAGTCGGTTGACCTGAGGAATAAATTTGTTAAGGCTTTGGTTTACATGGGAACAAATTTATCGAGAGTGACAGAAATTTGTCGAGACGTCGGTCGAGCATGGGAAGAAGTCTGTCAAGACGTCGGTCGAGCCGAGGAATAAATTTGTTAAAGCTTTGGTTGAGATGGGAACAAATTTGTCGATCGTGACACAAATTTGTCGAGACGTTGGTAGAGCACGGGAAGAAATTTGTCGAGACGGGCGAGCACGGAAGAAATTTGTCGAGACGTCGGTCTAGCTCGGGAAGGAATCTGTCGAGAGTCACAGAATTTTTTCGAGACGTGGGTCGAGCGCGGGAAGGAATATGTCAAGAGTGACAGAAATTTGTCGAGTCGTTGATCGAGCGTGGGAACAAATTTTTTGAGAGTGACAGAAATTTGTCGAGATGTCGGTCGAACACGGGAAGAAATTTGTCGAGATGTTCGAGCGGGAACAAATTTGTCAAGAGTGATCGAAATTTGTCAAGACATCGGATGAGCGTGGGAAGAAATCACTCGAGAAGTCAGTCAAGCGCGTGCAGAAATTTGTCGAGAGTGACAGAAATTAGTCAAGACGTCGGTCGAGAGCAGGAAGAAATTTGCCGACATATCAGTCGAGAGCGGGAAAAAATTCTTCGAGCGTGACAGATATTTGTCGAGATGTCAGCTTAAAGCAGGAAGAAAACTGTTCAGACGGCCGAGCGCGGGAGGAGTTTTATCGAGAGTGACGGGAAGAAATTTGTCGAGACGTCGGTCGAGCACGGGAAGGAATCTTTCGAGAAGTCACTGGAGCGCGGGGAGAAATCTGTTGAGCGTTACAGTAATTTTTTGAGACGTCGGTCGAGCGCGGGAACAAATTTATCGAGAAGGTCGCACGCACAAAGAGATTTGTCGAGAGTGACACAAATTTGTCGAGACGTTGGTCGAGCACGGGAATAAATCTGTCGAGGCACTTGAGCTCAGGGAGAGATTTGTCGAGCGAGACAGAAATTTGTTGAGATGTCGGTCGAGCACGGGAATAAATCTGTCGAGAAGTCAGTCAAGAGCGGGGAAAAATTTATCGAGCGTTACAGTAATTTGTTGAGACGTCGGTCGAGCGCGGGAACAAATTTGTCGAGAAGGTCGCACGCACAAAGAGATTTGTCGAGAGTGACACAAATTTGTCGAGACGTTGGTCGAGCACGGGAATAAATCTGTCGAGGCACTTGAGCTCAGGGAGAGATTTGTCGAGCGAGACAGAAATTTGTTGAGATGTCGGTCGAGCACGGGAATAAATCTGTCGAGAAGTCAGTCAAGAGCGGGGAGAAATTTATCGAGCGTTACAGTAATTTGTTGAGACGTCGGTCGAGCGCGGGAACAAATTTGTCGAGAAGGTCGCACGCACAAAGAGATTTGTCGAGAGTGACATAAATTTGTGCAGACGTTGGTAGAGTATGGGAAGAAATTTGTCGAGATGTCGATCGAGCGCGGAACGGATTCTGTCGAGACGGTCGAGCACAGGAAGAGATTTTCTGAGCCTTACAGAAATTTGTCGAGATGTCGGTCGAGCATGGGAATAAATCTGTCGAGGCACTTGAGCTCAGGGAGAGATTTGTCGAGCGAGACAGAAATTTGTCGAGATGTCGGTCGAGCACGGGAATAAATCTGTCGAGAAGTCAGTCAAGAGCGGGGAGAAATTTATCGAGCGTTACAGTAATTTGTTGAGACGTCGGTCGAGCGCGGGAACAAATTTGTCGAGAAGGTCGCACGCACAAAGAGATTTGTCGAGAGTGACACAAATTTGTCGAGACGTTGGTCGAGCGCGGAAAGGATTCTGTCGATACGGTCGAGCACAGGAAGAGATTTTCTGAGCCTTACAGAAATTACTCGAGACGTCGGTCGAGCACGGGAACAAATCTCCCGAGACGGTCAAGCGCGGGAAGAAATTTGCCGAGAGTGATCGAAATTTGTCCAGACATCGGTTGAGCGCGGGAACAAATCTCTCGAGATGTCGGTCAAGAGCGTGAAGAAATTTGTCGAGAGTGACAGAAATTTGTCGAGATGTCAGTCAAGCGCGGGAAGGAATCTGTCGAGACGGTCGAGCGCGGGAAGGAATTTATCGACAGTGACAGAAATTTGTCGAGACGTCGATCGAGCAGGGGAATAAATCTGTCGAGGCACTTGAGCTCGGGAAGAGATTTGTCGAGCGAGACAGAAATTTGTCGAGACGTCGGTCGAGCATGGGAAGAAATCTGTCAAGACGTCGGTCGAGCCGAGGAATAAATTTGTTAAAGCTTTGGTTGAGATGGCAACAAATTTGTCGATCGTGACACAAATTTGTCGAGACGTTGTTAGAGCACGGGAAGAAATCTGTCGAGACGTCGATCGAGCGCGGAACGGATTCTGTCGAGACGGTCGAGCACAGGAAGAGATTTTCTGAGCCTTACAGAAATTTCTCGAGACGTCGGTCTAGCTTGGGAAGGAATCTGTCGAGAGTCACAGAATTTTTTCGAGACGTGGGTCGAGCGCGAGAAAGAATCTGTCAAGAGTGACAGAAATTTGTCGAGACGTTGGTCGAGCGCAGGAAGAAATTTGCCGACATATCGGTCGAGAGCAGGAAAAAATTCTTCGAGCGTGACAGATATTTGTCGAGATGTCAGCTTAAAGCAGGAAGAAAACTGTTCAGACGGCCGAGCGCGGGAGGAGTTTTATCGAGAGTGACGGGAAGAAATTTGTCGAGACGTCGGTCGAGCACGGGAAGGAATCTGTCGAGAAGTCACTGGAGCGCGGGGAGAAATCTGTTGAGCGTTACAGTAATTTTTTGAGACGTCGGTCGAGCGCGGGAACAAATTTATCGAGAAGGTCGCACGCACAAAGAGATTTGTCGAGAGTGACAGAAATTTGTCGAGACGTTGGTCGAGCACGGGAATAAATCTGTCGAGGCACTTGAGCTCAGGGAGAGATTTGTCGAGCGAGACAGAAATTTGTCGAGACGTCGATCGAGCGCGGTACGGATTCGGTCGAGACGGTCGAGTAAGAGCGGGGAGAAATTTATCGAGCGTTACAGTAATTTGTTGAGACGTCGGTCGAGCGCGGGAACAAATTTCTCGAAAAGGTCGCACGCACAAAGAGATTGGCGAGAGTGACACAAATTTGTTGAGACGTCGGTCGAGCGCGGAAAGGATTCTGTCGAGACGGTCGAGCACAGGAAGAGATTTTCTGAGCCTTACAGAAATTTGTCGAGACGTCGGTCGAGAACGGGAAGAAATCTGTCAAGACGTCGGTCGAGCCGAGGAATAAATTTATTAAAGCTTTGGTTGAGATGGGAACAAATTTGTCGATCGTGACACCAATTTGTCGAGACGTTGGTAGAGCACGGGAAGAAATTTGTCGAGACGTCGATCGAGCGCGGAAAGGATTCTGTCGAGACGGTCGAGCACAGGAAGAGATTTTCTGAGCCTTACAGAAATTTGTCGAGACGTCGGTCGAGAACGGGAAGAAATCTGTCAAGACGTCGGTCGAGCCGAGGAATAAATTTGTTAAAGCTTTGGTTGAGATGGGAACAAATTTGTCGATCGTGACACAAATTTGTCGAGACGTTGGTCGAGCGCAGGAAGAAATTTGCCGACATATCAGTCGAGAGCAGGAAAAAATTCTTCGAGCGTGACAGATATTTGTCGAGATGTCAGCTTAAAGCAGGAAGAAAACTGTTCAGACGGCCGAGCGCGGGAGGAGTTTTATCGAGAGTGACGGGAAGAAATTTGTCAAGACGTCGGTCGAGCACGGGAAGGAATCTGTCGAGAAGTCACTCGAGCGCGGGGAGAAATCTGTTGAGCGTTACAGTAATTTTTTGAGACGTCGGTCGAGCGCGGGAACAAATTTATCGAGAAGGTCGCACGCACAAAGAGATTGGCGAGAGTGACAGAAATTTGTCGAGACGTTGGTCGAGCAGGGGAATAAATCTGTCGAGGCACTTGAGCTCAGGGAGAGATTTGTCGAGCGAGACAGAAATTTGTCGAGATGTCGGTCGAGCACAGGAATAAATCTGCCGAGAAGTCACTCAAGAGCGGGGAGAAATTTATCGAGCGTTACAGTAATTTGTTGAGACGTCGGTCGAGCGCGGGAACAAATTTGTCGAGAAGGTCGCACGCACAAAGAGATTTGTCGAGAGTGACACAAATTTGTCGAGACGTCGGTCGAGCGCGGAAAGGATTCTGTCGAGACGGTCGAGCACAGGAAGAGATTTTCTGAGCCTTACAGAAATTTGTCGAGACGTCGGTCGAGAACGGGAAGAAATCTGTCAAGACGTCGGTCGAGCCGAGGAATAAATTTGTTAAAGCTTTGGTTGAGATGGGAACAAATTTGTCGATCGTGACACAAATTTGTCGAGACGTTGGTAGAGCACGGGAAGAAATTTGTCGAGACGTCGATCGAGCGCGGAACGGATTCTGTCGAGACGGTCGAGCACAGGAAGAGATTTTCTGAGCCTTACAGAAATTACTCGAGACGTCGGTCGAGCACGGGAACAAATCTCCCGAGACGGTCAAGCGCGGGAAGAAATTTGCCGAGAGTGATCGAAATTTGTCCAGACATCGGTTGAGCGCGGGAACAAATCTCTCGAGATGTCGGTCAAGAGCGTGAAGAAATTTGTCGAGAGTGACAGAAATTTGTCGAGATGTCAGTCAAGCGCGGGAAGGAATCTGTCGAGACGGTCGAGCGCGGGAAGGAATTTATCGACAGTGACAGAAATTTGTCGAGACGTCGGTCGAGCAGGGGAATAAATCTGTCGAGGCACTTGAGCTCGGGAAGAGATTTGTCGAGCGAGACAGAAATTTGTCGAGACGTCGGTCGAGCATGGGAAGAAATCTGTCAAGACGTCGGTCGAGCCGAGGAATAAATTTGTTAAAGCTTTGGTTGAGATGGCAACAAATTTGTCGATCGTGACACAAATTTGTCGAGACGTTGTTAGAGCACGGGAAGAAATCTGTCGAGACGTCGATCGAGCGCGGAAAGGATTCTGTCAAGACGGTCGAGCACAGGAAGAGATTTTCTGAGCCTTACAGAAATTTCTCGAGACGTCGGTCTAGCTTGGGAAGGAATCTGTCGAGAGTCACAGAATTTTTTCGAGACGTGGGTCGAGCGCGAGAAAGAATCTGTCAAGAGTGACAGAAATTTGTCGAGACGTTGGTCGAGCGCAGGAAGAAATTTGCCGACATATCAGTCGAGAGCAGGAAAAAATTCTTCGAGCGTGACAGATATTTGTCGAGATGTCAGCTTAAAGCAGGAAGAAAACTGTTCAGACGGCCGAGCGTGGGAGGAGTTTTATCGAGAGTGACGGGAAGAAATTTGTCGAGACGTCGGTCGAGCACGGGAAGGAATCTGTCGAGAAGTCACTGGAGCGCGGGGAGAAATCTGTTGAGCGTTACAGTAATTTTTTGAGACGTCGGTCGAGCGCGGGAACAAATTTATCGAGAAGGTCGCACGCACAAAGAGATTTGTCGAGAGTGACACAAATTTGTCGAGACGTTGGTCGAGCACGGGAATAAATCTGTCGAGGCACTTGAGCTCAGGGAGAGATTTGTCGAGCGAGACAGAAATTTGTCGAGACGTCGATCGAGCGCGGTACGGATTCTGTCGAGACGGTCGAGTAAGAGCGGGGAGAAATTTATCGAGCGTTACAGTAATTTGTTGAGACGTCGGTCGAGCGCGGGAACAAATTTATCGAGAAGGTCGCACGCACAAAGAGATTGGCGAGAGTGACACAAATTTGTCGAGACGTTGGTCGAGCACGGGAATAAATCTGTCGAGGCACTTGAGCTCAGGGAGAGATTTGTCGAGCGAGACAGAAATTTGTCGAGACGTCGGTCGAGCACGGGAAGAAATCTGTCGAGAAGTCAGTCAAGAGCGGGGAGAAATTTATCGAGCGTTACAGTAATTTGTTGAGACGTCTGTCGAGCGTGGGAACAAATTTGTCGAGAAGGTCGCACGCACAAAGAGATTTGTCGAGAGTGACAGAAATTTGTCGAGACGTCGGTCGAGCACGGGAATAAATCTGTCGAGGCACTTGAGCTCAGGGAGAGATTTGTCGAGCGAGACAGAAATTTGTCGAGATGTCGGTCGAGCACGGGAATAAATCTGTCGAGAAGTCAGTCAAGAGCGGGGAGAAATTTATCGAGCGTTACAGGAATTTTTTGAGACGTCGGTCGAGCGCGGGAACAAATTTGTCGAGAAGGTCGCACGCACAAAGAGATTTGTCGAGAGTGACACAAATTTGTCGAGACGTCGGTCGAGCGCGGAAAGGATTCTGTCGAGACGGTCGAGCACAGGAAGAGATTTTCTGAGCCTTACAGAAATTTGTCGAGACGTCGGTCGAGAACGGGAAGAAATCTGTCAAGACGTCGGTCGAGCCGAGGAATAAATTTGTTAAAGCTTTAGTTGAGATGGGAACAAAATTGTCGATCGTGACACAAATTTGTCGAGACGTTGGTCGAGCGCAGGAAGAAATTTGCCGACATATCAGTCGAGAGCAGGAAAAAATTCTTCGAGCGTGACAGATATTTGTCGAGATGTCAGCTTAAAGCAGGAAGAAAACTGTTCAGACGGCCGAGCGCGGGAGGAGTTTTATCGAGAGTGACGGGAAGAAATTTGTCAAGACGTCGGTGGAGCACGGGAAGGAATCTGTCGAGAAGTCACTGGAGCGCGGGGAGAAATCTGTTGAGCGTTACAGTAATTTTTTGAGACGTCGGTCGAGCGCGGGAACAAATTTATCGAGAAGGTCGCACGCACAAAGAGATTTGTCGAGAGTGACACAAATTTGTCGAGACGTTGGTCAAGCACGGGAATAAATCTGTCGAGGCACTTGAGCTCAGGGAGAGATTTGTCGAGCGAGACAGAAATTTGTCGAGACGTCGATTGAGCGCGGAACGGATTCTGTCGAGACGGTCGAGTAAGAGCGGGGAGAAATTTATCGAGCGTTACAGTAATTTGTTGAGACGTCGGTCGAGCGCGGGAACAAATTTGTCGAGAAGGTCGCACGCACAAAGAGATTTGTCGAGAGTGACAGAAATTTGTCGAGACGTTGGTCGAGCACGGGAAGAAATCTGTCGAGAAGTCAGTCAAGAGCGGGGAGAAATTTATCGAGCGTTACAGTAATTTGTTGAGACGTCGGTCGAGCGCGGGAACAAATTTGTCGAGAAGGTCGCACGCACAAAGAGATTTGTCGAGAGTGACAGAAATTTGTCGAGATGTCAGTCAAGCGCGGGAAGGAATCTGTCGAGACGGTCGAGCGCGGGAAGGAATTTATCGACAGTGACAGAAATTTGTCGAGACGTCGGTCGAGCAGGGGAATAAATCTGTCGAGGCACTTGAGCTCGGGAAGAGATTTGTCGAGCGAGACAGAAATTTGTCGAGACGTCGGTCGAGCATGGGAAGAAATCTGTCAAGACGTCGGTCGAGCCGAGGAATAAATTTGTTAAAGCTTTGGTTGAGATGGCAACAAATTTGTCGATCGTGACACAAATTTGTCGAGACGTTGTTAGAGCACGGGAAGAAATCTGTCGAGACGTCGATCGAGCGCGGAACGGATTCTGTCGAGACGGTCGAGCACAGGAAGAGATTTTCTGAGCCTTACAGAAATTTCTCGAGACGTCGGTCTAGCTTGGGAAGGAATCTGTCGAGAGTCACAGAATTTTTTCGAGACGTGGGTCGAGCGCGAGAAAGAATCTGTCAAGAGTGACAGAAATTTGTCGAGACGTTGGTCGTGCGCAGGAAGAAATTTGCCGACATATCAGTCGAGAGCAGGAAAAAATTCTTCGAGCGTGACAGATATTTGTCAAGATGTCAGCTTAAAGCAGGAAGAAAACTGTTCAGACGGCCGAGCGCGGGAGGAGTTTTATCGAGAGTGACGGGAAGAAATTTGTCGAGACGTCGGTCGAGCACGGGAAGGAATCTGTCGAGAAGTCACTGGAGCGCGGGGAGAAATCTGTTGAGCGTTACAGTAATTTTTTGAGACGTCGGTCGAGCGCGGGAACAAATTTATCGAGAAGGTCGCACGCACAAAGAGATTTGTCGAGAGTGACACAAATTTGTCGAGACGTTGGTCGAGCACGGGAATAAATCTGTCGAGGCACTTGAGCTCAGGGAGAGATTTGTCGAGCGAGACAGAAATTTGTCGAGACGTCGATCGAGTGCGGAACGGATTCTGTCGAGACGGTCGAGTAAGAGCGGGGAGAAATTTATCGAGCGTTACAGTAATTTTTTGAGACGTCGGTCGAGCGCGGGAACAAATTTATCGAGAAGGTCGCACGCACAAAGAGATTGGCGAGAGTGACACAAATTTGTCGAGACGTTGGTCGAGCACGGGAATAAATCTGTCGAGGCACTTGAGCTCAGGGAGAGATTTGTCGAGCGAGACAGAAATTTGTCGAGACGTCGGTCGAGCACGGGAAGAAATCTGTCGAGAAGTCAGTCAAGAGCGGGGAGAAATTTATCGAGCGTTACAGTAATTTGTTGAGACGTCTGTCGAGCGTGGGAACAAATTTGTCGAGAAGGTCGCACGCACAAAGAGATTTGTCGAGAGTGACAGAAATTTGTCGAGACGTCGGTCGAGCACGGGAATAAATCTGTCGAGGCACTTGAGCTCAGGGAGAGATTTGTCGAGCGAGACAGAAATTTGTCGAGATGTCGGTCGAGCACGGGAATAAATCTGTCGAGAAGTCAGTCAAGAGCGGGGAGAAATTTATCGAGCGTTACAGTAATTTGTTGAGACGTCGGTCGAGCGCGGGAACAAATTTGTCGAGAAGGTCGCACGCACAAAGAGATTTGTCGAGAGTGACAGAAATTTGTCGAGATGTCAGTCAAGCGCGGGAAGGAATCTGTCGAGACGGTCGAGCGCGGGAAGGAATTTATCGACAGTGACAGAAATTTGTCGAGACGTCGGTCGAGCAGGGGAATAAATCTGTCGAGGCACTTGAGCTCGGGAAGAGATTTGTCGAGCGATACAGAAATTTGTCGAGACGTCGGTCGAGCATGGGAAGAAATCTGTCAAGACGTCGGTCGAGCCGAGGAATAAATTTGTTAAAGCTTTGGTTGAGATGGGAACAAATTTGTCGATCGTGACACAAATTTGTCGAGACGTTGTTAGAGCACGGGAAGAAATCTGTCGAGACGTCGATCGAGCGCGGAACGGATTCTGTCGAGACGGTCGAGCACAGGAAGAGATTTTCTGAGCCTTACAGAAATTTCTCGAGACGTCGGTCTAGCTTGGGAAGGAATCTGTCGAGAGTCACAGAATTTTTTCGAGACGTGGGTCGAGCGCGAGAAAGAATCTGTCAAGAGTGACAGAAATTTGTCGAGACGTTGGTCGAGCGCTGGAAGAAATTTGCCGACATATCAGTCGAGAGCAGGAAAAAATTCTTCGAGCGTGACAGATATTTGTCAAGATGTCAGCTTAAAGCAGGAAGAAAACTGTTCAGACGGCCGAGCGCGGGAGGAGTTTTATCGAGAGTGACGGGAAGAAATTTGTCGAGACGTCGGTCGAGCACGGGAAGGAATCTGTCGAGAAGTCACTGGAGCGCGGGGAGAAATCTGTTGAGCGTTACAGTAATTTTTTGAGACGTCGGTCGAGCGCGGGAACAAATTTATCGAGAAGGTCGCACGCACAAAGAGATTTGTCGAGAGTGACAGAAATTTGTCGAGACGTTGGTCGAGCACGGGAATAAATCTGTCGAGGCACTTGAGCTCAGGGAGAGATTTGTCGAGCGAGACAGAAATTTGTGGAGACGTCGATCGAGCGCGGAACGGATTCTGTCGAGACGGTCGAGTAAGAGCGGGGAGAAATTTATCGAGCGTTACAGTAATTTGTTGAGACGTCGGTCGAGCGCGGGAACAAATTTATCGAGAAGGTCGCACGCACAAAGAGATTGGCGAGAGTGACACAAATTTGTCGAGATGTCGGTCGAGCGCGGAAAGGATTCTGTCGAGACGGTCGAGCACAGGAAGAGATTTTCTGAGCCTTACAGAAATTTGTCGAGACGTCGGTCGAGAACGGGAAGAAATCTGTCAAGACGTCGGTCGAGCCGAGGAATAAATTTGTTAAAGCTTTGGTTGAGATGGGAACAAATTTGTCGATCGTGACACAAATTTGTCGAGACGTTGGTAGAGCACGGGAAGAAATTTGTCGAGACGTCGATCGAGCGCGGAAAGGATTCTGTCGAGACGGTCGAGCACAGGAAGAGATTTTCTGAGCCTTACAGAAATTTGTCGAGACGTCGGTCGAGAACGGGAAGAAATCTGTCAAGACGTCGGTCTGGCCGAGGAATAAATTTGTTAAAGCTTTGGTTGAGATGGGAACAAATTTGTCGATCGTGACACAAATTTGTCGAGACGTTGGTCGAGCGCAGGAAGAAATTTGCCGACATATCAGTCGAGAGCAGGAAAAAATTCTTCGAGCGTGACAGATATTTGTCGAGATGTCAGCTTAAAGCAGGAAGAAAACTGTTCAGACGGCCGAGCGCGGGAGGAGTTTTATCGAGAGTGACGGGAAGAAATTTGTCGAGACGTCGGTCGAGCACGGGAAGGAATCTGTCGAGAAGTCACTGGAGCGCGGGGAGAAATCTGTTGAGCGTTACAGTAATTTTTTGAGACGTCGGTCGAGCGCGGGAACAAATTTATCGAGAAGGTCGCACGCACAAAGAGATTTGTCGAGAGTGACACAAATTTGTCGAGACGTTGGTCGAGCACGGGAATAAATCTGTCGAGGCACTTCAGCTCAGGGAGAGATTTGTCGAGCGAGACAGAAATTTGTCGAGACGTCGATCGAGCGCGGAACGGATTCTGTCGAGACGGACGAGTAAGAGCGGGGAGAAATTTATCGAGCGTTACAGTAATTTGTTGAGACGTCGGTCGAGCGTGGGAACAAATTTGTCGAGAAGGTCGCACGCACAAAGAGATTTGTCGAGAGTGACAGAAATTTGTCGAGACGTCGGTCGAGCGCGGAAAGGATTCTGTCGAGACGGTCGAGCACAGGAAGAGATTTTCTGAGCCTTACAGAAATTTCTCGAGACGTCGGTCGAGCACGGGAACAAATCTCCCGAGACGGTCAAGCGCGGGAAGAAATTTGCCGAGAGTGATCGAAATTTGTCCAGACATCGGTTGAGCGCGGGAACAAATCTCTCGAGATGTCGGTCAAGAGCGTGAAGAAATTTGTCGAGAGTGACAGAAATTTGTCGAGATGTCAGTCAAGCGCGGGAAGGAATCTGTCGAGACGGTCGAGCGCGGGAAGGAATTTATCGACAGTGACAGAAATTTGTCGAGACGTCGGTCGAGCAGGGGAATAAATCTGTCGAGGCACTTGAGCTCGGGAAGAGATTTGTCGAGCGAGACAGAAATTTGTCGAGACGTCGGTCGAGCATGGGAAGAAATCTGTCAAGACGTCGGTCGAGCCGAGGAATAAATTTGTTAAAGCTTTGGTTGAGATGGCAACAAATTTGTCGATCGTGACACAAATTTGTCGAGACGTTGTTAGAGCACGGGAAGAAATCTGTCGAGACGTCGATCGAGCGCGGAACGGATTCTGTCGAGACGGTCGAGCACAGGAAGAGATTTTCTGAGCCTTACAGAAATTTCTCGAGACGTCGGTCTAGCTTGGGAAGGAATCTGTCGAGAGTCACAGAATTTTTTCGAGACGTGGGTCGAGCGCGAGAAAGAATCTGTCAAGAGTGACAGAAATTTGTCGAGACGTTGGTCGTGCGCAGGAAGAAATTTGCCGACATATCAGTCGAGAGCAGGAAAAAATTCTTCGAGCGTGACAGATATTTGTCAAGATGTCAGCTTAAAGCAGGAAGAAAACTGTTCAGACGGCCGAGCGCGGGAGGAGTTTTATCGAGAGTGACGGGAAGAAATTTGTCGAGACGTCGGTCGAGCACGGGAAGGAATCTGTCGAGAAGTCACTGGAGCGCGGGGAGAAATCTGTTGAGCGTTACAGTAATTTTTTGAGACGTCGGTCGAGCGCGGGAACAAATTTATCGAGAAGGTCGCACGCACAAAGAGATTTGTCGAGAGTGACACAAATTTGTCGAGACGTTGGTCGAGCACGGGAATAAATCTGTCGAGGCACTTGAGCTCAGGGAGAGATTTGTCGAGCGAGACAGAAATTTGTCGAGACGTCGATCGAGTGCGGAACGGATTCTGTCGAGACGGTCGAGTAAGAGCGGGGAGAAATTTATCGAGCGTTACAGTAATTTTTTGAGACGTCGGTCGAGCGCGGGAACAAATTTATCGAGAAGGTCGCACGCACAAAGAGATTGGCGAGAGTGACACAAATTTGTCGAGACGTTGGTCGAGCACGGGAATAAATCTGTCGAGGCACTTGAGCTCAGGGAGAGATTTGTCGAGCGAGACAGAAATTTGTCGAGACGTCGGTCGAGCACGGGAAGAAATCTGTCGAGAAGTCAGTCAAGAGCGGGGAGAAATTTATCGAGCGTTACAGTAATTTGTTGAGACGTCTGTCGAGCGTGGGAACAAATTTGTCGAGAAGGTCGCACGCACAAAGAGATTTGTCGAGAGTGACAGAAATTTGTCGAGACGTCGGTCGAGCACGGGAATAAATCTGTCGAGGCACTTGAGCTCAGGGAGAGATTTGTCGAGCGAGACAGAAATTTGTCGAGATGTCGGTCGAGCACGGGAATAAATCTGTCGAGAAGTCAGTCAAGAGCGGGGAGAAATTTATCGAGCGTTACAGTAATTTGTTGAGACGTCGGTCGAGCGCGGGAACAAATTTGTCGAGAAGGTCGCACGCACAAAGAGATTTGTCGAGAGTGACAGAAATTTGTCGAGATGTCAGTCAAGCGCGGGAAGGAATCTGTCGAGACGGTCGAGCGCGGGAAGGAATTTATCGACAGTGACAGAAATTTGTCGAGACGTCGGTCGAGCAGGGGAATAAATCTGTCGAGGCACTTGAGCTCGGGAAGAGATTTGTCGAGCGATACAGAAATTTGTCGAGACGTCGGTCGAGCATGGGAAGAAATCTGTCAAGACGTCGGTCGAGCCGAGGAATAAATTTGTTAAAGCTTTGGTTGAGATGGGAACAAATTTGTCGATCGTGACACAAATTTGTCGAGACGTTGTTAGAGCACGGGAAGAAATCTGTCGAGACGTCGATCGAGCGCGGAACGGATTCTGTCGAGACGGTCGAGCACAGGAAGAGATTTTCTGAGCCTTACAGAAATTTCTCGAGACGTCGGTCTAGCTTGGGAAGGAATCTGTCGAGAGTCACAGAATTTTTTCGAGACGTGGGTCGAGCGCGAGAAAGAATCTGTCAAGAGTGACAGAAATTTGTCGAGACGTTGGTCGAGCGCTGGAAGAAATTTGCCGACATATCAGTCGAGAGCAGGAAAAAATTCTTCGAGCGTGACAGATATTTGTCAAGATGTCAGCTTAAAGCAGGAAGAAAACTGTTCAGACGGCCGAGCGCGGGAGGAGTTTTATCGAGAGTGACGGGAAGAAATTTGTCGAGACGTCGGTCGAGCACGGGAAGGAATCTGTCGAGAAGTCACTGGAGCGCGGGGAGAAATCTGTTGAGCGTTACAGTAATTTTTTGAGACGTCGGTCGAGCGCGGGAACAAATTTATCGAGAAGGTCGCACGCACAAAGAGATTTGTCGAGAGTGACAGAAATTTGTCGAGACGTTGGTCGAGCACGGGAATAAATCTGTCGAGGCACTTGAGCTCAGGGAGAGATTTGTCGAGCGAGACAGAAATTTGTGGAGACGTCGATCGAGCGCGGAACGGATTCTGTCGAGACGGTCGAGTAAGAGCGGGGAGAAATTTATCGAGCGTTACAGTAATTTGTTGAGACGTCGGTCGAGCGCGGGAACAAATTTATCGAGAAGGTCGCACGCACAAAGAGATTGGCGAGAGTGACACAAATTTGTCGAGATGTCGGTCGAGCGCGGAAAGGATTCTGTCGAGACGGTCGAGCACAGGAAGAGATTTTCTGAGCCTTACAGAAATTTGTCGAGACGTCGGTCGAGAACGGGAAGAAATCTGTCAAGACGTCGGTCGAGCCGAGGAATAAATTTGTTAAAGCTTTGGTTGAGATGGGAACAAATTTGTCGATCGTGACACAAATTTGTCGAGACGTTGGTAGAGCACGGGAAGAAATTTGTCGAGACGTCGATCGAGCGCGGAAAGGATTCTGTCGAGACGGTCGAGCACAGGAAGAGATTTTCTGAGCCTTACAGAAATTTGTCGAGACGTCGGTCGAGAACGGGAAGAAATCTGTCAAGACGTCGGTCTGGCCGAGGAATAAATTTGTTAAAGCTTTGGTTGAGATGGGAACAAATTTGTCGATCGTGACACAAATTTGTCGAGACGTTGGTCGAGCGCAGGAAGAAATTTGCCGACATATCAGTCGAGAGCAGGAAAAAATTCTTCGAGCGTGACAGATATTTGTCGAGATGTCAGCTTAAAGCAGGAAGAAAACTGTTCAGACGGCCGAGCGCGGGAGGAGTTTTATCGAGAGTGACGGGAAGAAATTTGTCGAGACGTCGGTCGAGCACGGGAAGGAATCTGTCGAGAAGTCACTGGAGCGCGGGGAGAAATCTGTTGAGCGTTACAGTAATTTTTTGAGACGTCGGTCGAGCGCGGGAACAAATTTATCGAGAAGGTCGCACGCACAAAGAGATTTGTCGAGAGTGACACAAATTTGTCGAGACGTTGGTCGAGCACGGGAATAAATCTGTCGAGGCACTTCAGCTCAGGGAGAGATTTGTCGAGCGAGACAGAAATTTGTCGAGACGTCGATCGAGCGCGGAACGGATTCTGTCGAGACGGACGAGTAAGAGCGGGGAGAAATTTATCGAGCGTTACAGTAATTTGTTGAGACGTCGGTCGAGCGTGGGAACAAATTTGTCGAGAAGGTCGCACGCACAAAGAGATTTGTCGAGAGTGACAGAAATTTGTCGAGACGTCGGTCGAGCGCGGAAAGGATTCTGTCGAGACGGTCGAGCACAGGAAGAGATTTTCTGAGCCTTACAGAAATTTCTCGAGACGTCGGTCGAGCACGGGAACAAATCTCCCGAGACGGTCAAGCGCGGGAAGAAATTTGCCGAGAGTGATCGAAATTTGTCCAGACATCGGTTGAGCGCGGGAACAAATCTCTCGAGATGTCGGTCAAGAGCGTGAAGAAATTTGTCGAGAGTGACAGAAATTTGTCGAGATGTCAGTCAAGCGCGGGAAGGAATCTGTCGAGACGGTCGAGCGCGGGAAGGAATTTATCGACAGTGACAGAAATTTGTCGAGACGTCGGTCGAGCAGGGGAATAAATCTGTCGAGGCACTTGAGCTCGGGAAGAGATTTGTCGAGCGAGACAGAAATTTGTCGAGACGTCGGTCGAGCATGGGAAGAAATCTGTCAAGATGTCGGTCGAGCCGAGGAATAAATTTGTTAAAGCTTTGGTTGAGATGGCAACAAATTTGTCGATAGTGACACAAATTTGTCGAGACGTTGTTAGAGCACGGGAAGAAATCTGTCGAGACGTCGATCGAGCGCGGAACGGATTCTGTCAAGACGGTCGAGCACAGGAAGAGATTTTCTGAGCCTTACAGAAATTTCTCGAGACGTCGGTCTAGCTTGGGAAGGAATCTGTCGAGAGTCACAGAATTTTTTCGAGACGTGGGTCGAGCGCGAGAAAGAATCTGTCAAGAGTGACAGAAATTTGTCGAGACGTTGGTCGTGCGCAGGAAGAAATTTGCCGACATATCAGTCGAGAGCAGGAAAAAATTCTTCGAGCGTGACAGATATTTGTCGAGATGTCAGCTTAAAGCAGGAAGAAAACTGTTCAGACGGCCGAGCGCGGGAGGAGTTTTATCGAGAGTGACGGGAAGAAATTTGTCAAGACGTCGGTCGAGCACGGGAAGGAATCTGTCGAGAAGTCACTCGAGCGCGGGGAGAAATCTGTTGAGCGTTACAGTAATTTTTTGAGACGTCGGTCGAGCGCGGGAACAAATTTATCGAGAAGGTCGCACGCACAAAGAGATTGGCGAGAGTGACAGAAATTTGTCGAGACGTTGGTCGAGCAGGGGAATAAATCTGTCGAGGCACTTGAGCTCAGGGAGAGATTTGTCGAGCGAGACAGAAATTTGTCGAGATGTCGGTCGAGCACAGGAATAAATCTGCCGAGAAGTCACTCAAGAGCGGGGAGAAATTTATCGAGCGTTACAGTAATTTGTTGAGACGTCGGTCGAGCGCGGGAACAAATTTGTCGAGAAGGTCGCACGCACAAAGAGATTTGTCGAGAGTGACACAAATTTGTCGAGACGTCGGTCGAGCGCGGAAAGGATTCTGTCGAGACGGTCGAGCACAGGAAGAGATTTTCTGAGCCTTACAGAAATTTGTCGAGACGTCGGTCGAGAACGGGAAGAAATCTGTCAAGACGTCGGTCGAGCCGAGGAATAAATTTGTTAAAGCTTTGGTTGAGATGGGAACAAATTTGTCGATCGTGACACAAATTTGTCGAGACGTTGGTAGAGCACGGGAAGAAATTTGTCGAGACGTCGATCGAGCGCGGAACGGATTCTGTCGAGACGGTCGAGCACAGGAAGAGATTTTCTGAGCCTTACAGAAATTACTCGAGACGTCGGTCGAGCACGGGAACAAATCTCCCGAGACGGTCAAGCGCGGGAAGAAATTTGCCGAGAGTGATCGAAATTTGTCCAGACATCGGTTGAGCGCGGGAACAAATCTCTCGAGATGTCGGTCAAGAGCGTGAAGAAATTTGTCGAGAGTGACAGAAATTTGTCGAGATGTCAGTCAAGCGCGGGAAGGAATCTGTCGAGACGGTCGAGCGCGGGAAGGAATTTATCGACAGTGACAGAAATTTGTCGAGACGTCGGTCGAGCAGGGGAATAAATCTGTCGAGGCACTTGAGCTCGGGAAGAGATTTGTCGAGCGAGACAGAAATTTGTCGAGACGTCGGTCGAGCATGGGAAGAAATCTGTCAAGACGTCGGTCGAGCCGAGGAATAAATTTGTTAAAGCTTTGGTTGAGATGGCAACAAATTTGTCGATCGTGACACAAATTTGTCGAGACGTTGTTAGAGCACGGGAAGAAATCTGTCGAGACGTCGATCGAGCGCGGAAAGGATTCTGTCAAGACGGTCGAGCACAGGAAGAGATTTTCTGAGCCTTACAGAAATTTCTCGAGACGTCGGTCTAGCTTGGGAAGGAATCTGTCGAGAGTCACAGAATTTTTTCGAGACGTGGGTCGAGCGCGAGAAAGAATCTGTCAAGAGTGACAGAAATTTGTCGAGACGTTGGTCGAGCGCAGGAAGAAATTTGCCGACATATCAGTCGAGAGCAGGAAAAAATTCTTCGAGCGTGACAGATATTTGTCGAGATGTCAGCTTAAAGCAGGAAGAAAACTGTTCAGACGGCCGAGCGTGGGAGGAGTTTTATCGAGAGTGACGGGAAGAAATTTGTCGAGACGTCGGTCGAGCACGGGAAGGAATCTGTCGAGAAGTCACTGGAGCGCGGGGAGAAATCTGTTGAGCGTTACAGTAATTTTTTGAGACGTCGGTCGAGCGCGGGAACAAATTTATCGAGAAGGTCGCACGCACAAAGAGATTTGTCGAGAGTGACACAAATTTGTCGAGACGTTGGTCGAGCACGGGAATAAATCTGTCGAGGCACTTGAGCTCAGGGAGAGATTTGTCGAGCGAGACAGAAATTTGTCGAGACGTCGATCGAGCGCGGTACGGATTCTGTCGAGACGGTCGAGTAAGAGCGGGGAGAAATTTATCGAGCGTTACAGTAATTTGTTGAGACGTCGGTCGAGCGCGGGAACAAATTTATCGAGAAGGTCGCACGCACAAAGAGATTGGCGAGAGTGACACAAATTTGTCGAGACGTTGGTCGAGCACGGGAATAAATCTGTCGAGGCACTTGAGCTCAGGGAGAGATTTGTCGAGCGAGACAGAAATTTGTCGAGACGTCGGTCGAGCACGGGAAGAAATCTGTCGAGAAGTCAGTCAAGAGCGGGGAGAAATTTATCGAGCGTTACAGTAATTTGTTGAGACGTCTGTCGAGCGTGGGAACAAATTTGTCGAGAAGGTCGCACGCACAAAGAGATTTGTCGAGAGTGACAGAAATTTGTCGAGACGTCGGTCGAGCACGGGAATAAATCTGTCGAGGCACTTGAGCTCAGGGAGAGATTTGTCGAGCGAGACAGAAATTTGTCGAGATGTCGGTCGAGCACGGGAATAAATCTGTCGAGAAGTCAGTCAAGAGCGGGGAGAAATTTATCGAGCGTTACAGGAATTTTTTGAGACGTCGGTCGAGCGCGGGAACAAATTTGTCGAGAAGGTCGCACGCACAAAGAGATTTGTCGAGAGTGACACAAATTTGTCGAGACGTCGGTCGAGCGCGGAAAGGATTCTGTCGAGACGGTCGAGCACAGGAAGAGATTTTCTGAGCCTTACAGAAATTTGTCGAGACGTCGGTCGAGAACGGGAAGAAATCTGTCAAGACGTCGGTCGAGCCGAGGAATAAATTTGTTAAAGCTTTAGTTGAGATGGGAACAAAATTGTCGATCGTGACACAAATTTGTCGAGACGTTGGTCGAGCGCAGGAAGAAATTTGCCGACATATCAGTCGAGAGCAGGAAAAAATTCTTCGAGCGTGACAGATATTTGTCGAGATGTCAGCTTAAAGCAGGAAGAAAACTGTTCAGACGGCCGAGCGCGGGAGGAGTTTTATCGAGAGTGACGGGAAGAAATTTGTCAAGACGTCGGTGGAGCACGGGAAGGAATCTGTCGAGAAGTCACTGGAGCGCGGGGAGAAATCTGTTGAGCGTTACAGTAATTTTTTGAGACGTCGGTCGAGCGCGGGAACAAATTTATCGAGAAGGTCGCACGCACAAAGAGATTTGTCGAGAGTGACACAAATTTGTCGAGACGTTGGTCAAGCACGGGAATAAATCTGTCGAGGCACTTGAGCTCAGGGAGAGATTTGTCGAGCGAGACAGAAATTTGTCGAGACGTCGATTGAGCGCGGAACGGATTCTGTCGAGACGGTCGAGTAAGAGCGGGGAGAAATTTATCGAGCGTTACAGTAATTTGTTGAGACGTCGGTCGAGCGCGGGAACAAATTTGTCGAGAAGGTCGCACGCACAAAGAGATTTGTCGAGAGTGACAGAAATTTGTCGAGACGTTGGTCGAGCACGGGAAGAAATCTGTCGAGAAGTCAGTCAAGAGCGGGGAGAAATTTATCGAGCGTTACAGTAATTTGTTGAGACGTCGGTCGAGCGCGGGAACAAATTTGTCGAGAAGGTCGCACGCACAAAGAGATTTGTCGAGAGTGACAGAAATTTGTCGAGATGTCAGTCAAGCGCGGGAAGGAATCTGTCGAGACGGTCGAGCGCGGGAAGGAATTTATCGACAGTGACAGAAATTTGTCGAGACGTCGGTCGAGCAGGGGAATAAATCTGTCGAGGCACTTGAGCTCGGGAAGAGATTTGTCGAGCGAGACAGAAATTTGTCGAGACGTCGGTCGAGCATGGGAAGAAATCTGTCAAGACGTCGGTCGAGCCGAGGAATAAATTTGTTAAAGCTTTGGTTGAGATGGCAACAAATTTGTCGATCGTGACACAAATTTGTCGAGACGTTGTTAGAGCACGGGAAGAAATCTGTCGAGACGTCGATCGAGCGCGGAACGGATTCTGTCGAGACGGTCGAGCACAGGAAGAGATTTTCTGAGCCTTACAGAAATTTCTCGAGACGTCGGTCTAGCTTGGGAAGGAATCTGTCGAGAGTCACAGAATTTTTTCGAGACGTGGGTCGAGCGCGAGAAAGAATCTGTCAAGAGTGACAGAAATTTGTCGAGACGTTGGTCGTGCGCAGGAAGAAATTTGCCGACATATCAGTCGAGAGCAGGAAAAAATTCTTCGAGCGTGACAGATATTTGTCAAGATGTCAGCTTAAAGCAGGAAGAAAACTGTTCAGACGGCCGAGCGCGGGAGGAGTTTTATCGAGAGTGACGGGAAGAAATTTGTCGAGACGTCGGTCGAGCACGGGAAGGAATCTGTCGAGAAGTCACTGGAGCGCGGGGAGAAATCTGTTGAGCGTTACAGTAATTTTTTGAGACGTCGGTCGAGCGCGGGAACAAATTTATCGAGAAGGTCGCACGCACAAAGAGATTTGTCGAGAGTGACACAAATTTGTCGAGACGTTGGTCGAGCACGGGAATAAATCTGTCGAGGCACTTCAGCTCAGGGAGAGATTTGTCGAGCGAGACAGAAATTTGTCGAGACGTCGATCGAGTGCGGAACGGATTCTGTCGAGACGGTCGAGTAAGAGCGGGGAGAAATTTATCGAGCGTTACAGTAATTTTTTGAGACGTCGGTCGAGCGCGGGAACAAATTTATCGAGAAGGTCGCACGCACAAAGAGATTGGCGAGAGTGACACAAATTTGTCGAGACGTTGGTCGAGCACGGGAATAAATCTGTCGAGGCACTTGAGCTCAGGGAGAGATTTGTCGAGCGAGACAGAAATTTGTCGAGACGTCGGTCGAGCACGGGAAGAAATCTGTCGAGAAGTCAGTCAAGAGCGGGGAGAAATTTATCGAGCGTTACAGTAATTTGTTGAGACGTCTGTCGAGCGTGGGAACAAATTTGTCGAGAAGGTCGCACGCACAAAGAGATTTGTCGAGAGTGACAGAAATTTGTCGAGACGTCGGTCGAGCACGGGAATAAATCTGTCGAGGCACTTGAGCTCAGGGAGAGATTTGTCGAGCGAGACAGAAATTTGTCGAGATGTCGGTCGAGCACGGGAATAAATCTGTCGAGAAGTCAGTCAAGAGCGGGGAGAAATTTATCGAGCGTTACAGTAATTTGTTGAGACGTCGGTCGAGCGCGGGAACAAATTTGTCGAGAAGGTCGCACGCACAAAGAGATTTGTCGAGAGTGACAGAAATTTGTCGAGATGTCAGTCAAGCGCGGGAAGGAATCTGTCGAGACGGTCGAGCGCGGGAAGGAATTTATCGACAGTGACAGAAATTTGTCGAGACGTCGGTCGAGCAGGGGAATAAATCTGTCGAGGCACTTGAGCTCGGGAAGAGATTTGTCGAGCGATACAGAAATTTGTCGAGACGTCGGTCGAGCATGGGAAGAAATCTGTCAAGACGTCGGTCGAGCCGAGGAATAAATTTGTTAAAGCTTTGGTTGAGATGGGAACAAATTTGTCGATCGTGACACAAATTTGTCGAGACGTTGTTAGAGCACGGGAAGAAATCTGTCGAGACGTCGATCGAGCGCGGAACGGATTCTGTCGAGACGGTCGAGCACAGGAAGAGATTTTCTGAGCCTTACAGAAATTTCTCGAGACGTCGGTCTAGCTTGGGAAGGAATCTGTCGAGAGTCACAGAATTTTTTCGAGACGTGGGTCGAGCGCGAGAAAGAATCTGTCAAGAGTGACAGAAATTTGTCGAGACGTTGGTCGAGCGCTGGAAGAAATTTGCCGACATATCAGTCGAGAGCAGGAAAAAATTCTTCGAGCGTGACAGATATTTGTCAAGATGTCAGCTTAAAGCAGGAAGAAAACTGTTCAGACGGCCGAGCGCGGGAGGAGTTTTATCGAGAGTGACGGGAAGAAATTTGTCGAGACGTCGGTCGAGCACGGGAAGGAATCTGTCGAGAAGTCACTGGAGCGCGGGGAGAAATCTGTTGAGCGTTACAGTAATTTTTTGAGACGTCGGTCGAGCGCGGGAACAAATTTATCGAGAAGGTCGCACGCACAAAGAGATTTGTCGAGAGTGACAGAAATTTGTCGAGACGTTGGTCGAGCACGGGAATAAATCTGTCGAGGCACTTGAGCTCAGGGAGAGATTTGTCGAGCGAGACAGAAATTTGTGGAGACGTCGATCGAGCGCGGAACGGATTCTGTCGAGACGGTCGAGTAAGAGCGGGGAGAAATTTATCGAGCGTTACAGTAATTTGTTGAGACGTCGGTCGAGCGCGGGAACAAATTTATCGAGAAGGTCGCACGCACAAAGAGATTGGCGAGAGTGACACAAATTTGTCGAGATGTCGGTCGAGCGCGGAAAGGATTCTGTCGAGACGGTCGAGCACAGGAAGAGATTTTCTGAGCCTTACAGAAATTTGTCGAGACGTCGGTCGAGAACGGGAAGAAATCTGTCAAGACGTCGGTCGAGCCGAGGAATAAATTTGTTAAAGCTTTGGTTGAGATGGGAACAAATTTGTCGATCGTGACACAAATTTGTCGAGACGTTGGTAGAGCACGGGAAGAAATTTGTCGAGACGTCGATCGAGCGCGGAAAGGATTCTGTCGAGACGGTCGAGCACAGGAAGAGATTTTCTGAGCCTTACAGAAATTTGTCGAGACGTCGGTCGAGAACGGGAAGAAATCTGTCAAGACGTCGGTCTGGCCGAGGAATAAATTTGTTAAAGCTTTGGTTGAGATGGGAACAAATTTGTCGATCGTGACACAAATTTGTCGAGACGTTGGTCGAGCGCAGGAAGAAATTTGCCGACATATCAGTCGAGAGCAGGAAAAAATTCTTCGAGCGTGACAGATATTTGTCGAGATGTCAGCTTAAAGCAGGAAGAAAACTGTTCAGACGGCCGAGCGCGGGAGGAGTTTTATCGAGAGTGACGGGAAGAAATTTGTCGAGACGTCGGTCGAGCACGGGAAGGAATCTGTCGAGAAGTCACTGGAGCGCGGGGAGAAATCTGTTGAGCGTTACAGTAATTTTTTGAGACGTCGGTCGAGCGCGGGAACAAATTTATCGAGAAGGTCGCACGCACAAAGAGATTTGTCGAGAGTGACACAAATTTGTCGAGACGTTGGTCGAGCACGGGAATAAATCTGTCGAGGCACTTCAGCTCAGGGAGAGATTTGTCGAGCGAGACAGAAATTTGTCGAGACGTCGATCGAGCGCGGAACGGATTCTGTCGAGACGGACGAGTAAGAGCGGGGAGAAATTTATCGAGCGTTACAGTAATTTGTTGAGACGTCGGTCGAGCGTGGGAACAAATTTGTCGAGAAGGTCGCACGCACAAAGAGATTTGTCGAGAGTGACAGAAATTTGTCGAGACGTCGGTCGAGCGCGGAAAGGATTCTGTCGAGACGGTCGAGCACAGGAAGAGATTTTCTGAGCCTTACAGAAATTTCTCGAGACGTCGGTCGAGCACGGGAACAAATCTCCCGAGACGGTCAAGCGCGGGAAGAAATTTGCCGAGAGTGATCGAAATTTGTCCAGACATCGGTTGAGCGCGGGAACAAATCTCTCGAGATGTCGGTCAAGAGCGTGAAGAAATTTGTCGAGAGTGACAGAAATTTGTCGAGATGTCAGTCAAGCGCGGGAAGGAATCTGTCGAGACGGTCGAGCGCGGGAAGGAATTTATCGACAGTGACAGAAATTTGTCGAGACGTCGGTCGAGCAGGGGAATAAATCTGTCGAGGCACTTGAGCTCGGGAAGAGATTTGTCGAGCGAGACAGAAATTTGTCGAGACGTCGGTCGAGCATGGGAAGAAATCTGTCAAGATGTCGGTCGAGCCGAGGAATAAATTTGTTAAAGCTTTGGTTGAGATGGCAACAAATTTGTCGATAGTGACACAAATTTGTCGAGACGTTGTTAGAGCACGGGAAGAAATCTGTCGAGACGTCGATCGAGCGCGGAACGGATTCTGTCAAGACGGTCGAGCACAGGAAGAGATTTTCTGAGCCTTACAGAAATTTCTCGAGACGTCGGTCTAGCTTGGGAAGGAATCTGTCGAGAGTCACAGAATTTTTTCGAGACGTGGGTCGAGCGCGAGAAAGAATCTGTCAAGAGTGACAGAAATTTGTCGAGACGTTGGTCGTGCGCAGGAAGAAATTTGCCGACATATCGGTCGAGAGCAGGAAAAAATTCTTCGAGCGTGACAGATATTTGTCGAGATGTCAGCTTAAAGCAGGAAGAAAACTGTTCAGACGGCCGAGCGTGGGAGGAGTTTTATCGAGAGTGACGGGAAGAAATTTGTCGAGACGTCGGTCGAGCACGGGAAGGAATCTGTCAAGAAGTCACTCGAGCGCGGGGAGAAATCTGTTGAGCGTTACAGTAATTTTTTGAGACGTCGGTCGAGCGCGGGAACAAATTTATCGAGAAGGTCGCACGCACAAAGAGATTGGCGAGAGTGACACAAATTTGTCGAGACGTTGGTCGAGCACGGGAATAAATCTGTCGAGGCACTTGAGCTCAGGGAGAGATTTGTCGAGCGAGACAGAAATTTGTCGAGACGTCGGTCGAGCACGGGAAGAAATCTGTCGAGAAGTCAGTCAAGAGCGGGGAGAAATTTATCGAGCGTTACAGTAATTTGTTGAGACGTCTGTCGAGCGTGGGAACAAATTTGTCGAGAAGGTCGCACGCACAAAGAGATTTGTCGAGAGTGACAGAAATTTGTCGAGACGTCGGTCGAGCACGGGAATAAATCTGTCGAGGCACTTGAGCTCAGGGAGAGATTTGTCGAGCGAGACAGAAATTTGTCGAGATGTCGGTCGAGCACGGGAATAAATCTGTCGAGAAGTCAGTCAAGAGCGGGGAGAAATTTATCGAGCGTTACAGTAATTTGTTGAGACGTCGGTCGAGCGCGGGAACAAATTTGTCGAGAAGGTCGCACGCACAAAGAGATTTGTCGAGAGTGACAGAAATTTGTCGAGATGTCAGTCAAGCGCGGGAAGGAATCTGTCGAGACGGTCGAGCGCGGGAAGGAATTTATCGACAGTGACAGAAATTTGTCGAGACGTCGGTCGAGCAGGGGAATAAATCTGTCGAGGCACTTGAGCTCGGGAAGAGATTTGTCGAGCGATACAGAAATTTGTCGAGACGTCGGTCGAGCATGGGAAGAAATCTGTCAAGACGTCGGTCGAGCCGAGGAATAAATTTGTTAAAGCTTTGGTTGAGATGGGAACAAATTTGTCGATCGTGACACAAATTTGTCGAGACGTTGTTAGAGCACGGGAAGAAATCTGTCGAGACGTCGATCGAGCGCGGAACGGATTCTGTCGAGACGGTCGAGCACAGGAAGAGATTTTCTGAGCCTTACAGAAATTTCTCGAGACGTCGGTCTAGCTTGGGAAGGAATCTGTCGAGAGTCACAGAATTTTTTCGAGACGTGGGTCGAGCGCGAGAAAGAATCTGTCAAGAGTGACAGAAATTTGTCGAGACGTTGGTCGAGCGCTGGAAGAAATTTGCCGACATATCAGTCGAGAGCAGGAAAAAATTCTTCGAGCGTGACAGATATTTGTCAAGATGTCAGCTTAAAGCAGGAAGAAAACTGTTCAGACGGCCGAGCGCGGGAGGAGTTTTATCGAGAGTGACGGGAAGAAATTTGTCGAGACGTCGGTCGAGCACGGGAAGGAATCTGTCGAGAAGTCACTGGAGCGCGGGGAGAAATCTGTTGAGCGTTACAGTAATTTTTTGAGACGTCGGTCGAGCGCGGGAACAAATTTATCGAGAAGGTCGCACGCACAAAGAGATTTGTCGAGAGTGACAGAAATTTGTCGAGACGTTGGTCGAGCACGGGAATAAATCTGTCGAGGCACTTGAGCTCAGGGAGAGATTTGTCGAGCGAGACAGAAATTTGTCGAGACGTCGATCGAGCGCGGAACGGATTCTGTCGAGACGGTCGAGTAAGAGCGGGGAGAAATTTATCGAGCGTTACAGTAATTTGTTGAGACGTCGGTCGAGCGCGGGAACAAATTTATCGAGAAGGTCGCACGCACAAAGAGATTGGCGAGAGTGACACAAATTTGTCGAGATGTCGGTCGAGCGCGGAAGGGATTCTGTCGAGACGGTCGAGCACAGGAAGAGATTTTCTGAGCCTTACAGAAATTTGTCGAGACGTCGGTCGAGAACGGGAAGAAATCTGTCAAGACGTCGGTCTGGCCGAGGAATAAATTTGTTAAAGCTTTGGTTGAGATGGGAACAAATTTGTCGATCGTGACACAAATTTGTCGAGACGTTGGTCGAGCGCAGGAAGAAATTTGCCGACATATCAGTCGAGAGCAGGAAAAAATTCTTCGAGCGTGACAGATATTTGTCGAGATGTCAGCTTAAAGCAGGAAGAAAACTGTTCAGACGGCCGAGCGCGGGAGGAGTTTTATCGAGAGTGACGGGAAGAAATTTGTCGAGACGTCGGTCGAGCACGGGAAGGAATCTGTCGAGAAGTCACTGGAGCGCGGGGAGAAATCTGTTGAGCGTTACAGTAATTTTTTGAGACGTCGGTCGAGCGCGGGAACAAATTTATCGAGAAGGTCGCACGCACAAAGAGATTTGTCGAGAGTGACACAAATTTGTCGAGACGTTGGTCGAGCACGGGAATAAATCTGTCGAGGCACTTCAGCTCAGGGAGAGATTTGTCGAGCGAGACAGAAATTTGTCGAGACGTCGATCGAGCGCGGAACGGATTCTGTCGAGACGGACGAGTAAGAGCGGGGAGAAATTTATCGAGCGTTACAGTAATTTGTTGAGACGTCGGTCGAGCGTGGGAACAAATTTGTCGAGAAGGTCGCACGCACAAAGAGATTTGTCGAGAGTGACAGAAATTTGTCGAGACGTCGGTCGAGCGCGGAAAGGATTCTGTCGAGACGGTCGAGCACAGGAAGAGATTTTCTGAGCCTTACAGAAATTTGTCGAGACGTCGGTCGAGCACGGGAACAAATCTCCCGAGACGGTCAAGCGCGGGAAGAAATTTGTCGAGAGTGATCGAAATTTGTCCAGACATCGGTTGAGCGCGGGAACAAATCTCTCGAGATGTCGGTCAAGAGCGTGAAGAAATTTGTCGAGAGTGACAGAAATTTGTCGAGATGTCAGTCAAGCGCGGGAAGGAATCTGTCGAGACGGTCGAGCGCGGGAAGGAATTTATCGACAGTGACAGAAATTTGTCGAGACGTCGGTCGAGCAGGGGAATAAATCTGTCGAGGCACTTGAGCTCGGGAAGAGATTTGTCGAGCGAGACAGAAATTTGTCGAGACGTCGGTCGAGCATGGGAAGAAATCTGTCAAGATGTCGGTCGAGCCGAGGAATAAATTTGTTAAAGCTTTGGTTGAGATGGCAACAAATTTGTCGATCGTGACACAAATTTGTCGAGACGTTGTTAGAGCACGGGAAGAAATCTGTCGAGACGTCGATCGAGCGCGGAACGGATTCTGTCAAGACGGTCGAGCACAGGAAGAGATTTTCTGAGCCTTACAGAAATTTCTCGAGACGTCGGTCTAGCTTGGGAAGGAATCTGTCGAGAGTCACAGAATTTTTTCGAGACGTGGGTCGAGCGCGAGAAAGAATCTGTCAAGAGTGACAGAAATTTGTCGAGACGTTGGTCGTGCGCAGGAAGAAATTTGCCGACATATCGGTCGAGAGCAGGAAAAAATTCTTCGAGCGTGACAGATATTTGTCGAGATGTCAGCTTAAAGCAGGAAGAAAACTGTTCAGACGGCCGAGCGTGGGAGGAGTTTTATCGAGAGTGACGGGAAGAAATTTGTCGAGACGTCGGTCGAGCACGGGAAGGAATCTGTCAAGAAGTCACTCGAGCGCGGGGAGAAATCTGTTGAGCGTTACAGTAATTTTTTGAGACGTCGGTCGAGCGCGGGAACAAATTTATCGAGAAGGTCGCACGCACAAAGAGATTTGTCGAGAGTGACACAAATTTGTCGAGACGTTGGTCGAGCACGGGAATAAATCTGTCGAGGCACTTGAGCTCAGGGAGAGATTTGTCGAGCGAGACAGAAATTTGTCGAGACGTCGATCGAGCGCGGAACGGATTCTGTCGAGACGGTCGAGTAAGAGCGGGGAGAAATTTATCGAGCGTTACAGTAATTTGTTGAGACGTCGGTCGAGCGCGGGAACAAATTTATCGAGAAGGTCGCACGCACAAAGAGATTGGCGAGAGTGACACAAATTTGTCGAGACGTTGGTCGAGCACGGGAATAAATCTGTCGAGGCACTTGAGCTCAGGGAGAGATTTGTCGAGCGAGACAGAAATTTGTCGAGACGTCGGTCGAGCACGGGAAGAAATCTGTCGAGAAGTCAGTCAAGAGCGGGGAGAAATTTATCGAGCGTTACAGTAATTTGTTGAGACGTCTGTCGAGCGTGGGAACAAATTTGTCGAGAAGGTCGCACGCACAAAGAGATTTGTCGAGAGTGACAGAAATTTGTCGAGACGTCGGTCGAGCACGGGAATAAATCTGTCGAGGCACTTGAGCTCAGGGAGAGATTTGTCGAGCGAGACAGAAATTTGTCGAGATGTCGGTCGAGCACGGGAATAAATCTGTCGAGAAGTCAGTCAAGAGCGGGGAGAAATTTATCGAGCGTTACAGTAATTTGTTGAGACGTTGGTCAAGCGCGGGAACAAATTTGTCGAGAAGGTCGCATGCACAAAGAGATTTGTCGAGAGTGACACAAATTTGTCGAGACGTCGGTCGAGCGCGGAACGGATTCTGTCGAGACGGTCGAGCACAGGAAGAGATTTTCTGAGCCTTACAGAAATTTGTCGAGACGTCGGTCGAGAACGGGAAGAAATCTGTCAAGACGTCGGTCGAGCCGAGGAATAAATTTGTTAAAGCTTTGGTTGAGATGGGAACAAATTTGTCGATCGTGACACAAATTTGTCGAGACGTTGGTCGAGCGCAGGAAGAAATTTGCCGACATATCAGTCGAGAGCAGGAAAAAATTCTTCGAGCGTGACAGATATTTGTCGAGATGTCAGCTTAAAGCAGGAAGAAAACTGTTCAGACGGCCGAGCGCGGGAGGAGTTTTATCGAGAGTGACGGGAAGAAATTTGTCAAGACGTCGGTCGAGCACGGGAAGGAATCTGTCGAGAAGTCACTGGAGCGCGGGGAGAAATCTGTTGAGCGTTACAGTAATTTTTTGAGACGTCGGTCGAGCGCGGGAACAAATTTATCGAGAAGGTCGCACGCACAAAGAGATTTGTCGAGAGTGACACAAATTTGTCGAGACGTTGGTCGAGCACGGGAATAAATCTGTCGAGGCACTTGAGCTCAGGGAGAGATTTATCGAGCGAGACAGAAATTTGTCGAGACGTCGATCGAGCGCGGAACGGATTCTGTCGAGACGGTCGAGTAAGAGCAGGGAGAAATTTATCGAGCGTTACAGTAATTTGTTGAGATGTCGGTCGAGCGCGGGAACAAATTTGTCGAGAAGGTCGCACGCACAAAGAGATTTGTTGAGAATGACATAAATTTGTTGAGACGTTGGTAGAGTACGGGAAGATATTTGTCGAGACGTCGATCGAGCGCGGAACGGATTCTGTCGAGACGGTCGAGCACAGGAAGAGATTTTCTGAGCCTTACAGAAATTTCTCGAGACGTCGGTCGAGCACGGGAACAAATCTCTCGAGACGGTCAAGCGCGGGAAGAAATTTGTCGAGAGTGATCGAAATTTGTCCAGACATCGGTCGAGCGCGGGAACAAATCTCTCGAGATGTCGGTCAAGAGCGTGAAGAAATTTGTCGAGAGTGACAGAAATTTGTCGAGATGTCAGTCAAGCGCGGGAAGGAATCTGTCGAGACGGTCGAGCGCGGGAAGGAATTTATCGACAGTGACAGAAATTTGTCGAGACATCGGTCGAGCAGGGGAATAAATCTGTCGAGGCACTTGAGCTCGGGAAGAGATTTGTCGAGCGAGACAGAAATTTGTCGAGACGTCGGTCGAGCATGGGAAGAAATCTGTCAAGACGTCGGTCGAGCTGAGGAATAAATTTGTTAAAGCTTTGGTTGAGATGGGAACAAATTTGTCGATCGTGACACAAATTTGTCGAGATGTTGGTAGAGCACGGGAAGAAATCTGTCGAGACGTCGATCGAGCGCGGAACGGATTCTGTCGAGACGGTCGAGCACAGGAAGAGATTTTCTGAGCCTTACAGAAATTTCTCGAGACGTCGGTCTAGCTTGGGAAGGAATCTGTCGAGAGTCACAGAATTTTTTCGAGACGTGGGTCGAGCGCGAGAAAGAATCTGTCAAGAGTGACAGAAATTTGTCGAGACGTTGGTCGAGCGCAGGAAGAAATTTGCCGACATATCAGTCGAGAGCAGGAAAAAATTCTTCGAGCGTGACAGATATTTGTCGAGATGTCAGCTTAAAGCAGGAAGAAAACTGTTCAGACGGCCGAGCGCGGGAGGAGTTTTATCGAGAGTGACGGGAAGAAATTTGTCGAGACGTCGGTCGAGCACGGGAAGGAATCTGTCGAGAAGTCACTCGAGCGCGGGGAGAAATCTGTTGAGCGTTACAGTAATTTTTTGAGACGTCGGTCGAGCGCGGGAACAAATTTATCGAGAAGGTCGCACGCACAAAGAGATTTGTCGAGAGTGACACAAATTTGTCGAGACGTTGGTCGAGCACGGGAATAAATCTGTCGAGGCACTTGAGCTCAGGGAGAGATTTGTCGAGCGAGACAGAAATTTGTCGAGACGTCGATCGAGCGCGGAACGGATTCTGTCGAGACGGTCGAGTAAGAGCGGGGAGAAATTTATCGAGCGTTACAGTAATTTGTTGAGACGTCGGTCGAGCGCGGGAACAAATTTGTCGAGAAGGTCGCACGCACAAAGAGATTTGTCGAGAGTGACAGAAATTTGTCGAGACGTCGGTCGAGCAGGGGATTAAATCTGTCGAGGCACTTGAGCTCAGGGAGAGATTTGTCGAGCGAGACAGAAATTTGTCGAGATGTCGGTCGAGCACGGGAATAAATCTGTCGAGAAGTCAGTCAAGAGCGGGGAGAAATTTATCGAGCGTTACAGTAATTTGTTGAGACGTCGGTCGAGCGCGGGAACAAATTTGTCGAGAAGGTCGCACGCACAAAGAGATTTGTCGAGAGTGACATAAATTTGTCGAGACGTTGGTAGAGTACGGGAAGAAATTTGTCGAGACGTCGATTGAGCGCGGAACGGATTCTGTCGAGACGGTCGAGCACAGGAAGAGATTTTCTGAGCCTTACAGAAATTTGTCGAGACGTCGGTCGAGCATGGGAAGAAATTTGTCGAGCGTTACAGAAATTTCTCGAGACGTCTGTCGAGCGCAGGGAGCAATCTGCTGAGACGGTCGAGAGCGGGAACAAATTTGTCGAGAGTGACAGAAGTTTGTCGAGACGTCGGTCGTGCGCAGTTCGAAATTAATCGACAGTGACAGAAATTTGTTGAGACGCCGGTCAAGCACGGGAAGAAATTTGCTGAGAGTCACAGAAATTTGTCGAGATGTCGGTCGAGCTGAGGAATAAATTTGTTAAGGCTTTGGTTTACATGGGAACAAATTTATCGACAGTGACAGAAATTTGTCGAGACGTCGGTCGAGCAGGGGAATAAATCTGTCGAGGCACTTGAGCTCAGGGAGAGATTTGTCGAGCGAGACAGAAATTTGTCGAGATGTCGGTCGAGCACGGGAATAAATCTGTCGAGAAGTCAGTCAAGAGCGGGGAGAAATTTATCGAGCGTTACAGTAATTTGTTGAGACGTCGGTCGAGCGCGGGAACAAATTTGTCCAGAAGGTCGCACGCACAAAGAGATTTGTCGAGAGTGACACAAATTTGTCGAGACGTCGGTCAAGCGCGGAAAGGATTCTGTCGAGACGGTCGAGCACAGGAAGAGATTTTCTGAGCCTTACAGAAATTTGTCGAGACGTCGGTCGAGAACGGGAAGAAATCTGTCAAGACGTCGGTCGAGCTGAGGAATAAATTTGTTAAAGCTTTGGTTGAGATGGGAACAAATTTGTCGATCGTGACACAAATTTGTCGAGACGTTGGTAGAGCACGGGAAGAAATTTGTCGAGATGTCAGTCAAGCGCGGGAAGGAATCTGTCGAGACGGTCGAGCGCGGGAAGGAATTTATCGACAGTGACAGAAATTTGTTGAGACGTCGGTCGAGCAGGGGAATAAATCTGTCGAGGCACTTGAGCTCGGGAAGAGATTTGTCGAGCGAGACAGAAATTTGTCGAGACGTCGGTCGAGCATGGGAAGAAATCTGTCAAGACGTCGGTCGAGCCGAGGAATAAATTTGTTAAAGCTTTGGTTGAGATGGCAACAAATTTGTCGATCGTGACACAAATTTGTCGAGACGTTGGTCGAGCGCAGGAAGAAATTTGCCAACATATCAGTCGAGAGCAGGAAAAAATTCTTCGAGCGTGACAGATATTTGTCGAGATGTCAGCTTAAAGCAGGAAGAAAACTGTTCAGACGGCCGAGCGCGGGAGGAGTTTTATCGAGAGTGACGGGAAGAAATTTGTCGAGACGTCGGTCGAGCACGGGAAGGAATCTGTCGAGAAGTCACTCGAGCGCGGGGAGAAATCTGTTGAGCGTTACAGTAATTTTTTGAGACGTCGGTCGAGCGCGGGAACAAATTTATCGAGAAGGTCGCACGCACAAAGAGATTTGTCGAGAGTGACACAAATTTGTCGAGACGTTGGTCGAGCACGGGAATAAATCTGTCGAGGCACTTGAGCTCAGGGAGAGATTTATCGAGCGAGACAGAAATTTGTCGAGACGTCGATCGAGCGCGGAACGGATTCTGTCGAGACGGTCGAGTAAGAGCAGGGAGAAATTTATCGAGCGTTACAGTAATTTGTTGAGATGTCGGTCGAGCGCGGGAACAAATTTGTCGAGAAGGTCGCACGCACAAAGAGATTTGTTGAGAATGACATAAATTTGTTGAGACGTTGGTAGAGTACGGGAAGATATTTGTCGAGATGTCAGTCAAGTGCGGGAAGGAATCTGTCGAGACGGTCGAGCGCGGGAAGGAATTTATCGACAGTGACAGAAATTTGTCGAGACGTCGGTCGAGCAGGGGAATAAATCTGTCGAGGCACTTGAGCTCGGGAAGAGATTTGTCGAGCGAGACAGAAATTTGTCGAGACGTCGGTCGAGCATGGGAAGAAATCTGTCAAGACGTCGGTCGAGCCGAGGAATAAATTTGTTAAAGCTTTGGTTGAGATGGCAACAAATTTGTCGATCGTGACACAAATTTGTCGAGACGTTGTTAGAGCACGGGAAGAAATCTGTCGAGACGTCGATCGAGCGCGGAACGGATTCTGTCGAGACGGTCGAGCACAGGAAGAGATTTTCTGAGCCTTACAGAAATTTCTCGAGACGTCGGTCTAGCTTGGGAAGGAATCTGTCGAGAGTCACAGAATTTTTTCGAGACGTGGGTCGAGCGCGAGAAAGAATCTGTCAAGAGTGACAGAAATTTGTCGAGACGTTGGTCGAGCGCAGGAAGAAATTTGCCGACATATCAGTCGAGAGCAGGAAAAAATTCTTCGAGCGTGACAGATATTTGTCGAGATGTCAGCTTAAAGCAGGAAGAAAACTGTTCAGACGGCCGAGCGCGGGAGGAGTTTTATCGAGAGTGACGGGAAGAAATTTGTCGAGACGTCGGTCGAGCACGGGAAGGAATCTGTCGAGAAGTCACTCGAGCGCGGGGAGAAATCTGTTGAGCGTTACAGTAATTTTTTGAGACGTCGGTCGAGCGCGGGAACAAATTTATCGAGAAGGTCGCACGCACAAAGAGATTTGTCGAGAGTGACACAAATTTGTCGAGACGTTGGTCGAGCACGGGAATAAATCTGTCGAGGCACTTGAGCTCAGGGAGAGATTTATCGAGCGAGACAGAAATTTGTCGAGACGTCGATCGAGCGCGGAACGGATTCTGTCGAGACGGTCGAGTAAGAGCAGGGAGAAATTTATCGAGCGTTACAGTAATTTGTTGAGATGTCGGTCGAGCGCGGGAACAAATTTGTCGAGAAGGTCGCACGCACAAAGAGATTTGTTGAGAATGACATAAATTTGTTGAGACGTTGGTAGAGTACGGGAAGATATTTGTCGAGATGTCAGTCAAGTGCGGGAAGGAATCTGTCGAGACGGTCGAGCGCGGGAAGGAATTTATCGACAGTGACAGAAATTTGTCGAGACGTCGGTCGAGCAGGGGAATAAATCTGTCGAGGCACTTGAGCTCGGGAAGAGATTTGTCGAGCGAGACAGAAATTTGTCGAGACGTCGGTCGAGCATGGGAAGAAATCTGTCAAGACGTCGGTCGAGCCGAGGAATAAATTTGTTAAAGCTTTGGTTGAGATGGCAACAAATTTGTCGATCGTGACACAAATTTGTCGAGACGTTGTTGGAGCACGGGAAGAAATCTGTCGAGACGTCGATCGAGCGCGGAACGGATTCTGTCGAGACGGTCGAGCACAGGAAGAGATTTTCTGAGCCTTACAGAAATTTCTCGAGACGTCGGTCTAGCTTGGGAAGGAATCTGTCGAGAGTCACAGAATTTTTTCGAGACGTGGGTCGAGCGCGAGAAAGAATCTGTCAAGAGTGACAGAAATTTGTCGAGACGTTGGTCGAGCGCAGGAAGAAATTTGCCGACATATCAGTCGAGAGCAGGAAAAAATTCTTCGAGCGTGACAGATATTTGTCGAGATGTCAGCTTAAAGCAGGAAGAAAACTGTTCAGACGGCCGAGCGCGGGAGGAGTTTTATCGAGAGTGACGGGAAGAAATTTGTCGAGACGTCGGTCGAGCACGGGAAGGAATCTGTCGAGAAGTCACTCGAGCGCGGGGAGAAATCTGTTGAGCGTTACAGTAATTTTTTGAGACGTCGGTCGAGCGCGGGAACAAATTTATCGAGAAGGTCGCACGCACAAAGAGATTTGTCGAGAGTGACAGAAATTTGTCGAGACGTTGGTCGAGCACGGGAATAAATCTGTCGAGGCACTTGAGCTCAGGGAGAGATTTATCGAGCGAGACAGAAATTTGTCGAGACGTCGATCGAGCGCGGAACGGATTCTGTCGAGACGGTCGAGTAAGAGCAGGGAGAAATTTATCGAGCGTTACAGTAATTTGTTGAGATGTCGGTCGAGCGCGGGAACAAATTTGTCGAGAAGGTCGCACGCACAAAGAGATTTGTTGAGAATGACATAAATTTGTTGAGACGTTGGTAGAGTACGGGAAGATATTTGTCGAGATGTCAGTCAAGTGCGGGAAGGAATCTGTCGAGACGGTCGAGCGCGGGAAGGAATTTATCGACAGTGACAGAAATTTGTCGAGACGTCGGTCGAGCAGGGGAATAAATCTGTCGAGGCACTTGAGCTCGGGAAGAGATTTGTCGAGCGAGACAGAAATTTGTCGAGACGTCGGTCGAGCATGGGAAGAAATCTGTCAAGACGTCAGTCGAGCCGAGGAATAAATTTGTTAAAGCTTTGGTTGAGATGGCAACAAATTTGTCGATCGTGACACAAATTTGTCGAGACGTTGTTAGAGCACGGGAAGAAATCTGTCGAGACGTCGATCGAGCGCGGAACGGATTCTGTCGAGACGGTCGAGCACAGGAAGAGATTTTCTGAGCCTTACAGAAATTTCTCGAGACGTCGGTCTAGCTTGGGAAGGAATCTGTCGAGAGTCACAGAATTTTTTCGAGACGTGGGTCGAGCGCGAGAAAGAATCTGTCAAGAGTGACAGAAATTTGTCGAGACGTTGGTCGAGCGCAGGAAGAAATTTGCCGACATATCAGTCGAGAGCAGGAAAAAATTCTTCGAGCGTGACAGATATTTGTCGAGATGTCAGCTTAAAGCAGGAAGAAAACTGTTCAGACGGCCGAGCGCGGGAGGAGTTTTATCGGGAGTGACGGGAAGAAATTTGTCGAGACGTCGGTCGAGCACGGGAAGGAATCTGTCGAGAAGTCACTCGAGCGCGGGGAGAAATCTGTTGAGCGTTACAGTAATTTTTTGAGACGTCGGTCGAGCGCGGGAACAAATTTATCGAGAAGGTCGCACGCACAAAGAGATTTGTCGAGAGTGACACAAATTTGTCGAGACGTTGGTCGAGCACGGGAATAAATCTGTCGAGGCACTTGAGCTCAGGGAGAGATTTATCGAGCGAGACAGAAATTTGTCGAGACGTCGATCGAGCGCGGAACGGATTCTGTCGAGACGGTCGAGTAAGAGCGGGGAGAAATTTATCGAGCGTTACAGTAATTTGTTGATATGTCGGTAGAGCGCGGGAACAAATTTGTCGAGAAGGTCGCACGCACAAAGAGATTTGTCGAGAATGACATAAATTTGTTGAGACGTTGGTAGAGTACGGGAAGATATTTGTCGAGACGTCGATCGAGCGCGGAACGGATTCTGTCGAGACGGTCGAGCACAGGAAGAGATTTTCTGAGCCTTACAGAAATTTGTCGAGACGTCGGTCGAGCGCGGGAACAAATTTGTCGAGAAGGTCGCACGCACAAAGAGATTTGTCGAGAGTGACACAAATTTGTCGAGACGTCGGTCAAGCGAGGAAAGGATTCTGTCGAGACGGTCGAGCACAGGAAGAGATTTTCTGAGCCTTACAGAAATTTGTCGAGACGTCGGTCGAGAACGGGAAGAAATCTGTCAAGACGTCGGTCGAGCTGAGGAATAAATTTGTTAAAGCTTTGGTTGAGATGGGAACAAATTTGTCGATCGTGACACAAATTTGTCGAGACGTTGGTAGAGCACGGGAAGAAATTTGTCGAGATGTCAGTCAAGCGCGGGAAGGAATCTGTCGAGACGGTCGAGCGCGGGAAGGAATTTATCGACAGTGACAGAAATTTGTCGAGACGTCGGTCGAGCAGGGGAATAAATCTGTCGAGGCACTTGAGCTCGGGAAGAGATTTGTCGAGCGAGACAGAAATTTGTCGAGACGTCGGTCGAGCATGGGAAGAAATCTGTCAAGACGTCGGTCGAGCCGAGGAATAAATTTGTTAAAGCTTTGGTTGAGATGGGAACAAATTTGTCGATCGTGACACAAATTTGTCGAGATGTTGGTAGAGCACGGGAAGAAATCTATCGAGACGTCGATCGAGCGCGGAAAGGATTCTGTCGAGACGGTCGAGCACAGGAAGAGATTTTCTGAGCCTTACAGAAATTTCTCGAGACGTCGGTCTAGCTTGGGAAGGAATCTGTCGAGAGTCACAGAATTTTTTCGAGACGTGGGTCGAGCGCGAGAAAGAATCTGTCAAGAGTGACAGAAATTTGTCGAGACGTTGGTCGTGCGCAGGAAGAAATTTGCCGACATATCAGTCGAGAGCAGGAAAAAATTCTTCGAGCGTGACAGATATTTGTCAAGATGTCAGCTTAAAGCAGGAAGAAAACTGTTCAGACGGCCGAGCGCGGGAGGAGTTTTATCGAGAGTGACGGGAAGAAATTTGTCGAGACGTCGGTCGAGCACGGGAAGGAATCTGTCGAGAAGTCACTTGAGCGCGGGGAGAAATCTGTTGAGCGTTACAGTAATTTTTTGAGACGTCGGTCGAGCGCGGGAACAAATTTGTCGAGAAGGTCGCACGCACAAAGAGATTTGTCGAGAGTGACACAAATTTGTCGAGACGTCGGTCGAGCACGGGAATAAATCTGTCGAGGCACTTGAGCTCAGGGAGAGATTTGTCGAGCGAGACAGAAATTTGTCGAGATGTCGGTCGAGCACGGGAATAAATCTGTCGAGAAGTCAGTCAAGAGCGGGGAGAAATTTATCGAGCGTTACAGTAATTTGTTGAGACGTCGGTCGAGCGCGGGAACAAATTTGTCGAGAAGGTCGCACGCACAAAGAGATTTGTCGAGAGTGACACAAATTTGTCGAGACGTCGGTCGAGCGCGGAAAGGATTCTGTCGAGGCGGTCGAGCACAGGAAGAGATTTTCTGAGCCTTACAGAAATTTGTCGAGACGTCGGTCGAGAACGGGAAGAAATCTGTCAAGACGTCGGTCGAGCCGAGGAATAAATTTGTTAAAGCTTTGGTTGAGATGGGAACAAATTTGTCGATCGTGACACAAATTTGTCGAGACGTTGGTAGAGCACGGGAAGAAATTTGTCGAGACGTCGATCGAGCGCGGAAAGGATTCTGTCGAGACGGTCGAGCACAGGAAGAGATTTTCTGAGCCTTACAGAAATTTGTCGAGACGTCGGTCGAGAACGGGAAGAAATCTGTCAAGCCGTCGGTCGAGCCGAGGAATAAATTTGTTAAAGCTTTGGTTGAGATGGGAACAAATTTGTCGATCGTGACACAAATTTGTCGAGACGTTGGTCGAGCGCAGGAAGAAATTTGCCGACATATCAGTCGAGAGCAGGAAAAAATTCTTCGAGCGTGACAGATATTTGTCGAGATGTCAGCTTAAAGCAGGAAGAAAACTGTTCAGACGGCCGAGCGCGGGAGGAGTTTTATCGAGAGTGACGGGAAGAAATTTGTCAAGACGTCGGTCGAGCACGGGAAGGAATCTGTCGAGAAGTCACTGGAGCGCGGGGAGAAATCTGTTGAGCGTTACAGTAATTTTTTGAGACGTCGGTCGAGCGCGGGAACAAATTTGTCGAGAAGGTCGCACGCACAAAGAGATTTGTCGAGAGTTACACAAATTTGTCGAGACGTTGGTCGAGCACGGGAATAAATCTGTCGAGGCACTTGAGCTCAGGGAGAGATTTGTCGAGCGAGACAGAAATTTGTCGAGACGTCGATCGAGCGCGGAACGGATTCTGTCGAGACGGTCGAGTAAGAGCGGGGAGAAATTTATCGAGCGTTACAGTAATTTGTTGAGACGTCGGTCGAGCGCGGGAACAAATTTGTCGAGAAGGTCGCACGCACAAAGAGATTTGTCGAGAGTGACATAAATTTGTCGAGACGTTGGTAGAGTACGGGAAGAAATTTGTCGAGACGTCGATTGAGCGCGGAACGGATTCTGTCGAGACGGTCGAGCACAGGAAGAGATTTTCTGAGCCTTACAGAAATTTGTCGAGACGTCGGTCGAGCATGGGGAGAAATTTGTCGAGCGTTACAGAAATTTCTCGAGACGTCTGTCGAGCGCAGGCAGCAATCTGCTGAGACGGTCGAGAGCGGGAACAAATTTGTCGAGAGTGACAGAAGTTTGTCGAGACGTCGGTCGTGCGCAGTTCGAAATTAAACGACAGTGACAGAAATTTGTTGAGACGCTGGTCAAGCACGGGAAGAAATTTGCTGAGAGTGACAGAAATTTGTCGAGATGTCGGTCGAGCTGAGGAATAAATTTGTTAAGGCTTTGGTTTACATGGGAACAAATTTATCGACAGTGACAGAAATTTGTCGAGACGTCGGTCGAGCAGGGGAATAAATCTGTCGAGGCACTTGAGCTCAGGGAGAGATTTGTCGAGCGAGACAGAAATTTGTCGAGATGTCGGTCGAGCACGGGAATAAATCTGTCGAGAAGTCAGTCAAGAGCGGGGAGAAATTTATCGAGCGTTACAGTAATTAGTTGAGACGTCGGTCGAGCGCGGGAACAAATTTGTCGAGAAGGTCGCACGCACAAAGAGATTTGTCGAGAGTGACACAAATTTGTCGAGACGTCGGTCGAGCGCGGAAAGGATTCTGTCGAGGCGGTCGAGCACAGGAAGAGATTTTCTGAGCCTTACAGAAATTTGTCGAGACGTCGGTCGAGAACGGGAAGAAATCTGTCAAGACGTCGGTCGAGCCGAGGAATAAATTTGTTAAAGCTTTGGTTGAGATGGGAACAAATTTGTCGATCGTGACACAAATTTGTCGAGACGTTGGTAGAGCACGGGAAGAAATTTGTCGAGACGTCGATCGAGCGCGGAAAGGATTCTGTCGAGACGGTCGAGCACAGGAAGAGATTTTCTGAGCCTTACAGAAATTTGTCGAGACGTCGGTCGAGCATGGGAAGAAATTTGTCGAGCGTTACAGAAATTTCTCGAGACGTCTGTCCAGCGCAGGCAGCAATCTGCTGAGACGGTCGAGAGCGGGAACAAATTTGTCGAGAGTGACAGAAGTTTGTCGAGACGTCGGTCGTGCGCAGTTCGAAATTAAACGACAGTGACAGAAATTTGTTGAGACGCCGGTCAAGCACGGGAAGAAATTTGCTGAGAGTGACAGAAATTTGTCGAGATGTCGGTCGAGCTGAGGAATAAATTTGTTAAGGCTTTGGTTTACATGGGAACAAATTTATCGACAGTGACAGAAATTTGTCGAGACGTCGGTCGAGCACGGGAATAAATCTGTCGAGGCACTTGAGCTCAGGGAGAGATTTGTCGAGCGAGACAGAAATTTGTCGAGATGTCGGTCGAGCACGGGAATAAATCTGTCGAGAAGTCAGTCAAGAGCGGGGAGAAATTTATCGAGCGTTACAGTAATTTGTTGAGACGTCGGTCGAGCGGGGGGACAAATTTGTCGAGAAGGTCGCACGCACAAAGAGATTTGTCGAGAGTGACACAAATTTGTCGAGACGTCGGTCAAGCGCGGAAAGGATTCTGTCGAGACGGTCGAGCACAGGAAGAGATTTTCTGAGCCTTACAGAAATTTGTCGAGACGTCGGTCGAGAACGGGAAGAAATCTGTCAAGACGTCGGTCGAGCTGAGGAATAAATTTGTTAAAGCTTTGGTTGAGATGGGAACAAATTTGTCGATCGTGACACAAATTTGTCGAGACGTTGGTAGAGCACGGGAAGAAATTTGTCGAGATGTCAGTCAAGCGCGGGAAGGAATCTGTCGAGACGGTCGAGCGCGGGAAGGAATTTATCGACAGTGACAGAAATTTGTCGAGACGTCGGTCGAGCAGGGGAATAAATCTGTCGAGGCACTTGAGCTCGGGAAGAGATTTGTCGAGCGAGACAGAAATTTGTCGAGACGTCGGTCGAGCATGGGAAGAAATCTGTCAAGACGTCGGTCGTGCCGAGGAATAAATTTGTTAAAGCTTTGGTTGAGATGGCAACAAATTTGTCGATCGTGACACAAATTTGTCGAGACGTTGGTCGAGCGCAGGAAGAAATTTGCCGACATATCAGTCGAGAGCAGGAAAAAGTTCTTCGAGCGTGACAGATATTTGTCGAGATGTCAGCTTAAAGCAGGAAGAAAACTGTTCAGACGGCCGAGCGCGGGAGGAGTTTTATCGGGAGTGACGGGAAGAAATTTGTCGAGACGTCGGTCGAGCACGGGAAGGAATCTGTCGAGAAGTCACTCGAGCGCGGGGAGAAATCTGTTGAGCGTTACAGTAATTTTTTGAGACGTCGGTCGAGCGCGGGAACAAATTTATCGAGAAGGTCGCACGCACAAAGAGATTTGTCGAGAGTGACAGAAATTTGTCGAGACGTTGGTCGAGCACGGGAATAAATCTGTCGAGGCACTTGAGCTCAGGGAGAGATTTGTCGAGCGAGACAGAAATTTGTCGAGACGTCGATCGAGCGCGGAACGGATTCTGTCGAGACGGTCGAGTAAGAGCGGGGAGAAATTTATCGAGCGTTACAGTAATTTGTTGAGATGTCGGTCGAGCGCGGGAACAAATTTGTCGAGAAGGTCGCACGCACAAAGAGATTTGTCGAGAATGACATAAATTTGTTGAGACGTTGGTAGAGTACGGGAAGATATTTGTCGAGACGTCGATCGAGCGCGGAACGGATTCTGTCGAGACGGTCGAGCACAGGAAGAGATTTTCTGAGCCTTACAGAAATTTCTCGAGACGTCGGTCGAGCACGGGAACAAATCTCTCGAGACGGTCAAGCGCGGGAAGAAATTTGTCGAGAGTGATCGAAATTTGTCCAGACATCGGTCGAGCGCGGGAACAAATCTCTCGAGATGTCGGTCAAGAGCGTGAAGAAATTTGTCGAGAGTGACAGAAATTTGTCGAGATGTCAGTCAAGCGCGGGAAGGAATCTGTCGAGACGGTCGAGCGCGGGAAGGAATTTATCGACAGTGACAGAAATTTGTCGAGACGTCGGTCGAGCAGGGGAATAAATCTGTCGAGGCACTTGAGCTCGGGAAGAGATTTGTCGAGCGAGATAGAAATTTGTCGAGACGTCGGTCGAGCATGGGAAGAAATCTGTCAAGATGTCGGTCGAGCCGAGGAATAAATTTGTTAAAGCTTTGGTTGAGATGGGAACAAATTTGTCGATCGTGACACAAATTTGTCGAGATGTTGGTAGAGCACGGGAAGAAATCTGTCGAGACGTCGATCGAGCGCGGAACGGATTCTGTCGAGACGGTCGAGCACAGGAAGAGATTTTCTGAGCCTTACAGAAATTTGTCGAGACGTCGGTCGAGAACGGGAAGAAATCTGTCAAGACGTCGGTCGAGCTGAGGAATAAATTTGTTAAAGCTTTGGTTGAGATGGGAACAAATTTGTCGATCGTGACACAAATTTGTCGAGACGTTGGTAGAGCACGGGAAGAAATTTGTCGAGATGTCAGTCAAGCGCGGGAAGGAATCTGTCGAGACGGTCGAGCGCGGGAAGGAATTTATCGACAGTGACAGAAATTTGTCGAGACGTCGGTCGAGCAGGGGAATAAATCTGTCGAGGCACTTGAGCTCGGGAAGAGATTTGTCGAGCGAGACAGAAATTTGTCGAGACGTCGGTCGAGCATGGGAAGAAATCTGTCAAGACGTCGGTCGAGCCGAGGAATAAATTTGTTAAAGCTTTGGTTGAGATGGCAACAAATTTGTCGATCGTGACACAAATTTGTCGAGACGTTGGTAGAGCACGGGAAGAAATCTGTCGAGACGTCGATCGAGCGCGGAACGGATTCTGTCGAGACGGTCGAGCACAGGAAGAGATTTTCTGAGCCTTACAGAAATTTGTCGAGACGTCGGTCGAGAACGGGAAGAAATCTGTCAAGACGTCGGTCGAGCTGAGGAATAAATTTGTTAAAGCTTTGGTTGAGATGGGAACAAATTTGTCGATCGTGACACAAATTTGTCGAGACGTTGGTAGAGCACGGGAAGAAATTTGTCGAGATGTCAGTCAAGCGCGGGAAGGAATCTGTCGAGACGGTCGAGCGCGGGAAGGAATTTATCGACAGTGACAGAAATTTGTCGAGACGTCGGTCGAGCAGGGGAATAAATCTGTCGAGGCACTTGAGCTCGGGAAGAGATTTGTCGAGCGAGACAGAAATTTGTCGAGACGTCGGTCGAGCATGGGAAGAAATCTGTCAAGACGTCGGTCGTGCCGAGGAATAAATTTGTTAAAGCTTTGGTTGAGATGGCAACAAATTTGTCGATCGTGACACAAATTTGTCGAGACGTTGGTCGAGCGCAGGAAGAAATTTTCCGACATATCAGTCGAGAGCAGGAAAAAATTCTTCGAGCGTGACAGATATTTGTCGAGATGTCAGCTTAAAGCAGGAAGAAAACTGTTCAGACGGCCGAGCGCGGGAGGAGTTTTATCGGGAGTGACGGGAAGAAATTTGTCGAGACGTCGGTCGAGCACGGGAAGGAATCTGTCGAGAAGTCACTCGAGCGCGGGGAGAAATCTGTTGAGCGTTACAGTAATTTTTTGAGACGTCGGTCGAGCGCGGGAACAAATTTATCGAGAAGGTCGCACGCACAAAGAGATTTGTCGAGAGTGACACAAATTTGTCGAGACGTTGGTCGAGCACGGGAATAAATCTGTCGAGGCACTTGAGCTCAGGGAGAGATTTGTCGAGCGAGACAGAAATTTGTCGAGACGTCGATCGAGCGCGGAACGGATTCTGTCGAGACGGTCGAGTAAGAGCGGGGAGAAATTTATCGAGCGTTACAGTAATTTGTTGAGACGTCGGTCGAGCGCGGGAACAAATTTGTCGAGAAGGTCGCACGCACAAAGAGATTTGTCGAGAGTGACAGAAATTTGTCGAGACGTCGGTCGAGCAGGGGATTAAATTTGTCGAGGCACTTGAGCTCAGGGAGAGATTTGTCGAGCGAGACAGAAATTTGTCGAGACGTCGGTCGAGCACGGGAAGAAATCTGTCGAGAAGTCAGTCAAGAGCGGGGAGAAATTTATCGAGCGTTACAGTAATTTGTTGAGACGTCGGTCGAGCGCGGGAACAAATTTGTCGAGAAGGTCGCACGCACAAAGAGATTTGTCGAGAGTGACAGAAATTTGTCGAGATGTCAGTCAAGCGCGGGAAGGAATCTGTCGAGACGGTCGAGCGCGGGAAGGAATTTATCGACAGTGACAGAAATTTGTCGAGACGTCGGTCGAGCAGGGGAATAAATCTGTCGAGGCACTTGAGCTCGGGAAGAGATTTGTCGAGCGAGACAGAAATTTGTCGAGACGTCGGTCGAGCATGGGAAGAAATCTGTCAAGACGTCGGTCGAGCCGAGGAATAAATTTGTTAAAGCTTTGGTTGAGATGGCAACAAATTTGTCGATCGTGACACAAATTTGTCGAGACGTTGTTAGAGCACGGGAAGAAATCTGTCGAGACGTCGATCGAGCGCGGAACGGATTCTGTCGAGACGGTCGAGCACAGGAAGAGATTTTCTGAGCCTTACAGAAATTTCTCGAGACGTCGGTCTAGCTTGGGAAGGAATCTGTCGAGAGTCACAGAATTTTTTCGAGACGTGGGTCGAGCGCGAGAAAGAATCTGTCAAGAGTGACAGAAATTTGTCGAGACGTTGGTCGTGCGCAGGAAGAAATTTGCCGACATATCAGTCGAGAGCAGGAAAAAATTCTTCGAGCGTGACAGATATTTGTCAAGATGTCAGCTTAAAGCAGGAAGAAAACTGTTCAGACGGCCGAGCGCGGGAGGAGTTTTATCGAGAGTGACGGGAAGAAATTTGTCGAGACGTCAGTCGAGCACGGGAAGGAATCTGTCGAGAAGTCACTGGAGCGCGGGGAGAAATCTGTTGAGCGTTACAGTAATTTTTTGAGACGTCGGTCGAGCGCGGGAACAAATTTATCGAGAAGGTCGCACGCACAAAGAGATTTGTCGAGAGTGACACAAATTTGTCGAGACGTTGGTCGAGCACGGGAATAAATCTGTCGAGGCACTTCAGCTCAGGGAGAGATTTGTCGAGCGAGACAGAAATTTGTCGAGACGTCGATCGAGTGCGGAACGGATTCTGTCGAGACGGTCGAGTAAGAGCGGGGAGAAATTTATCGAGCGTTACAGTAATTTGTTGAGACGTCGGTCGAGCGCGGGAACAAATTTATCGAGAAGGTCGCACGCACAAAGAGATTGGCGAGAGTGACACAAATTTGTCGAGACGTTGGTCGAGCACGGGAATAAATCTGTCGAGGCACTTGAGCTCAGGGAGAGATTTGTCGAGCGAGACAGAAATTTGTCGAGACGTCGGTCGAGCACGGGAAGAAATCTGTCGAGAAGTCAGTCAAGAGCGGGGAGAAATTTATCGAGCGTTACAGTAATTTGTTGAGACGTCTGTCGAGCGTGGGAACAAATTTGTCGAGAAGGTCGCACGCACAAAGAGATTTGTCGAGAGTGACAGAAATTTGTCGAGACGTCGGTCGAGCACGGGAATAAATCTGTCGAGGCACTTGAGCTCAGGGAGAGATTTGTCGAGCGAGACAGAAATTTGTCGAGATGTCGGTCGAGCACGGGAATAAATCTGTCGAGAAGTCAGTCAAGAGCGGGGAGAAATTTATCGAGCGTTACAGTAATTTGTTGAGACGTCGGTCGAGCGCGGGAACAAATTTGTCGAGAAGGTCGCACGCACAAAGAGATTTGTCGAGAGTGACAGAAATTTGTCGAGATGTCAGTCAAGCGCGGGAAGGAATCTGTCGAGACGGTCGAGCGCGGGAAGGAATTTATCGACAGTGACAGAAATTTGTCGAGACGTCGGTCGAGCAGGGGAATAAATCTGTCGAGGCACTTGAGCTCGGGAAGAGATTTGTCGAGCTATACAGAAATTTGTCGAGACGTCGGTCGAGCATGGGAAGAAATCTGTCAAGACGTCGGTCGAGCCGAGGAATAAATTTGTTAAAGCTTTGGTTGAGATGGGAACAAATTTGTCGATCGTGACACAAATTTGTCGAGACGTTGTTAGAGCACGGGAAGAAATCTGTCGAGACGTCGATCGAGCGCGGAACGGATTCTGTCGAGACGGTCGAGCACAGGAAGAGATTTTCTGAGCCTTACAGAAATTTCTCGAGACGTCGGTCTAGCTTGGGAAGGAATCTGTCGAGAGTCACAGAATTTTTTCGAGACGTGGGTCGAGCGCGAGAAAGAATCTGTCAAGAGTGACAGAAATTTGTCGAGACGTTGGTCGAGCGCTGGAAGAAATTTGCCGACATATCAGTCGAGAGCAGGAAAAAATTCTTCGAGCGTGACAGATATTTGTCAAGATGTCACCTTAAAGCAGGAAGAAAACTGTTCAGACGGCCGAGCGCGGGAGGAGTTTTATCGAGAGTGACGGGAAGAAATTTGTCGAGACGTCGGTCGAGCACGGGAAGGAATCTGTCGAGAAGTCACTGGAGCGCGGGGAGAAATCTGTTGAGCGTTACAGTAATTTTTTGAGACGTCGGTCGAGCGCGGGAACAAATTTATCGAGAAGGTCGCACGCACAAAGAGATTTGTCGAGAGTGACAGAAATTTGTCGAGACGTTGGTCGAGCACGGGAATAAATCTGTCGAGGCACTTGAGCTCAGGGAGAGATTTGTCGAGCGAGACAGAAATTTGTCGAGACGTCGATCGAGCGCGGAACGGATTCTGTCGAGACGGTCGAGTAAGAGCGGGGAGAAATTTATCGAGCGTTACAGTAATTTGTTGAGACGTCGGTCGAGCGCGGGAACAAATTTATCGAGAAGGTCGCACGCACAAAGAGATTGGCGAGAGTGACACAAATTTGTCGAGATGTCGGTCGAGCGCGGAAAGGATTCTGTCGAGACGGTCGAGCACAGGAAGAGATTTTCTGAGCCTTACAGAAATTTGTCGAGACGTCGGTCGAGAACGGGAAGAAATCTGTCAAGACGTCGGTCGAGCCGAGGAATAAATTTGTTAAAGCTTTGGTTGAGATGGGAACAAATTTGTCGATCGTGACACAAATTTGTCGAGACGTTGGTAGAGCACGGGAAGAAATTTGTCGAGACGTCGATCGAGCGCGGAAAGGATTCTGTCGAGACGGTCGAGCACAGGAAGAGATTTTCTGAGCCTTACAGAAATTTGTCGAGACGTCGGTCGAGAACGGGAAGAAATCTGTCAAGACGTCGGTCTGGCCGAGGAATAAATTTGTTAAAGCTTTGGTTGAGATGGGAACAAATTTGTCGATCGTGACACAAATTTGTCGAGACGTTGGTCGAGCGCAGGAAGAAATTTGCCGACATATCAGTCGAGAGCAGGAAAAAATTCTTCGAGCGTGACAGATATTTGTCGAGATGTCAGCTTAAAGCAGGAAGAAAACTGTTCAGACGGCCGAGCGCGGGAGGAGTTTTATCGAGAGTGACGGGAAGAAATTTGTCGAGACGTCGGTCGAGCACGGGAAGGAATCTGTCGAGAAGTCACTGGAGCGCGGGGAGAAATCTGTTGAGCGTTACAGTAATTTTTTGAGACGTCGGTCGAGCGCGGGAACAAATTTATCGAGAAGGTCGCACGCACAAAGAGATTTGTCGAGAGTGACACAAATTTGTCGAGACGTTGGTCGAGCACGGGAATAAATCTGTCGAGGCACTTCAGCTCAGGGAGAGATTTGTCGAGCGAGACAGAAATTTGTCGAGACGTCGATCGAGCGCGGGAATAAATCTGTCGAGAAGTCAGTCAAGAGCGGGGAGAAATTTATCGAGCGTTACAGTAATTTGTTGAGACGTCGGTCGAGCGCGGGAACAAATTTGTCGAGAAGGTCGCACGCACAAAGAGATTTGTCGAGAGTGACAGAAATTTGTCGAGACGTCGGTCGAGCGCGGAAAGGATTCTGTCGAGACGGTCGAGCACAGGAAGAGATTTTCTGAGCCTTACAGAAATTTCTCGAGACGTCGGTCGAGCACGGGAACAAATCTCCCGAGACGGTCAAGCGCGGGAAGAAATTTGTCGAGAGTGATCGAAATTTGTCCAGACATCGGTTGAGCGCGGGAACAAATCTCTCGAGATGTCGGTCAAGAGCGTGAAGAAATTTGTCGAGAGTGACAGAAATTTGTCGAGATGTCAGTCAAGCGCGGGAAGGAATCTGTCGAGACGGTCGAGCGCGGGAAGGAATTTATCGACAGTGACAGAAATTTGTCGAGACGTCGGTCGAGCAGGGGAATAAATCTGTCGAGGCACTTGAGCTCGGGAAGAGATTTGTCGAGCGAGACAGAAATTTGTCGAGACGTCGGTCGAGCATGGGAAGAAATCTGTCAAGATGTCGGTCGAGCCGAGGAATAAATTTGTTAAAGCTTTGGTTGAGATGGCAACAAATTTGTCGATAGTGACACAAATTTGTCGAGACGTTGGTAGAGCACGGGAAGAAATCTGTCGAGACGTCGATCGAGCGCGGAACGGATTCTGTCGAGACGGTCGAGCACAGGAAGAGATTTTCTGAGCCTTACAGAAATTTCTCGAGACGTCGGTCTAGCTTGGGAAGGAATCTGTCGAGAGTCACAGAATTTTTTCGAGACGTGGGTCGAGCGCGAGAAAGAATCTGTCAAGAGTGACAGAAATTTGTCGAGACGTTGGTCGTGCGCAGGAAGAAATTTGCCGACATATCAGTCGAGAGCAGGAAAAAATTCTTCGAGCGTGACAGATATTTGTCAAGATGTCAGCTTAAAGCAGGAAGAAAACTGTTCAGACGGCCGAGCGCGGGAGGAGTTTTATCGAGAGTGACGGGAAGAAATTTGTCGAGACGTCAGTCGAGCACGGGAAGGAATCTGTCGAGAAGTCACTGGAGCGCGGGGAGAAATCTGTTGAGCGTTACAGTAATTTTTTGAGACGTCGGTCGAGCGCGGGAACAAATTTATCGAGAAGGTCGCACGCACAAAGAGATTTGTCGAGAGTGACACAAATTTGTCGAGACGTTGGTCGAGCACGGGAATAAATCTGTCGAGGCACTTCAGCTCAGGGAGAGATTTGTCGAGCGAGACAGAAATTTGTCGAGACGTCGATCGAGTGCGGAACGGATTCTGTCGAGACGGTCGAGTAAGAGCGGGGAGAAATTTATCGAGCGTTACAGTAATTTGTTGAGACGTCGGTCGAGCGCGGGAACAAATTTATCGAGAAGGTCGCACGCACAAAGAGATTGGCGAGAGTGACACAAATTTGTCGAGACGTTGGTCGAGCACGGGAATAAATCTGTCGAGGCACTTGAGCTCAGGGAGAGATTTGTCGAGCGAGACAGAAATTTGTCGAGACGTCGGTCGAGCACGGGAAGAAATCTGTCGAGAAGTCAGTCAAGAGCGGGGAGAAATTTATCGAGCGTTACAGTAATTTGTTGAGACGTCTGTCGAGCGTGGGAACAAATTTGTCGAGAAGGTCGCACGCACAAAGAGATTTGTCGAGAGTGACAGAAATTTGTCGAGACGTCGGTCGAGCACGGGAATAAATCTGTCGAGGCACTTGAGCTCAGGGAGAGATTTGTCGAGCGAGACAGAAATTTGTCGAGATGTCGGTCGAGCACGGGAATAAATCTGTCGAGAAGTCAGTCAAGAGCGGGGAGAAATTTATCGAGCGTTACAGTAATTTGTTGAGACGTCGGTCGAGCGCGGGAACAAATTTGTCGAGAAGGTCGCACGCACAAAGAGATTTGTCGAGAGTGACAGAAATTTGTCGAGATGTCAGTCAAGCGCGGGAAGGAATCTGTCGAGACGGTCGAGCGCGGGAAGGAATTTATCGACAGTGACAGAAATTTGTCGAGACGTCGGTCGAGCAGGGGAATAAATCTGTCGAGGCACTTGAGCTCGGGAAGAGATTTGTCGAGCTATACAGAAATTTGTCGAGACGTCGGTCGAGCATGGGAAGAAATCTGTCAAGACGTCGGTCGAGCCGAGGAATAAATTTGTTAAAGCTTTGGTTGAGATGGGAACAAATTTGTCGATCGTGACACAAATTTGTCGAGACGTTGTTAGAGCACGGGAAGAAATCTGTCGAGACGTCGATCGAGCGCGGAACGGATTCTGTCGAGACGGTCGAGCACAGGAAGAGATTTTCTGAGCCTTACAGAAATTTCTCGAGACGTCGGTCTAGCTTGGGAAGGAATCTGTCGAGAGTCACAGAATTTTTTCGAGACGTGGGTCGAGCGCGAGAAAGAATCTGTCAAGAGTGACAGAAATTTGTCGAGACGTTGGTCGTGCGCTGGAAGAAATTTGCCGACATATCAGTCGAGAGCAGGAAAAAATTCTTCGAGCGTGACAGATATTTGTCAAGATGTCAGCTTAAAGCAGGAAGAAAACTGTTCAGACGGCCGAGCGCGGGAGGAGTTTTATCGAGAGTGACGGGAAGAAATTTGTCGAGACGTCGGTCGAGCACGGGAAGGAATCTGTCGAGAAGTCACTCGAGCGCGGGGAGAAATCTGTTGAGCGTTACAGTAATTTTTTGAGACGTCGGTCGAGCGCGGGAACAAATTTATCGAGAAGGTCGCACGCACAAAGAGATTTGTCGAGAGTGACAGAAATTTGTCGAGACGTTGGTCGAGCACGGGAATAAATCTGTCGAGGCACTTGAGCTCAGGGAGAGATTTGTCGAGCGAGACAGAAATTTGTCGAGACGTCGATCGAGCGCGGAACGGATTCTGTCGAGACGGTCGAGTAAGAGCGGGGAGAAATTTATCGAGCGTTACAGTAATTTGTTGAGACGTCGGTCGAGCGCGGGAACAAATTTATCGAGAAGGTCGCACGCACAAAGAGATTGGCGAGAGTGACACAAATTTGTCGAGATGTCGGTCGAGCGCGGAAAGGATTCTGTCGAGACGGTCGAGCACAGGAAGAGATTTTCTGAGCCTTACAGAAATTTGTCGAGACGTCGGTCGAGAACGGGAAGAAATCTGTCAAGACGTCGGTCGAGCCGAGGAATAAATTTGTTAAAGCTTTGGTTGAGATGGGAACAAATTTGTCGATCGTGACACAAATTTGTCGAGACGTTGGTAGAGCACGGGAAGAAATTTGTCGAGACGTCGATCGAGCGCGGAAAGGATTCTGTCGAGACGGTCGAGCACAGGAAGAGATTTTCTGAGCCTTACAGAAATTTGTCGAGACGTCGGTCGAGAACGGGAAGAAATCTGTCAAGACGTCGGTCTGGCCGAGGAATAAATTTGTTAAAGCTTTGGTTGAGATGGGAACAAATTTGTCGATCGTGACACAAATTTGTCGAGACGTTGGTCGAGCGCAGGAAGAAATTTGCCGACATATCAGTCGAGAGCAGGAAAAAATTCTTCGAGCGTGACAGATATTTGTCGAGATGTCAGCTTAAAGCAGGAAGAAAACTGTTCAGACGGCCGAGCGCGGGAGGAGTTTTATCGAGAGTGACGGGAAGAAATTTGTCGAGACGTCGGTCGAGCACGGGAAGGAATCTGTCGAGAAGTCACTGGAGCGCGGGGAGAAATCTGTTGAGCGTTACAGTAATTTTTTGAGACGTCGGTCGAGCGCGGGAACAAATTTATCGAGAAGGTCGCACGCACAAAGAGATTTGTCGAGAGTGACACAAATTTGTCGAGACGTTGGTCGAGCACGGGAATAAATCTGTCGAGGCACTTGAGCTCAGGGAGAGATTTGTCGAGCGAGACAGAAATTTGTCGAGACGTCGATCGAGCGCGGAACGGATTCTGTCGAGACGGTCGAGTAAGAGCGGGGAGAAATTTATCGAGCGTTACAGTAATTTGTTGAGACGTCGGTCGAGCGCGGGAACAAATTTGTCGAGAAGGTCGCACGCACAAAGAGATTTGTCGAGAGTGACAGAAATTTGTCGAGACGTCGGTCGAGCAGGGGATTAAATTTGTCGAGGCACTTGAGCTCAGGGAGAGATTTGTCGAGCGAGACAGAAATTTGTCGAGACGTCGGTCGAGCACGGGAAGAAATCTGTCGAGAAGTCAGTCAAGAGCGGGGAGAAATTTATCGAGCGTTACAGTAATTTGTTGAGACGTCGGTCGAGCGCGGGAACAAATTTGTCGAGAAGGTCGCACGCACAAAGAGATTTGTCGAGAGTGACAGAAATTTGTCGAGATGTCAGTCAAGCGCGGGAAGGAATCTGTCGAGACGGTCGAGCGCGGGAAGGAATTTATCGACAGTGACAGAAATTTGTCGAGACGTCGGTCGAGCAGGGGAATAAATCTGTCGAGGCACTTGAGCTCGGGAAGAGATTTGTCGAGCGAGACAGAAATTTGTCGAGACGTCGGTCGAGCATGGGAAGAAATCTGTCAAGACGTCGGTCGAGCCGAGGAATAAATTTGTTAAAGCTTTGGTTGAGATGGCAACAAATTTGTCGATCGTGACACAAATTTGTCGAGACGTTGTTAGAGCACGGGAAGAAATCTGTCGAGACGTCGATCGAGCGCGGAACGGATTCTGTCGAGACGGTCGAGCACAGGAAGAGATTTTCTGAGCCTTACAGAAATTTCTCGAGACGTCGGTCTAGCTTGGGAAGGAATCTGTCGAGAGTCACAGAATTTTTTCGAGACGTGGGTCGAGCGCGAGAAAGAATCTGTCAAGAGTGACAGAAATTTGTCGAGACGTTGGTCGTGCGCAGGAAGAAATTTGCCGACATATCAGTCGAGAGCAGGAAAAAATTCTTCGAGCGTGACAGATATTTGTCAAGATGTCAGCTTAAAGCAGGAAGAAAACTGTTCAGACGGCCGAGCGCGGGAGGAGTTTTATCGAGAGTGACGGGAAGAAATTTGTCGAGACGTCAGTCGAGCACGGGAAGGAATCTGTCGAGAAGTCACTGGAGCGCGGGGAGAAATCTGTTGAGCGTTACAGTAATTTTTTGAGACGTCGGTCGAGCGCGGGAACAAATTTATCGAGAAGGTCGCACGCACAAAGAGATTTGTCGAGAGTGACACAAATTTGTCGAGACGTTGGTCGAGCACGGGAATAAATCTGTCGAGGCACTTCAGCTCAGGGAGAGATTTGTCGAGCGAGACAGAAATTTGTCGAGACGTCGATCGAGTGCGGAACGGATTCTGTCGAGACGGTCGAGTAAGAGCGGGGAGAAATTTATCGAGCGTTACAGTAATTTGTTGAGACGTCGGTCGAGCGCGGGAACAAATTTATCGAGAAGGTCGCACGCACAAAGAGATTGGCGAGAGTGACACAAATTTGTCGAGACGTTGGTCGAGCACGGGAATAAATCTGTCGAGGCACTTGAGCTCAGGGAGAGATTTGTCGAGCGAGACAGAAATTTGTCGAGACGTCGGTCGAGCACGGGAAGAAATCTGTCGAGAAGTCAGTCAAGAGCGGGGAGAAATTTATCGAGCGTTACAGTAATTTGTTGAGACGTCTGTTGAGCGTGGGAACAAATTTGTCGAGAAGGTCGCACGCACAAAGAGATTTGTCGAGAGTGACAGAAATTTGTCGAGACGTCGGTCGAGCACGGGAATAAATCTGTCGAGGCACTTGAGCTCAGGGAGAGATTTGTCGAGCGAGACAGAAATTTGTCGAGATGTCGGTCGAGCACGGGAATAAATCTGTCGAGAAGTCAGTCAAGAGCGGGGAGAAATTTATCGAGCGTTACAGTAATTTGTTGAGACGTCGGTCGAGCGCGGGAACAAATTTGTCGAGAAGGTCGCACGCACAAAGAGATTTGTCGAGAGTGACAGAAATTTGTCGAGATGTCAGTCAAGCGCGGGAAGGAATCTGTCGAGACGGTCGAGCGCGGGAAGGAATTTATCGACAGTGACAGAAATTTGTCGAGACGTCGGTCGAGCAGGGGAATAAATCTGTCGAGGCACTTGAGCTCGGGAAGAGATTTGTCGAGCGAGACAGAAATTTGTCGAGACGTCGGTCGAGCATGGGAAGAAATCTGTCAAGACGTCGGTCGAGCCGAGGAATAAATTTGTTAAAGCTTTGGTTGAGATGGGAACAAATTTGTCGATCGTGACACAAATTTGTCGAGACGTTGTTAGAGCACGGGAAGAAATCTGTCGAGACGTCGATCGAGCGCGGAACGGATTCTGTCGAGACGGTCGAGCACAGGAAGAGATTTTCTGAGCCTTACAGAAATTTCTCGAGACGTCGGTCTAGCTTGGGAAGGAATCTGTCGAGAGTCACAGAATTTTTTCGAGACGTGGGTCGAGCGCGAGAAAGAATCTGTCAAGAGTGACAGAAATTTGTCGAGACGTTGGTCGAGCGCTGGAAGAAATTTGCCGACATATCAGTCGAGAGCAGGAAAAAATTCTTCGAGCGTGACAGATATTTGTCAAGATGTCAGCTTAAAGCAGGAAGAAAACTGTTCAGACGGCCGAGCGCGGGAGGAGTTTTATCGAGAGTGACGGGAAGAAATTTGTCGAGACGTCGGTCGAGCACGGGAAGGAATCTGTCGAGAAGTCACTGGAGCGCGGGGAGAAATCTGTTGAGCGTTACAGTAATTTTTTGAGACGTCGGTCGAGCGCGGGAACAAATTTATCGAGAAGGTCGCACGCACAAAGAGATTTGTCGAGAGTGACAGAAATTTGTCGAGACGTTGGTCGAGCACGGGAATAAATCTGTCGAGGCACTTGAGCTCAGGGAGAGATTTGTCGAGCGAGACAGAAATTTGTCGAGACGTCGATCGAGCGCGGAACGGATTCTGTCGAGACGGTCGAGTAAGAGCGGGGAGAAATTTATCGAGCGTTACAGTAATTTGTTGAGACGTCGGTCGAGCGCGGGAACAAATTTATCGAGAAGGTCGCACGCACAAAGAGATTGGCGAGAGTGACACAAATTTGTCGAGATGTCGGTCGAGCGCGGAAAGGATTCTGTCGAGACGGTCGAGCACAGGAAGAGATTTTCTGAGCCTTACAGAAATTTGTCGAGACGTCGGTCGAGAACGGGAAGAAATCTGTCAAGACGTCGGTCGAGCCGAGGAATAAATTTGTTAAAGCTTTGGTTGAGATGGGAACAAATTTGTCGATCGTGACACAAATTTGTCGAGACGTTGGTAGAGCACGGGAAGAAATTTGTCGAGACGTCGATCGAGCGCGGAAAGGATTCTGTCGAGACGGTCGAGCACAGGAAGAGATTTTCTGAGCCTTACAGAAATTTGTCGAGACGTCGGTCGAGAACGGGAAGAAATCTGTCAAGACGTCGGTCTGGCCGAGGAATAAATTTGTTAAAGCTTTGGTTGAGATGGGAACAAATTTGTCGATCGTGACACAAATTTGTCGAGACGTTGGTCGAGCGCAGGAAGAAATTTGCCGACATATCAGTCGAGAGCAGGAAAAAATTCTTCGAGCGTGACAGATATTTGTCGAGATGTCAGCTTAAAGCAGGAAGAAAACTGTTCAGACGGCCGAGCGCGGGAGGAGTTTTATCGAGAGTGACGGGAAGAAATTTGTCGAGACGTCGGTCGAGCACGGGAAGGAATCTGTCGAGAAGTCACTGGAGCGCGGGGAGAAATCTGTTGAGCGTTACAGTAATTTTTTGAGACGTCGGTCGAGCGCGGGAACAAATTTATCGAGAAGGTCGCACGCACAAAGAGATTTGTCGAGAGTGACACAAATTTGTCGAGACGTTGGTCGAGCACGGGAATAAATCTGTCGAGGCACTTCAGCTCAGGGAGAGATTTGTCGAGCGAGACAGAAATTTGTCGAGACGTCGATCGAGCGCGGGAATAAATCTGTCGAGAAGTCAGTCAAGAGCGGGGAGAAATTTATCGAGCGTTACAGTAATTTGTTGAGACGTCGGTCGAGCGCGGGAACAAATTTGTCGAGAAGGTCGCACGCACAAAGAGATTTGTCGAGAGTGACAGAAATTTGTCGAGACGTCGGTCGAGCGCGGAAAGGATTCTGTCGAGACGGTCGAGCACAGGAAGAGATTTTCTGAGCCTTACAGAAATTTCTCGAGACGTCGGTCGAGCACGGGAACAAATCTCCCGAGACGGTCAAGCGCGGGAAGAAATTTGTCGAGAGTGATCGAAATTTGTCCAGACATCGGTTGAGCGCGGGAACAAATCTCTCGAGATGTCGGTCAAGAGCGTGAAGAAATTTGTCGAGAGTGACAGAAATTTGTCGAGATGTCAGTCAAGCGCGGGAAGGAATCTGTCGAGACGGTCGAGCGCGGGAAGGAATTTATCGACAGTGACAGAAATTTGTCGAGACGTCGGTCGAGCAGGGGAATAAATCTGTCGAGGCACTTGAGCTCGGGAAGAGATTTGTCGAGCGAGACAGAAATTTGTCGAGACGTCGGTCGAGCATGGGAAGAAATCTGTCAAGATGTCGGTCGAGCCGAGGAATAAATTTGTTAAAGCTTTGGTTGAGATGGCAACAAATTTGTCGATAGTGACACAAATTTGTCGAGACGTTGGTAGAGCACGGGAAGAAATCTGTCGAGACGTCGATCGAGCGCGGAACGGATTCTGTCGAGACGGTCGAGCACAGGAAGAGATTTTCTGAGCCTTACAGAAATTTCTCGAGACGTCGGTCTAGCTTGGGAAGGAATCTGTCGAGAGTCACAGAATTTTTTCGAGACGTGGGTCGAGCGCGAGAAAGAATCTGTCAAGAGTGACAGAAATTTGTCGAGACGTTGGTCGTGCGCAGGAAGAAATTTGCCGACATATCAGTCGAGAGCAGGAAAAAATTCTTCGAGCGTGACAGATATTTGTCAAGATGTCAGCTTAAAGCAGGAAGAAAACTGTTCAGACGGCCGAGCGCGGGAGGAGTTTTATCGAGAGTGACGGGAAGAAATTTGTCGAGACGTCAGTCGAGCACGGGAAGGAATCTGTCGAGAAGTCACTGGAGCGCGGGGAGAAATCTGTTGAGCGTTACAGTAATTTTTTGAGACGTCGGTCGAGCGCGGGAACAAATTTATCGAGAAGGTCGCACGCACAAAGAGATTTGTCGAGAGTGACACAAATTTGTCGAGACGTTGGTCGAGCACGGGAATAAATCTGTCGAGGCACTTGAGCTCAGGGAGAGATTTGTCGAGCGAGACAGAAATTTGTCGAGACGTCGATCGAGTGCGGAACGGATTCTGTCGAGACGGTCGAGTAAGAGCGGGGAGAAATTTATCGAGCGTTACAGTAATTTGTTGAGACGTCGGTCGAGCGCGGGAACAAATTTATCGAGAAGGTCGCACGCACAAAGAGATTGGCGAGAGTGACACAAATTTGTCGAGACGTTGGTCGAGCACGGGAATAAATCTGTCGAGGCACTTGAGCTCAGGGAGAGATTTGTCGAGCGAGACAGAAATTTGTCGAGACGTCGGTCGAGCACGGGAAGAAATCTGTCGAGAAGTCAGTCAAGAGCGGGGAGAAATTTATCGAGCGTTACAGTAATTTGTTGAGACGTCTGTCGAGCGTGGGAACAAATTTGTCGAGAAGGTCGCACGCACAAAGAGATTTGTCGAGAGTGACAGAAATTTGTCGAGACGTCGGTCGAGCACGGGAATAAATCTGTCGAGGCACTTGAGCTCAGGGAGAGATTTGTCGAGCGAGACAGAAATTTGTCGAGATGTCGGTCGAGCACGGGAATAAATCTGTCGAGAAGTCAGTCAAGAGCGGGGAGAAATTTATCGAGCGTTACAGTAATTTGTTGAGACGTCGGTCGAGCGCGGGAACAAATTTGTCGAGAAGGTCGCACGCACAAAGAGATTTGTCGAGAGTGACAGAAATTTGTCGAGATGTCAGTCAAGCGCGGGAAGGAATCTGTCGAGACGGTCGAGCGCGGGAAGGAATTTATCGACAGTGACAGAAATTTGTCGAGACGTCGGTCGAGCAGGGGAATAAATCTGTCGAGGCACTTGAGCTCGGGAAGAGATTTGTCGAGCTATACAGAAATTTGTCGAGACGTCGGTCGAGCATGGGAAGAAATCTGTCAAGACGTCGGTCGAGCCGAGGAATAAATTTGTTAAAGCTTTGGTTGAGATGGGAACAAATTTGTCGATCGTGACACAAATTTGTCGAGACGTTGTTAGAGCACGGGAAGAAATCTGTCGAGACGTCGATCGAGCGCGGAACGGATTCTGTCGAGACGGTCGAGCACAGGAAGAGATTTTCTGAGCCTTACAGAAATTTCTCGAGACGTCGGTCTAGCTTGGGAAGGAATCTGTCGAGAGTCACAGAATTTTTTCGAGACGTGGGTCGAGCGCGAGAAAGAATCTGTCAAGAGTGACAGAAATTTGTCGAGACGTTGGTCGAGCGCTGGAAGAAATTTGCCGACATATCAGTCGAGAGCAGGAAAAAATTCTTCGAGCGTGACAGATATTTGTCAAGATGTCAGCTTAAAGCAGGAAGAAAACTGTTCAGACGGCCGAGCGCGGGAGGAGTTTTATCGAGAGTGACGGGAAGAAATTTGTCGAGACGTCGGTCGAGCACGGGAAGGAATCTGTCGAGAAGTCACTGGAGCGCGGGGAGAAATCTGTTGAGCGTTACAGTAATTTTTTGAGACGTCGGTCGAGCGCGGGAACAAATTTATCGAGAAGGTCGCACGCACAAAGAGATTTGTCGAGAGTGACACAAATTTGTCGAGACGTTGGTCGAGCACGGGAATAAATCTGTCGAGGCACTTGAGCTCAGGGAGAGATTTGTCGAGCGAGACAGAAATTTGTCGAGACGTCGATCGAGCGCGGAACGGATTCTGTCGAGACGGTCGAGTAAGAGCGGGGAGAAATTTATCGAGCGTTACAGTAATTTGTTGAGACGTCGGTCGAGCGCGGGAACAAATTTATCGAGAAGGTCGCACGCACAAAGAGATTGGCGAGAGTGACACAAATTTGTCGAGATGTCGGTCGAGCGCGGAAAGGATTCTGTCGAGACGGTCGAGCACAGGAAGAGATTTTCTGAGCCTTACAGAAATTTGTCGAGACGTCGGTCGAGAACGGGAAGAAATCTGTCAAGACGTCGGTCGAGCCGAGGAATAAATTTGTTAAAGCTTTGGTTGAGATGGGAACAAATTTGTCGATCGTGACACAAATTTGTCGAGACGTTGGTAGAGCACGGGAAGAAATTTGTCGAGACGTCGATCGAGCGCGGAAAGGATTCTGTCGAGACGGTCGAGCACAGGAAGAGATTTTCTGAGCCTTACAGAAATTTGTCGAGACGTCGGTCGAGAACGGGAAGAAATCTGTCAAGACGTCGGTCTGGCCGAGGAATAAATTTGTTAAAGCTTTGGTTGAGATGGGAACAAATTTGTCGATCGTGACACAAATTTGTCGAGACGTTGGTCGAGCGCAGGAAGAAATTTGCCGACATATCAGTCGAGAGCAGGAAAAAATTCTTCGAGCGTGACAGATATTTGTCGAGATGTCAGCTTAAAGCAGGAAGAAAACTGTTCAGACGGCCGAGCGCGGGAGGAGTTTTATCGAGAGTGACGGGAAGAAATTTGTCGAGACGTCGGTCGAGCACGGGAAGGAATCTGTCGAGAAGTCACTGGAGCGCGGGGAGAAATCTGTTGAGCGTTACAGTAATTTTTTGAGACGTCGGTCGAGCGCGGGAACAAATTTATCGAGAAGGTCGCACGCACAAAGAGATTTGTCGAGAGTGACACAAATTTGTCGAGACGTTGGTCGAGCACGGGAATAAATCTGTCGAGGCACTTCAGCTCAGGGAGAGATTTGTCGAGCGAGACAGAAATTTGTCGAGACGTCGATCGAGCGCGGGAATAAATCTGTCGAGAAGTCAGTCAAGAGCGGGGAGAAATTTATCGAGCGTTACAGTAATTTGTTGAGACGTCGGTCGAGCGCGGGAACAAATTTGTCGAGAAGGTCGCACGCACAAAGAGATTTGTCGAGAGTGACAGAAATTTGTCGAGACGTCGGTCGAGCGCGGAAAGGATTCTGTCGAGACGGTCGAGCACAGGAAGAGATTTTCTGAGCCTTACAGAAATTTCTCGAGACGTCGGTCGAGCACGGGAACAAATCTCCCGAGACGGTCAAGCGCGGGAAGAAATTTGTCGAGAGTGATCGAAATTTGTCCAGACATCGGTTGAGCGCGGGAACAAATCTCTCGAGATGTCGGTCAAGAGCGTGAAGAAATTTGTCGAGAGTGACAGAAATTTGTCGAGATGTCAGTCAAGCGCGGGAAGGAATCTGTCGAGACGGTCGAGCGCGGGAAGGAATTTATCGACAGTGACAGAAATTTGTCGAGACGTCGGTCGAGCAGGGGAATAAATCTGTCGAGGCACTTGAGCTCGGGAAGAGATTTGTCGAGCGAGACAGAAATTTGTCGAGACGTCGGTCGAGCATGGGAAGAAATCTGTCAAGATGTCGGTCGAGCCGAGGAATAAATTTGTTAAAGCTTTGGTTGAGATGGCAACAAATTTGTCGATAGTGACACAAATTTGTCGAGACGTTGGTAGAGCACGGGAAGAAATCTGTCGAGACGTCGATCGAGCGCGGAACGGATTCTGTCGAGACGGTCGAGCACAGGAAGAGATTTTCTGAGCCTTACAGAAATTTCTCGAGACGTCGGTCTAGCTTGGGAAGGAATCTGTCGAGAGTCACAGAATTTTTTCGAGACGTGGGTCGAGCGCGAGAAAGAATCTGTCAAGAGTGACAGAAATTTGTCGAGACGTTGGTCGTGCGCAGGAAGAAATTTGCCGACATATCGGTCGAGAGCAGGAAAAAATTCTTCGAGCGTGACAGATATTTGTCGAGATGTCAGCTTAAAGCAGGAAGAAAACTGTTCAGACGGCCGAGCGTGGGAGGAGTTTTATCGAGAGTGACGGGAAGAAATTTGTCGAGACGTCGGTCGAGCACGGGAAGGAATCTGTCAAGAAGTCACTCGAGCGCGGGGAGAAATCTGTTGAGCGTTACAGTAATTTTTTGAGACGTCGGTCGAGCGCGGGAACAAATTTATCGAGAAGGTCGCACGCACAAAGAGATTTGTCGAGAGTGACACAAATTTGTCGAGACATTGGTCGAGCACGGGAATAAATCTGTCGAGGCACTTGAGCTCAGGGAGAGATTTGTCGAGCGAGACAGAAATTTGTCGAGACGTCGATCGAGCGCGGAACGGATTCTGTCGAGACGGTCGAGTAAGAGCGGGGAGAAATTTATCGAGCGTTACAGTAATTTGTTGAGACGTCGGTCGAGCGCGGGAACAAATTTGTCGAGAAGGTCGCACGCACAAAGAGATTGGCGAGAGTGACACAAATTTGTCGAGACGTTGGTCGAGCACGGGAATAAATCTGTCGAGGCACTTGAGCTCAGGGAGAGATTTGTCGAGCGAGACAGAAATTTGTCGAGACGTCGGTCGAGCACGGGAAGAAATCTGTCGAGAAGTCAGTCAAGAGCGGGGAGAAATTTATCGAGCGTTACAGTAATTTGTTGAGACGTCGGTCGAGCGCGGGAACAAATTTGTCGAGAAGGTCGCACGCACAAAGAGATTTGTCGAGAGTGACAGAAATTTGTCGAGACGTCGGTCGAGCAGGGGATTAAATTTGTCGAGGCACTTGAGCTCAGGGAGAGATTTGTCGAGCGAGACAGAAATTTGTCGAGATGTCGGTCGAGCACGGGAATAAATCTGTCGAGAAGTCAGTCAAGAGCGGGGAGAAATTTATCGAGCGTTACAGTAATTTGTTGAGACGTCGGTCGAGCGCGGGAACAAATTTGTCGAGAAGGTCGCACGCACAAAGAGATTTGTCGAGAGTGACAGAAATTTGTCGAGATGTCAGTCAAGCGCGGGAAGGAATCTGTCGAGACGGTCGAGCGCGGGAAGGAATTTATCGACAGTGACAGAAATTTGTCGAGACGTCGGTCGAGCAGGGGAATAAATCTGTCGAGGCACTTGAGCTCGGGAAGAGATTTGTCGAGCGAGACAGAAATTTGTCGAGACGTCGGTCGAGCATGGGAAGAAATCTGTCAAGACGTCGGTCGAGCCGAGGAATAAATTTGTTAAAGCTTTGGTTGAGATGGGAACAAATTTGTCGATCGTGACACAAATTTGTCGAGACGTTGTTAGAGCACGGGAAGAAATCTGTCGAGACGTCGATCGAGCGCGGAACGGATTCTGTCGAGACGGTCGAGCACAGGAAGAGATTTTCTGAGCCTTACAGAAATTTCTCGAGACGTCGGTCTAGCTTGGGAAGGAATCTGTCGAGAGTCACAGAATTTTTTCGAGACGTGGGTCGAGCGCGAGAAAGAATCTGTCAAGAGTGACAGAAATTTGTCGAGACGTTGGTCGAGCGCTGGAAGAAATTTGCCGACATATCAGTCGAGAGCAGGAAAAAATTCTTCGAGCGTGACAGATATTTGTCAAGATGTCAGCTTAAAGCAGGAAGAAAACTGTTCAGACGGCCGAGCGCGGGAGGAGTTTTATCGAGAGTGACGGGAAGAAATTTGTCGAGACGTCGGTCGAGCACGGGAAGGAATCTGTCGAGAAGTCACTGGAGCGCGGGGAGAAATCTGTTGAGCGTTACAGTAATTTTTTGAGACGTCGGTCGAGCGCGGGAACAAATTTATCGAGAAGGTCGCACGCACAAAGAGATTTGTCGAGAGTGACACAAATTTGTCGAGACGTTGGTCGAGCACGGGAATAAATCTGTCGAGGCACTTGAGCTCAGGGAGAGATTTGTCGAGCGAGACAGAAATTTGTCGAGACGTCGATCGAGCGCGGAACGGATTCTGTCGAGACGGTCGAGTAAGAGCGGGGAGAAATTTATCGAGCGTTACAGTAATTTGTTGAGACGTCGGTCGAGCGCGGGAACAAATTTATCGAGAAGGTCGCACGCACAAAGAGATTGGCGAGAGTGACACAAATTTGTCGAGATGTCGGTCGAGCGCGGAAAGGATTCTGTCGAGACGGTCGAGCACAGGAAGAGATTTTCTGAGCCTTACAGAAATTTGTCGAGACGTCGGTCGAGAACGGGAAGAAATCTGTCAAGACGTCGGTCGAGCCGAGGAATAAATTTGTTAAAGCTTTGGTTGAGATGGGAACAAATTTGTCGATCGTGACACAAATTTGTCGAGACGTTGGTAGAGCACGGGAAGAAATTTGTCGAGACGTCGATCGAGCGCGGAAAGGATTCTGTCGAGACGGTCGAGCACAGGAAGAGATTTTCTGAGCCTTACAGAAATTTGTCGAGACGTCGGTCGAGAACGGGAAGAAATCTGTCAAGACGTCGGTCTGGCCGAGGAATAAATTTGTTAAAGCTTTGGTTGAGATGGGAACAAATTTGTCGATCGTGACACAAATTTGTCGAGACGTTGGTCGAGCGCAGGAAGAAATTTGCCGACATATCAGTCGAGAGCAGGAAAAAATTCTTCGAGCGTGACAGATATTTGTCGAGATGTCAGCTTAAAGCAGGAAGAAAACTGTTCAGACGGCCGAGCGCGGGAGGAGTTTTATCGAGAGTGACGGGAAGAAATTTGTCGAGACGTCGGTCGAGCACGGGAAGGAATCTGTCGAGAAGTCACTGGAGCGCGGGGAGAAATCTGTTGAGCGTTACAGTAATTTTTTGAGACGTCGGTCGAGCGCGGGAACAAATTTATCGAGAAGGTCGCACGCACAAAGAGATTTGTCGAGAGTGACACAAATTTGTCGAGACGTTGGTCGAGCACGGGAATAAATCTGTCGAGGCACTTCAGCTCAGGGAGAGATTTGTCGAGCGAGACAGAAATTTGTCGAGACGTCGATCGAGCGCGGGAATAAATCTGTCGAGAAGTCAGTCAAGAGCGGGGAGAAATTTATCGAGCGTTACAGTAATTTGTTGAGACGTCGGTCGAGCGCGGGAACAAATTTGTCGAGAAGGTCGCACGCACAAAGAGATTTGTCGAGAGTGACAGAAATTTGTCGAGACGTCGGTCGAGCGCGGAAAGGATTCTGTCGAGACGGTCGAGCACAGGAAGAGATTTTCTGAGCCTTACAGAAATTTCTCGAGACGTCGGTCGAGCACGGGAACAAATCTCCCGAGACGGTCAAGCGCGGGAAGAAATTTGTCGAGAGTGATCGAAATTTGTCCAGACATCGGTTGAGCGCGGGAACAAATCTCTCGAGATGTCGGTCAAGAGCGTGAAGAAATTTGTCGAGAGTGACAGAAATTTGTCGAGATGTCAGTCAAGCGCGGGAAGGAATCTGTCGAGACGGTCGAGCGCGGGAAGGAATTTATCGACAGTGACAGAAATTTGTCGAGACGTCGGTCGAGCAGGGGAATAAATCTGTCGAGGCACTTGAGCTCGGGAAGAGATTTGTCGAGCGAGACAGAAATTTGTCGAGACGTCGGTCGAGCATGGGAAGAAATCTGTCAAGATGTCGGTCGAGCCGAGGAATAAATTTGTTAAAGCTTTGGTTGAGATGGCAACAAATTTGTCGATAGTGACACAAATTTGTCGAGACGTTGGTAGAGCACGGGAAGAAATCTGTCGAGACGTCGATCGAGCGCGGAACGGATTCTGTCGAGACGGTCGAGCACAGGAAGAGATTTTCTGAGCCTTACAGAAATTTCTCGAGACGTCGGTCTAGCTTGGGAAGGAATCTGTCGAGAGTCACAGAATTTTTTCGAGACGTGGGTCGAGCGCGAGAAAGAATCTGTCAAGAGTGACAGAAATTTGTCGAGACGTTGGTCGTGCGCAGGAAGAAATTTGCCGACATATCGGTCGAGAGCAGGAAAAAATTCTTCGAGCGTGACAGATATTTGTCGAGATGTCAGCTTAAAGCAGGAAGAAAACTGTTCAGACGGCCGAGCGTGGGAGGAGTTTTATCGAGAGTGACGGGAAGAAATTTGTCGAGACGTCGGTCGAGCACGGGAAGGAATCTGTCAAGAAGTCACTCGAGCGCGGGGAGAAATCTGTTGAGCGTTACAGTAATTTTTTGAGACGTCGGTCGAGCGCGGGAACAAATTTATCGAGAAGGTCGCACGCACAAAGAGATTTGTCGAGAGTGACACAAATTTGTCGAGACATTGGTCGAGCACGGGAATAAATCTGTCGAGGCACTTGAGCTCAGGGAGAGATTTGTCGAGCGAGACAGAAATTTGTCGAGACGTCGATCGAGCGCGGAACGGATTCTGTCGAGACGGTCGAGTAAGAGCGGGGAGAAATTTATCGAGCGTTACAGTAATTTGTTGAGACGTCGGTCGAGCGCGGGAACAAATTTGTCGAGAAGGTCGCACGCACAAAGAGATTGGCGAGAGTGACACAAATTTGTCGAGACGTTGGTCGAGCACGGGAATAAATCTGTCGAGGCACTTGAGCTCAGGGAGAGATTTGTCGAGCGAGACAGAAATTTGTCGAGACGTCGGTCGAGCACGGGAAGAAATCTGTCGAGAAGTCAGTCAAGAGCGGGGAGAAATTTATCGAGCGTTACAGTAATTTGTTGAGACGTCTGTCGAGCGTGGGAAAAAATTTGTCGAGAAGGTCGCACGCACAAAGAGATTTGTCGAGAGTGACAGAAATTTGTCGAGACGTCGGTCGAGCACGGGAATAAATCTGTCGAGGCACTTGAGCTCAGGGAGAGATTTGTCGAGCGAGACAGAAATTTGTCGAGATGTCGGTCGAGCACGGGAATAAATCTGTCGAGAAGTCAGTCAAGAGCGGGGAGAAATTTATCGAGCGTTACAGTAATTTGTTGAGACGTTGGTCAAGCGCGGGAACAAATTTGTCGAGAAGGTCGCATGCACAAAGAGATTTGTCGAGAGTGACACAAATTTGTCGAGACGTCGGTCGAGCGCGGAACGGATTCTATCGAGACGGTCGAGCACAGGAAGAGATTTTCTGAGCCTTACAGAAATTTGTCGAGACGTCGGTCGAGAACGGGAAGAAATCTGTCAAGACGTCGGTCTGGCCGAGGAATAAATTTGTTAAAGCTTTGGTTGAGATGGGAACAAATTTGTCGATCGTGACACAAATTTGTCGAGACGTTGGTCGAGCGCAGGAAGAAATTTGCCGACATATCAGTCGAGAGCAGGAAAAAATTCTTCGAGCGTGACAGATATTTGTCGAGATGTCAGCTTAAAGCAGGAAGAAAACTGTTCAGACGGCCGAGCGCGGGAGGAGTTTTATCGAGAGTGACGGGAAGAAATTTGTCAAGACGTCGGTCGAGCACGGGAAGGAATCTGTCGAGAAGTCACTGGAGCGCGGGGAGAAATCTGTTGAGCGTTACAGTAATTTTTTGAGACGTCGGTCGAGCGCGGGAACAAATTTATCGAGAAGGTCGCACGCACAAAGAGATTTGTCGAGAGTGACACAAATTTGTCGAGACGTTGGTCGAGCACGGGAATAAATCTGTCGAGGCACTTGAGCTCAGGGAGAGATTTGTCGAGCGAGACAGAAATTTGTCGAGACGTCGATCGAGCGCGGAACGGATTCTGTCGAGACGGTCGAGTAAGAGCGGGGAAAAATTTATCGAGCGTTACAGTAATTTGTTGAGACGTCGGTCGAGCGCGGGAACAAATTTGTCGAGAAGGTCGCACGCACAAAGAGATTTGTCGAGAGTGACAGAAATTTGTCGAGACGTCGGTCGAGCAGGGGATTAAATTTGTCGAGGCACTTGAGCTCAGGGAGAGATTTGTCGAGCGAGACAGAAATTTGTCGAGATGTCGGTCGAGCACGGGAATAAATCTGTCGAGAAGTCAGTCAAGAGCGGGGAGAAATTTATCGAGCGTTACAGTAATTTGTTGAGACGTCGGTCGAGCGCGGGAACAAATTTGTCGAGAAGGTCGCACGCACAAAGAGATTTGTCGAGAGTGACACAAATTTGTCGAGACGTCGGTCGAGCGCGGAAAGGATTCTGTCGAGACGGTCGAGCACAGGAAGAGATTTTCTGAGCCTTACAGAAATTTGTCGAGACGTCGGTCGAGAACGGGAAGAAATCTGTCAAGACGTCGGTCGAGCCGAGGAATAAATTTGTTAAAGCTTTGGTTGAGATGGGAACAAATTTGTCGATCGTGACACAAATTTGTCGAGACGTTGGTAGAGCACGGGAAGAAATCTGTCGAGATGTCAGTCAAGCGCGGGAAGGAATCTGTCGAGACGGTCGAGCGCGGGAAGGAATTTATCGACAGTGACAGAAATTTGTCGAGACGTCGGTCGAGCAGGGGAATAAATCTGTCGAGGCACTTGAGCTCGGGAAGAGATTTGTCGAGCGAGACAGAAATTTGTCGAGACGTCGGTCGAGCATGGGAAGAAATCTGTCAAGACGTCGGTCGAGCCGAGGAATAAATTTGTTAAAGCTTTGGTTGAGATGGCAACAAATTTGTCGAGACGTTGGTCGTGCGCAGGAAGAAATTTGCCGACATATCAGTCGAGAGCAGGAAAAAATTCTTCGAGCGTGACAGATATTTGTCGAGATGTCAGCTTAAAGCAGGAAGAAAACTGTTCAGACGGCCGAGCGCGGGAGGAGTTTTATCGAGAGTGACGGGAAGAAATTTGTCGAGACGTCGGTCGAGCACGGGAAGGAATCTGTCGAGAAGTCACTCGAGCGCGGGGAGAAATCTGTTGAGCGTTACAGTAATTTTTTGAGACGTCGGTCGAGCGCGGGAACAAATTTATCGAGAAGGTCGCACGCACAAAGAGATTTGTCGAGAGTGACACAAATTTGTCGAGACGTTGGTCGAGCGCGGAAAGGATTCTGTCGAGACGGTTGAGCACAGGAAGAGATTTTCTGAGCCTTACAGAAATTTGTCGAGACGTCGGTCGAGAACGGGAAGAAATCTGTCAAGACGTCGGTCGAGCCGAGGAATAAATTTGTTAAAGCTTTGGTTGAGATGGGAACAAATTTGTCGATCGTGACACAAATTTGTCGAGACGTTGGTAGAGCACGGGAAGAAATTTGTCGAGACGTCGATCGAGCGCGGAACGGATTCTGTCGAGACGGTCGAGCACAGGAAGAGATTTTCTGAGCCTTACAGAAATTTGTCGAGACGTCGGTCGAGAACGGGAAGAAATCTGTCAAGACGTCGGTCGAGCTGAGGAATAAATTTGTTAAAGCTTTGGTTGAGATGGGAACAAATTTGTCGATCGTGACACAAATTTGTCGAGACGTTGGTAGAGCACGGGAAGAAATTTGTCGAGATGTCAGTCAAGCTCGGGAAGGAATCTGTCGAGACGGTCGAGCGCGGGAAGGAATTTATCGACAGTGACAGAAATTTGTCGAGACGTCGGTCGAGCAGGGGAATAAATCTGTCGAGGCACTTGAGCTCGGGAAGAGATTTGTCGAGCGAGACAGAAATTTGTCGAGACGTCGGTCGAGCATGGGAAGAAATCTGTCAAGACGTCGGTCGAGCCGAGGAATAAATTTGTTAAAGCTTTGGTTGAGATGGGAACAAATTTGTCGATCGTGACACAAATTTGTCGAGACGTTGGTCGAGCGCAGGAAGAAATTTGCCGACATATCAGTCGAGAGCAGGAAAAAATTCTTCGAGCGTGACAGATATTTGTCGAGATGTCAGCTTAAAGCAGGAAGAAAACTGTTCAGACGGCCGAGCGCGGGAGGAGTTTTATCGGGAGTGACGGGAAGAAATTTGTTGAGACGTCGGTCGAGCGCGGGAACAAATTTGTCGAGAAGGTCGCACGCACAAAGAGATTTGTCGAGAGTGACAGAAATTTGTCGAGACGTCGGTCGAGCAGGGGATTAAATTTGTCGAGGCACTTGAGCTCAGGGAGAGATTTGTCGAGCGAGACAGAAATTTGTCGAGATGTCGGTCGAGCACGGGAATAAATCTGTCGAGAAGTCAGTCAAGAGCGGGGAGAAATTTATCGAGCGTTACAGTAATTTGTTGAGACGTCGGTCGAGCGCGGGAACAAATTTGTCGAGAAGGTCGCACGCACAAAGAGATTTGTCGAGAGTGACACAAATTTGTCGAGACGTCGGTCGAGCGCGGAAAGGATTCTGTCGAGACGGTCGAGCACAGGAAGAGATTTTCTGAGCCTTACAGAAATTTGTCGAGACGTCGGTCGAGAACGGGAAGAAATCTGTCAAGACGTCGGTCGAGCCGAGGAATAAATTTGTTAAAGCTTTGGTTGAGATGGGAACAAATTTGTCGATCGTGACACAAATTTGTCGAGACGTTGGTAGAGCACGGGAAGAAATCTGTCGAGATGTCAGTCAAGCGCGGGAAGGAATCTGTCGAGACGGTCGAGCGCGGGAAGGAATTTATCGACAGTGACAGAAATTTGTCGAGACGTCGGTCGAGCAGGGGAATAAATCTGTCGAGGCACTTGAGCTCGGGAAGAGATTTGTCGAGCGAGACAGAAATTTGTCGAGACGTCGGTCGAGCATGGGAAGAAATCTGTCAAGACGTCGGTCGAGCCGAGGAATAAATTTGTTAAAGCTTTGGTTGAGATGGCAACAAATTTGTCGAGACGTTGGTCGTGCGCAGGAAGAAATTTGCCGACATATCAGTCGAGAGCAGGAAAAAATTCTTCGAGCGTGACAGATATTTGTCGAGATGTCAGCTTAAAGCAGGAAGAAAACTGTTCAGACGGCCGAGCGCGGGAGGAGTTTTATCGAGAGTGACGGGAAGAAATTTGTCGAGACGTCGGTCGAGCACGGGAAGGAATCTGTCGAGAAGTCACTCGAGCGCGGGGAGAAATCTGTTGAGCGTTACAGTAATTTTTTGAGACGTCGGTCGAGCGCGGGAACAAATTTATCGAGAAGGTCGCACGCACAAAGAGATTTGTCGAGAGTGACACAAATTTGTCGAGACGTTGGTCGAGCGCGGAAAGGATTCTGTCGAGACGGTTGAGCACAGGAAGAGATTTTCTGAGCCTTACAGAAATTTGTCGAGACGTCGGTCGAGAACGGGAAGAAATCTGTCAAGACGTCGGTCGAGCCGAGGAATAAATTTGTTAAAGCTTTGGTTGAGATGGGAACAAATTTGTCGATCGTGACACAAATTTGTCGAGACGTTGGTAGAGCACGGGAAGAAATTTGTCGAGACGTCGATCGAGCGCGGAACGGATTCTGTCGAGACGGTCGAGCACAGGAAGAGATTTTCTGAGCCTTACAGAAATTTGTCGAGACGTCGGTCGAGAACGGGAAGAAATCTGTCAAGACGTCGGTCGAGCTGAGGAATAAATTTGTTAAAGCTTTGGTTGAGATGGGAACAAATTTGTCGATCGTGACACAAATTTGTCGAGACGTTGGTAGAGCACGGGAAGAAATTTGTCGAGATGTCAGTCAAGCTCGGGAAGGAATCTGTCGAGACGGTCGAGCGCGGGAAGGAATTTATCGACAGTGACAGAAATTTGTCGAGACGTCGGTCGAGCAGGGGAATAAATCTGTCGAGGCACTTGAGCTCGGGAAGAGATTTGTCGAGCGAGACAGAAATTTGTCGAGACGTCGGTCGAGCATGGGAAGAAATCTGTCAAGACGTCGGTCGAGCCGAGGAATAAATTTGTTAAAGCTTTGGTTGAGATGGGAACAAATTTGTCGATCGTGACACAAATTTGTCGAGACGTTGGTCGAGCGCAGGAAGAAATTTGCCGACATATCAGTCGAGAGCAGGAAAAAATTCTTCGAGCGTGACAGATATTTGTCGAGATGTCAGCTTAAAGCAGGAAGAAAACTGTTCAGACGGCCGAGCGCGGGAGGAGTTTTATCGGGAGTGACGGGAAGAAATTTGTCGAGACGTCGGTCGAGCACGGGAAGGAATCTGTCGAGAAGTCACTGGAGCGCGGGGAGAAATCTGTTGAGCGTTACAGTAATTTTTTGAGACGTCGGTCGAGCGCGGGAACAAATTTATCGAGAAGGTCGCACGCACAAAGAGATTTGTCGAGAGTGACACAAATTTGTCGAGACGTTGGTCGAGCACGGGAATAAATCTGTCGAGGCACTTGAGCTCAGGGAGAGATTTATCGAGCGAGACAGAAATTTGTCGAGACGTCGATCGAGCGCGGAACGGATTCTGTCGAGACGGTCGAGTAAGAGCGGGGAGAAATTTATCGAGCGTTACAGTAATTTGTTGAGATGTCGGTAGAGCGCGGGAACAAATTTGTCGAGAAGGTCGCACGCACAAAGAGATTTGTCGAGAATGACATAAATTTGTTGAGACGTTGGTAGAGTACGGGAAGATATTTGTCGAGACGTCGATCGAGCGCGGAACGGATTCTGTCGAGACGGTCGAGCACAGGAAGAGATTTTCTGAGCCTTACAGAAATTTCTCGAGACGTCGGTCGAGCACGGGAACAAATCTCTCGAGACGGTCAAGCGCGGGAAGAAATTTGTCGAGAGTGATCGAAATTTGTCCAGACATCGGTCGAGTGCGGGAACAAATCTCTCGAGATGTCGGTCAAGAGCGTGAAGAAATTTGTCGAGAGTGACAGAAATTTGTCGAGATGTCAGTCAAGCGCGGGAAGGAATCTGTCGAGACGGTCGAGCGCGGGAAGGAATTTATCGACAGTGACAGAAATTTGTCGAGACGTCGGTCGAGCAGGGGAATAAATCTGTCGAGGCACTTGAGCTCGGGAAGAGATTTGTCGAGCGAGACAGAAATTTGTCGAGACGTCGGTCGAGCATGGGAAGAAATCTGTCAAGACGTCGGTCGAGCCGAGGAATAAATTTGTTAAAGCTTTGGTTGAGATGGCAACAAATTTGTCGATCGTGACACAAATTTGTCGAGACGTTGGTAGAGCACGGGAAGAAATTTTCCGACATATCAGTCGAGAGCAGGAAAAAATTCTTCGAGCGTGACAGATATTTGTCGAGATGTCAGTCTAAAGCAGGAAGAAAACTGTTCAGACGGCCGAGCGCGGGAGGAGTTTTATCGAGAGTGACGGGAAGAAATTTGTCGAGACGTCGGTCGAGCACGGGAAGGAATCTGTCGAGAAGTCACTCGAGCGCGGGGAGAAATCTGTTGAGCGTTACAGTAATTTTTTGAGACGTCGGTCGAGCGCGGGAACAAATTTATCGAGAAGGTCGCACGCACAAAGAGATTTGTCGAGAGTGACACAAATTTGTCGAGACGTTGGTCGAGCACGGGAATAAATCTGTCGAGGCACTTGAGCTCAGGGAGAGATTTGTCGAGCGAGACAGAAATTTGTCGAGACGTCGATCGAGCGCGGAACGGATTCTGTCGAGACGGTCGAGTAAGAGCGGGGAGAAATTTATCGAGCGTTACAGTAATTTGTTGAGATGTCGGTCGAGCGCGGGAACAAATTTGTCGAGAAGGTCGCACGCACAAAGAGATTTGTTGAGAATGACATAAATTTGTCGAGACGTTGGTAGAGCACGGGAAGAAATCTGTCGAGACGTCGATCGAGCGCGGAACGGATTCTGTCGAGACGGTCGAGCACAGGAAGAGATTTTCTGAGCCTTACAGAAATTTCTCGAGACGTCGGTCTAGCTTGGGAAGGAATCTGTCGAGAGTCACAGAATTTTTTCGAGACGTGGGTCGAGCGCGAGAAAGAATCTGTCAAGAGTGACAGAAATTTGTCGAGACGTTGGTCGAGCGCAGGAAGAAATTTGCCGACATATCAGTCGAGAGCAGGAAAAAATTCTTCGAGCGTGACAGATATTTGTCGAGATGTCAGCTTAAAGCAGGAAGAAAACTGTTCAGACGGCCGAGCGCGGGAGGAGTTTTATCGAGAGTGACGGGAAGAAATTTGTCGAGACGTCGGTCGAGCACGGGAAGGAATCTTTCGAGAAGTCACTGGAGCACGGGGAGAAATCTGTTGAGCGTTACAGTAATTTTTTGAGACGTCGGTCGAGCGCGGGAACAAATTTATCGAGAAGGTCGCACGCACAAAGAGATTTGTCGAGAGTGACACAAATTTGTCGAGACGTTGGTCGAGCACGGGAATAAATCTGTCGAGGCACTTCAGCTCAGGGAGAGATTTGTCGAGCGAGACAGAAATTTGTCGAGACGTCGATCGAGCGCGGAACGGATTCTGTCGAGACGGTCGAGTAAGAGCGGGGAAAAATTTATCGAACGTTACAGTAATTTGTTGAGACGTCGGTCGAGCGCGGGAACAAATTTGTCGAGAAGGTCGCACGCACAAAGAGATTTGTCGAGAGTGACAGAAATTTGTCGAGACGTCGGTCGAGCAGGGGATTAAATCTGTCGAGGCACTTGAGCTCAGGGAGAGATTTGTCGAGCGAGACAGAAATTTGTCGAGATGTCGGTTGAGCACGGGAATAAATCTGTCGAGAAGTCAGTCAAGAGCGGGGAGAAATTTATCGAGCGTTACAGTAATTTGTTGAGACGTCGGTCGAGCGCGGGAACAAATTTGTCGAGAAGGTCGCACGCACAAAGAGATTTGTCGAGAGTGACATAAATTTGTTGAGACGTTGGTAGAGTACGGGAAGAAATTTGTCGAGACGTCGATTGAGCGCGGAACGGATTCTGTCGAGACGGTCGAGCACAGGAAGAGATTTTCTGAGCCTTACAGAAATTTGTCGAGACGTCGGTCGAGCATGGGAAGAAATTTGTCGAGCGTTACAGAAATTTCTCGAGACGTCTGTCGAGCGCAGGGAGCAATCTGCTGAGACGGTCGAGAGCAGGAACAAATTTGTCGAGAGTGACAGAAGTTTGTCGAGACGTCGGTCGTGCGCAGTTCGAAATTAATCGACAGTGACAGAAATTTGTTGAGACGCCGGTCAAGCACGGGAAGAAATTTGCTGAGAGTGACAGAAATTTGTCGAGATGTCGGTCGAGCTGAGGAATAAACTTGTTAAGGCTTTGGTTTACATGGGAACAAATTTATCGACAGTGACAGAAATTTGTCGAGACGTCGGTCGAGCACGGGAATAAATCTGTCGAGGCACTTGAGCTCAGGGAGAGATTTGTCGAGCGAGACAGAAATTTGTCGAGATGTCGGTCGAGCATGGGAATAAATCTGTCGAGAAGTCAGTCAAGAGCGGGGAGAAATTTATCGAGCGTTACAGTAATTTGTTGAGACGTCGGTCGAGCGCGGGAACAAATTTGTCGAGAAGGTCGCACGCACAAAGAGATTTGTCGAGAGTGACACAAATTTGTCGAGACGTCGGTCGAGCATGGGAAGAAATCTGTCAAGACGTCGGTCGAGCCGAGGAATAAATTTGTTAAAGCTTTGGTTGAGATGGCAACAAATTTGTCGATCGTGACACAAATTTGTCGAGACGTTGTTAGAGCACGGGAAGAAATCTGTCGAGACGTCGATCGAGCGCGGAACGGATTCTGTCGAGACGGTCGAGCACAGGAAGAGATTTTCTGAGCCTTACAGAAATTTCTCGAGACGTCGGTCTAGCTTGGGAAGGAATCTGTCGAGAGTCACAGAATTTTTTCGAGACGTGGGTCGAGCGCGAGAAAGAATCTGTCAAGAGTGACAGAAATTTGTCGAGACGTTGGTCGTGCGCAGGAAGAAATTTGCCGACATATCAGTCGAGAGCAGGAAAAAATTCTTCGAGCGTGACAGATATTTGTCAAGATGTCAGCTTAAAGCAGGAAGAAAACTGTTCAGACGGCCGAGCGCGGGAGGAGTTTTATCGAGAGTGACGGGAAGAAATTTGTCGAGACGTCGGTCGAGCACGGGAAGGAATCTGTCGAGAAGTCACTGGAGCGCGGGGAGAAATCTGTTGAGCGTTACAGTAATTTTTTGAGACGTCGGTCGAGCGCGGGAACAAATTTATCGAGAAGGTCGCACGCACAAAGAGATTTGTCGAGAGTGACACAAATTTGTCGAGACGTTGGTCGAGCACGGGAATAAATCTGTCGAGGCACTTCAGCTCAGGGAGAGATTTGTCGAGCGAGACAGAAATTTGTCGAGACGTCGATCGAGTGCGGAACGGATTCTGTCGAGACGGTCGAGTAAGAGCGGGGAGAAATTTATCGAGCGTTACAGTAATTTGTCGAGACGTCGGTCGAGCGCGGGAACAAATTTATCGAGAAGGTCGCACGCACAAAGAGATTGGCGAGAGTGACACAAATTTGTCGAGACGTTGGTCGAGCACGGGAATAAATCTGTCGAGGCACTTGAGCTCAGGGAGAGATTTGTCGAGCGAGACAGAAATTTGTCGAGACGTCGGTCGAGCACGGGAAGAAATCTGTCGAGAAGTCAGTCAAGAGCGGGGAGAAATTTATCGAGCGTTACAGTAATTTGTTGAGACGTCTGTCGAGCGTGGGAACAAATTTGTCGAGAAGGTCGCACGCACAAAGAGATTTGTCGAGAGTGACAGAAATTTGTCGAGACGTCGGTCGAGCACGGGAATAAATCTGTCGAGGCACTTGAGCTCAGGGAGAGATTTGTCGAGCGAGACAGAAATTTGTCGAGATGTCGGTCGAGCACGGGAATAAATCTGTCGAGAAGTCAGTCAAGAGCGGGGAGAAATTTATCGAGCGTTACAGTAATTTGTTGAGACGTCGGTCGAGCGCGGGAACAAATTTGTCGAGAAGGTCGCACGCACAAAGAGATTTGTCGAGAGTGACAGAAATTTGTCGAGATGTCAGTCAAGCGCGGGAAGGAATCTGTCGAGACGGTCGAGCGCGGGAAGGAATTTATCGACAGTGACAGAAATTTGTCGAGACGTCGGTCGAGCAGGGGAATAAATCTGTCGAGGCACTTGAGCTCGGGAAGAGATTTGTCGAGCTATACAGAAATTTGTCGAGACGTCGGTCGAGCATGGGAAGAAATCTGTCAAGACGTCGGTCGAGCCGAGGAATAAATTTGTTAAAGCTTTGGTTGAGATGGCAACAAATTTGTCGATCGTGACACAAATTTGTCGAGACGTTGTTAGAGCACGGGAAGAAATGTGTCGAGACGTCGATCGAGCGCGGAACGGATTCTGTCGAGACGGTCGAGCACAGGAAGAGATTTTCTGAGCCTTACAGAAATTTCTCGAGACGTCGGTCTAGCTTGGGAAGGAATCTGTCGAGAGTCACAGAATTTTTTCGAGACGTGGGTCGAGCGCGAGAAAGAATCTGTCAAGAGTGACAGAAATTTGTCGAGACGTTGGTCGAGCGCTGGAAGAAATTTGCCGACATATCAGTCGAGAGCAGGAAAAAATTCTTCGAGCGTGACAGATATTTGTCAAGATGTCAGCTTAAAGCAGGAAGAAAACTGTTCAGACGGCCGAGCGCGGGAGGAGTTTTATCGAGAGTGACGGGAAGAAATTTGTCGAGACGTCGGTCGAGCACGGGAAGGAATCTGTCGAGAAGTCACTGGAGCGCGGGGAGAAATCTGTTGAGCGTTACAGTAATTTTTTGAGACGTCGGTCGAGCGCGGGAACAAATTTATCGAGAAGGTCGCACGCACAAAGAGATTTGTCGAGAGTGACAGAAATTTGTCGAGACGTTGGTCGAGCACGGGAATAAATCTGTCGAGGCACTTGAGCTCAGGGAGAGATTTGTCGAGCGAGACAGAAATTTGTCGAGACGTCGATCGAGCGCGGAACGGATTCTGTCGAGACGGTCGAGTAAGAGCGGGGAGAAATTTATCGAGCGTTACAGTAATTTGTTGAGACGTCGGTCGAGCGCGGGAACAAATTTATCGAGAAGGTCGCACGCACAAAGAGATTGGCGAGAGTGACACAAATTTGTCGAGATGTCGGTCGAGCGCGGAAAGGATTCTGTCGAGACGGTCGAGCACAGGAAGAGATTTTCTGAGCCTTACAGAAATTTGTCGAGACGTCGGTCGAGAACGGGAAGAAATCTGTCAAGACGTCGGTCGAGAACGGGAATAAATTTGTTAAAGCTTTGGTTGAGATGGGAACAAATTTGTCGATCGTGACACAAATTTGTCGAGACGTTGGTAGAGCACGGGAAGAAATTTGTCGAGACGTCGATCGAGCGCGGAAAGGATTCTGTCGAGACGGTCGAGCACAGGAAGAGATTTTCTGAGCCTTACAGAAATTTGTCGAGACGTCGGTCGAGAACGGGAAGAAATCTGTCAAGACGTCGGTCTGGCCGAGGAATAAATTTGTTAAAGCTTTGGTTGAGATGGGAACAAATTTGTCGATCGTGACAGAAATTTGTCGAGACGTTGGTCGAGCGCAGGAAGAAATTTGCCGACATATCAGTCGAGAGCAGGAAAAAATTCTTCGAGCGTGACAGATATTTGTCGAGATGTCAGCTTAAAGCAGGAAGAAAACTGTTCAGACGGCCGAGCGCGGGAGGAGTTTTATCGAGAGTGACGGGAAGAAATTTGTCGAGACGTCGGTCGAGCACGGGAAGGAATCTGTCGAGAAGTCACTGGAGCGCGGGGAGAAATCTGTTGAGCGTTACAGTAATTTTTTGAGACGTCGGTCGAGCGCGGGAACAAATTTATCGAGAAGGTCGCACGCACAAAGAGATTTGTCGAGAGTGACACAAATTTGTCGAGACGTTGGTCGAGCACGGGAATAAATCTGTCGAGGCACTTCAGCTCAGGGAGAGATTTGTCGAGCGAGACAGAAATTTGTCGAGACGTCGATCGAGCGCGGGAATAAATCTGTCGAGAAGTCAGTCAAGAGCGGGGAGAAATTTATCGAGCGTTACAGTAATTTGTTGAGACGTCGGTCGAGCGTGGGAACAAATTTGTCGAGAAGGTCGCACGCACAAAGAGATTTGTCGAGAGTGACAGAAATTTGTCGAGACGTCGGTCGAGCGCGGAAAGGATTCTGTCGAGACGGTCGAGCACAGGAAGAGATTTTCTGAGCCTTACAGAAATTTCTCGAGACGTCGGTCGAGCACGGGAACAAATCTCCCGAGACGGTCAAGCGCGGGAAGAAATTTGTCGAGAGTGATCGAAATTTGTCCAGACATCGGTTGAGCGCGGGAACAAATCTCTCGAGATGTCGGTCAAGAGCGTGAAGAAATTTGTCGAGAGTGACAGAAATTTGTCGAGATGTCAGTCAAGCGCGGGAAGGAATCTGTCGAGGCACTTGAGCTCGGGAAGAGATTTGTCGAGCGAGACAGAAATTTGTCGAGACGTCGGTCGAGCATGGGAAGAAATCTGTCAAGATGTCGGTCGAGCCGAGGAATAAATTTGTTAAAGCTTTGGTTGAGATGGCAACAAATTTGTCGATAGTGACACAAATTTGTCGAGACGTTGTTAGAGCACGGGAAGAAATCTGTCGAGACGTCGATCGAGCGCGGAACGGATTCTGTCGAGACGGTCGAGCACAGGAAGAGATTTTCTGAGCCTTACAGAAATTTCTCGAGACGTCGGTCTAGCTTGGGAAGGAATCTGTCGAGAGTCACAGAATTTTTTCGAGACGTGGGTCGAGCGCGAGAAAGAATCTGTCAAGAGTGACAGAAATTTGTCGAGACGTTGGTCGTGCGCAGGAAGAAATTTGCCGACATATCGGTCGAGAGCAGGAAAAAATTCTTCGAGCGTGACAGATATTTGTCGAGATGTCAGCTTAAAGCAGGAAGAAAACTGTTCAGACGGCCGAGCGTGGGAGGAGTTTTATCGAGAGTGACGGGAAGAAATTTGTCGAGACGTCGGTCGAGCACGGGAAGGAATCTGTCAAGAAGTCACTCGAGCGCGGGGAGAAATCTGTTGAGCGTTACAGTAATTTTTTGAGACGTCGGTCGAGCGCGGGAACAAATTTATCGAGAAGGTCGCACGCACAAAGAGATTTGTCGAGAGTGACACAAATTTGTCGAGACGTTGGTCGAGCACGGGAATAAATCTGTCGAGGCACTTGAGCTCAGGGAGAGATTTGTCGAGCGAGACAGAAATTTGTCGAGACGTCGATCGAGCGCGGAACGGATTCTGTCGAGACGGTCGAGTAAGAGCGGGGAGAAATTTATCGAGCGTTACAGTAATTTGTTGAGACGTCGGTCGAGCGCGGGAACAAATTTGTCGAGAAGGTCGCACGCACAAAGAGATTGGCGAGAGTGACACAAATTTGTCGAGACGTTGGTCGAGCACGGGAATAAATCTGTCGAGGCACTTGAGCTCAGGGAGAGATTTGTCGAGCGAGACAGAAATTTGTCGAGACGTCGGTCGAGCACGGGAAGAAATCTGTCGAGAAGTCAGTCAAGAGCGGGGAGAAATTTATCGAGCGTTACAGTAATTTGTTGAGACGTCTGTCGAGCGTGGGAACAAATTTGTCGAGAAGGTCGCACGCACAAAGAGATTTGTCGAGAGTGACAGAAATTTGTCGAGACGTCGGTCGAGCACGGGAATAAATCTGTCGAGGCACTTGAGCTCAGGGAGAGATTTGTCGAGCGAGACAGAAATTTGTCGAGACGTCGATCGAGCGCGGAACGGATTCTGTCGAGACGGTCGAGTAAGAGCGGGGAGAAATTTATCGAGCGTTACAGTAATTTGTTGAGACGTCGGTCGAGCGCGGGAACAAATTTGTCGAGAAGGTCGCACGCACAAAGAGATTGGCGAGAGTGACACAAATTTGTCGAGACGTTGTCGAGCACGGGAATAAATCTGTCGAGGCACTTGAGCTCAGGGAGAGATTTGTCGAGCGAGACAGAAATTTGTCGAGACGTCGGTCGAGCACGGAAGAAATCTGTCGAGAAGTCAGTCAAGAGCGGGGAGAAATTATCGAGCGTTACAGTAATTTGTTGAGACGTCTGTCGAGCGTGGGAACAAATTTGTCGAGAAGGTCGCACGCACAAAGAGATTTGTCGAGAGTGACAGAAATTTGTCGAGACGTCGTCGAGCACGGGAATAAATCTGTCGTAGGCACTTGAGCTCAGGGAGAGATTTGTCGAGCGAGACAGAAATTTGTCGAGATGTCGGTCGAGCACGGGAATAAATCTGTCGAGAAGTCAGTCAAGAGCGGGGAGAAATTTATCGAGCGTTACAGTAATTTGTTGAGACGTCGGTCGAGCCGCGGGAACAAATTTGTCGAGAAGGTCGCACGCACAAAGAGATTTGTCGAGAGTGACACAAATTTGTCGAGACGTTGGTCGAGCACGGGAATAAATCTGTCGAGGCACTTGAGCTCAGGGAGAGATTTGTCGAGCGAGACAGAAATTTGTCGAGACGTCGATCGAGCGCGGAACGGATTCTGTCGAGACGGTCGAGTAAGAGCGGGGAAAAATTTATCGAGCGTTACAGTAATTTGTTGAGACGTCGGTCGAGCGCGGGAACAAATTTGTCGAGAAGGTCGCACGCACAAAGAGATTTGTCGAGAGTGACAGAAATTTGTCGAGACGTCGGTCGAGCAGGGGATTAATTTGTCGAGGCACTTGAGCTCAGGGAGAGATTTGTCGAGCGAGACAGAAATTTGTCGAGATGTCGGTCGAGCACGGGAATAAATCTGTCGAGAAGTCAGTCAAGAGCGGGAGAAATTTATCGAGCGTTACAGTAATTTGTTGAGACGTCGGTCGAGCGCGGGAACAAATTTGTCGAGAAGGTCGCACGCACAAAGAGATTTGTCGAGAGTGACACAAATTTGTCGAGACGTCGGTCGAGCGCGGAAAGGATTCTGTCGAGACGGTCGAGCACAGGAAGAGATTTTCTGAGCCTTACAGAAATTTGTCGAGACGTCGGTCGAGAACGGGAAGAAATCTGTCAAGACGTCGGTCGAGCCGAGGAATAAATTTGTTAAAGCTTTGGTTGAGATGGGAACAAATTTGTCGATCGTGACACAAATTTGTCGAGACCGTTGGTAGAGCACGGGAAGAAATCTGTCGAGATGTCAGTCAAGCGCGGGAAGGAATCTGTCGAGACGGTCGAGCGCGGGAAGGAATTTATCGACAGTGACAGAAATTTGTCGAGACGTCGGTCGAGCAGGGAATAAATCTGTCGAGGCACTTGAGCTCGGGAAGAGATTTGTCGAGCGAGACAGAAATTTGTCGAGACGTCGGTCGAGCATGGGAAGAAATCTGTCAAGACGTCGGTCGAGCCGAGGAATAAATTTGTTAAAGCTTTGGTTGAGATGGCAACAAATTTGTCGAGACGTTGGTCGTGCGCAGGAAGAAATTTGCCGACATATCAGTCGAGAGCAGGAAAAAATTCTTCGAGCGTGACAGATATTTGTCGAGATGTCAGCTTAAAGCAGGAAGAAAACTGTTCAGACGGCCGAGCGCGGGAGGAGTTTTATCGAGAGTGACGGGAAGAAATTTGTCGAGACGTCGGTCGAGCACGGGAAGGAATCTGTCGAGAAGTCACTCGAGCGCGGGGAGAAATCTGTTGAGCGTTACAGTAATTTTTTGAGACGTCGGTCGAGCGCGGGAACAAATTTATCGAGAAGGTCGCACGCACAAAGAGATTTGTCGAGAGTGACACAAATTTGTCGAGACGTTGGTCGAGCGCGGAAAGGATTCTGTCGAGACGGTTGAGCACAGGAAGAGATTTTCTGAGCCTTACAGAAATTTGTCGAGACGTCGGTCGAGAACGGGAAGAAATCTGTCAAGACGTCGGTCGAGCCGAGGAATAAATTTGTTAAAGCTTTGGTTGAGATGGGAACAAATTTGTCGATCGTGACACAAATTTGTCGAGACGTTGGTAGAGCACGGGAAGAAATTTGTCGAGACGTCGATCGAGCGCGGAACGGATTCTGTCGAGACGGTCGAGCACAGGAAGAGATTTTCTGAGCCTTACAGAAATTTGTCGAGACGTCGGTCGAGAACGGGAAGAAATCTGTCAAGACGTCGGTCGAGCTGAGGAATAAATTTGTTAAAGCTTTGGTTGAGATGGGAACAAATTTGTCGATCGTGACACAAATTTGTCGAGACGTTGGTAGAGCACGGGAAGAAATTTGTCGAGATGTCAGTCAAGCTCGGGAAGGAATCTGTCGAGACGGTCGAGCGCGGGAAGGAATTTATCGACAGTGACAGAAATTTGTCGAGACGTCGGTCGAGCAGGGGAATAAATCTGTCGAGGCACTTGAGCTCGGGAAGAGATTTGTCGAGCGAGACAGAAATTTGTCGAGACGTCGGTCGAGCATGGGAAGAAATCTGTCAAGACGTCGGTCGAGCCGAGGAATAAATTTGTTAAAGCTTTGGTTGAGATGGGAACAAATTTGTCGATCGTGACACAAATTTGTCGAGACGTTGGTCGAGCGCAGGAAGAAATTTGCCGACATATCAGTCGAGAGCAGGAAAAAATTCTTCGAGCGTGACAGATATTTGTCGAGATGTCAGCTTAAAGCAGGAAGAAAACTGTTCAGACGGCCGAGCGCGGGAGGAGTTTTATCGGGAGTGACGGGAAGAAATTTGTCGAGACGTCGGTCGAGCACGGGAAGGAATCTGTCGAGAAGTCACTCGAGCGCGGGGAGAAATCTGTTGAGCGTTACAGTAATTTTTTGAGACGTCGGTCGAGCGCGGGAACAAATTTATCGAGAAGGTCGCACGCACAAAGAGATTTGTCGAGAGTGACACAAATTTGTCGAGACGTTGGTCGAGCACGGGAATAAATCTGTCGAGGCACTTGAGCTCAGGGAGAGATTTATCGAGCAAGACAGAAATTTGTCGAGACGTCGATCGAGCGCGGAACGGATTCTGTCGAGACGGTCGAGTAAGAGCAGGGAGAAATTTATCGAGCGTTACAGTAATTTGTTGAGATGTCGGTCGAGCGCGGGAACAAATTTGTCGAGAAGGTCGCACGCACAAAGAGATTTGTCGAGAATGACATAAATTTGTTGAGACGTTGGTAGAGTACGGGAAGATATTTGTCGAGACGTCGATCGAGCGCGGAACGGATTCTGTCGAGACGGTCGAGCACAGGAAGAGATTTTCTGAGCCTTACAGAAATTTGTCGAGACGTCGGTCGAGAACGGGAAGAAATCTGTCAAGACGTCGGTCGAGCCGAGGAATAAATTTGTTAAAGCTTTGGTTGAGATGGGAACAAATTTGTCGATCGTGACACAAATTTGTCGAGACGTTGGTAGAGCACGGGAAGAAATCTGTCGAGATGTCAGTCAAGCGCGGGAAGGAATCTGTCGAGACGGTCGAGCGCGGGAAGGAATTTATCGACAGTGACAGAAATTTGTCGAGACGTCGGTCGAGCAGGGGAATAAATCTGTCGAGGCACTTGAGCTCGGGAAGAGATTTGTCGAGCGAGACAGAAATTTGTCGAGACGTCGGTCGAGCATGGGAAGAAATCTGTCAAGACGTCGGTCGAGCCGAGGAATAAATTTGTTAAAGCTTTGGTTGAGATGGCAACAAATTTGTCGAGACGTTGGTCGTGCGCAGGAAGAAATTTGCCGACATATCAGTCGAGAGCAGGAAAAAATTCTTCGAGCGTGACAGATATTTGTCGAGATGTCAGCTTAAAGCAGGAAGAAAACTGTTCAGACGGCCGAGCGCGGGAGGAGTTTTATCGAGAGTGACGGGAAGAAATTTGTCGAGACGTCGGTCGAGCACGGGAAGGAATCTGTCGAGAAGTCACTCGAGCGCGGGGAGAAATCTGTTGAGCGTTACAGTAATTTTTTGAGACGTCGGTCGAGCGCGGGAACAAATTTATCGAGAAGGTCGCACGCACAAAGAGATTTGTCGAGAGTGACACAAATTTGTCGAGACGTTGGTCGAGCGCGGAAAGGATTCTGTCGAGACGGTTGAGCACAGGAAGAGATTTTCTGAGCCTTACAGAAATTTGTCGAGACGTCGGTCGAGAACGGGAAGAAATCTGTCAAGACGTCGGTCGAGCCGAGGAATAAATTTGTTAAAGCTTTGGTTGAGATGGGAACAAATTTGTCGATCGTGACACAAATTTGTCGAGACGTTGGTAGAGCACGGGAAGAAATTTGTCGAGACGTCGATCGAGCGCGGAACGGATTCTGTCGAGACGGTCGAGCACAGGAAGAGATTTTCTGAGCCTTACAGAAATTTGTCGAGACGTCGGTCGAGAACGGGAAGAAATCTGTCAAGACGTCGGTCGAGCTGAGGAATAAATTTGTTAAAGCTTTGGTTGAGATGGGAACAAATTTGTCGATCGTGACACAAATTTGTCGAGACGTTGGTAGAGCACGGGAAGAAATTTGTCGAGATGTCAGTCAAGCTCGGGAAGGAATCTGTCGAGACGGTCGAGCGCGGGAAGGAATTTATCGACAGTGACAGAAATTTGTCGAGACGTCGGTCGAGCAGGGGAATAAATCTGTCGAGGCACTTGAGCTCGGGAAGAGATTTGTCGAGCGAGACAGAAATTTGTCGAGACGTCGGTCGAGCATGGGAAGAAATCTGTCAAGACGTCGGTCGAGCCGAGGAATAAATTTGTTAAAGCTTTGGTTGAGATGGGAACAAATTTGTCGATCGTGACACAAATTTGTCGAGACGTTGGTCGAGCGCAGGAAGAAATTTGCCGACATATCAGTCGAGAGCAGGAAAAAATTCTTCGAGCGTGACAGATATTTGTCGAGATGTCAGCTTAAAGCAGGAAGAAAACTGTTCAGACGGCCGAGCGCGGGAGGAGTTTTATCGGGAGTGACGGGAAGAAATTTGTCGAGACGTCGGTCGAGCACGGGAAGGAATCTGTCGAGAAGTCACTCGAGCGCGGGGAGAAATCTGTTGAGCGTTACAGTAATTTTTTGAGACGTCGGTCGAGCGCGGGAACAAATTTATCGAGAAGGTCGCACGCACAAAGAGATTTGTCGAGAGTGACACAAATTTGTCGAGACGTTGGTCGAGCACGGGAATAAATCTGTCGAGGCACTTGAGCTCAGGGAGAGATTTATCGAGCGAGACAGAAATTTGTCGAGACGTCGATCGAGCGCGGAACGGATTCTGTCGAGACGGTCGAGTAAGAGCGGGGAGAAATTTATCGAGCGTTACAGTAATTTGTTGAGATGTCGGTCGAGCGCGGGAACAAATTTGTCGAGAAGGTCGCACGCACAAAGAGATTTGTCGAGAATGACATAAATTTGTTGAGACGTTGGTAGAGTACGGGAAGATATTTGTCGAAACGTCGATCGAGCGCGGAACGGATTCTGTCGAGACGGTCGAGCACAGGAAGAGATTTTCTGAGCCTTACAGAAATTTCTCGAGACGTCGGTCGAGCACGGGAACAAATCTCTCGAGACGGTCAAGCGCGGGAAGAAATTTGTCGAGAGTGATCGAAATTTGTCCAGACATCGGTCGAGTGCGGGAACAAATCTCTCGAGATGTCGGTCAAGAGCGTGAAGAAATTTGTCGAGAGTGACAGAAATTTGTCGAGATGTCAGTCAAGCGCGGGAAGGAATCTGTCGAGACGGTCGAGCGCGGGAAGGAATTTATCGACAGTGACAGAAATTTGTCGAGACGTCGGTCGAGCAGGGGAATAAATCTGTCGAGGCACTTGAGCTCGGGAAGAGATTTGTCGAGCGAGACAGAAATTTGTCGAGACGTCGGTCGAGCATGGGAAGAAATCTGTCAAGACGTCGGTCGAGCCGAGGAATAAATTTGTTAAAGCTTTGGTTGAGATGGCAACAAATTTGTCGATCGTGACACAAATTTGTCGAGACGTTGGTAGAGCACGGGAAGAAATTTTCCGACATATCAGTCGAGAGCAGGAAAAAATTCTTCGAGCGTGACAGATATTTGTCGAGATGTCAGTCTAAAGCAGGAAGAAAACTGTTCAGACGGCCGAGCGCGGGAGGAGTTTTATCGAGAGTGACGGGAAGAAATTTGTCGAGACGTCGGTCGAGCACGGGAAGGAATCTGTCGAGAAGTCACTCGAGCGCGGGGAGAAATCTGTTGAGCGTTACAGTAATTTTTTGAGACGTCGGTCGAGCGCGGGAACAAATTTATCGAGAAGGTCGCACGCACAAAGAGATTTGTCGAGAGTGACACAAATTTGTCGAGACGTTGGTCGAGCACGGGAATAAATCTGTCGAGGCACTTGAGCTCAGGGAGAGATTTATCGAGCGAGACAGAAATTTGTCGAGACGTCGATCGAGCGCGGAACGGATTCTGTCGAGACGGTCGAGTAAGAGCGGGGAGAAATTTATCGAGCGTTACAGTAATTTGTTGAGATGTCGGTCGAGCGCGGGAACAAATTTGTCGAGAAGGTCGCACGCACAAAGAGATTTGTCGAGAATGACATAAATTTGTTGAGACGTTGGTAGAGTACGGGAAGATATTTGTCGAGACGTCGATCGAGCGCGGAACGGATTCTGTCGAGACGGTCGAGCACAGGAAGAGATTTTCTGAGCCTTACAGAAATTTCTCGAGACGTCGGTCGAGCATGGGAAGAAATTTGTCGAGCGTTACAGAAATTTCTCGAGACGTCTGTCGAGCGCAGGGAGCAATCTGCTGAGACGGTCGAGAGCGGGAACAAATTTGTCAAGAGTGACAGAAGTTTGTCGAGACGTCGGTCGTGCGCAGTTCGAAATTTATCGACAGTGACAGAAATTTGTTGAGACGCCGGTCAAGCACGGGAAGAAATTTGCTGAGAGTGACAGAAATTTGTCGAGACGTCGGTCGAGCTGAGGAATAAATTTGTTAAGGCTTTGGTTTACATGGGAACAAATTTATCGACAGTGACAGAAATTTGTCGAGACGTCGGTCGAGCAGGGGAATAAATCTGTCGAGGCACTTGAGCTCAGGGAGAGATTTGTCGAGCGAGACAGAAATTTGTCGAGATGTCGGTCGAGCACGGGAATAAATCTGTCGAGAAGTCAGTCAAGAGCGGGGAGAAATTTATCGAGCGTTACAGTAATTTGTTGAGACGTCGGTCGAGCGCGGGAACAAATTTGTCGAGAAGGTCGCACGCACAAAGAGATTTGTCGAGAGTGACACAAATTTGTCGAGACGTCGGTCGAGCGCGGAAAGGATTCTGTCGAGACGGTCGAGCACAGGAAGAGATTTTCTGAGCCTTACAGAAATTTGTCGAGACGTCGGTCGAGAACGGGAAGAAATCTGTCAAGACGTCGGTCGAGCTGAGGAATAAATTTGTTAAAGCTTTGGTTGAGATGGGAACAAATTTGTCGATCGTGACACAAATTTGTCGAGACGTTGGTAGAGCACGGGAAGAAATTTGTCGAGACGTCGATCGAGCGCGGAAAGGATTCTGTCGAGACGGTCGAGCACAGGAAGAGATTTTCTGAGCCTTACAGAAATTTGTCGAGACGTCGGTCGAGAACGGGAAGAAATCTGTCAAGACGTCGGTCGAGCCGAGGAATAAATTTGTTAAAGCTTTGGTTGAGATGGGAACAAATTTGTCGATCGTGACACAAATTTGTCGAGACGTTGGTAGAGCACGGGAAGAAATCTGTCGAGACGTCGGTCGAGCGCGGAAAGGATTCTGTCGAGACGGTCGAGCACAGGAAGAGATTTTCTGAGCCTTACAGAAATTTCTCGAGACGTCGGTCTAGCTTGGGAAGGAATCTGTCGAGAGTCACAGAATTTTTTCGAGACGTGGGTCGAGCGCGAGAAAGAATCTGTCAAGAGTGACAGAAATTTGTCGAGACGTTGGTCGTGCGCAGGAAGAAATTTGCCGACATATCAGTCGAGAGCAGGAAAAAATTCTTCGAGCGTGGCAGATATTTGTCGAGATGTCAGCTTAAAGCAGGAAGAAAACTGTTCAGACGGCCGAGCGCGGGAGGAGTTTTATCGAGAGTGACGGGAAGAAATTTGTCGAGACGTCGGTCGAGCACGGGAAGGAATCTGTCGAGAAGTCACTCGAGCGCGGGGAGAAATCTGTTGAGCGTTACAGTAATTTTTTGAGACGTCGGTCGAGCGCGGGAACAAATTTATCGAGAAGGTCGCACGCACAAAGAGATTTGTCGAGAGTGACACAAATTTGTCGAGACGTTGGTCGAGCACGGGAATAAATCTGTCGAGGCACTTCAGCTCAGGGAGAGATTTGTCGAGCGAGACAGAAATTTGTCGAGACGTCGATCGAGCGCGGAACGGATTCTGTCGAGACGGTCGAGTAAGAGCAGGGAGAAATTTATCGAGCGTTACAGTAATTTGTTGAGATGTCGGTCGAGCACGGGAACAAATTTGTCGAGAAGGTCGCACGCACAAAGAGATTTGTTGAGAATGACATAAATTTGTTGAGACGTTGGTAGAGTACGGGAAGAAATTTGTCGAGACGTCGGTCAAGCGCGGAAAGGATTCTGTCGAGACGGTCGAGCACAGGAAGAGATTTTCTGAGCCTTACAGAAATTTGTCGAGACGTCGGTCGAGAACGGGAAGAAATCTGTCAAGACGTCGGTCGAGCCGAGGAATAAATTTGTTAAAGCTTTGGTTGAGATGGGAACAAATTTGTCGATCGTGACACAAATTTGTCGAGACGTTGGTAGAGCACGGGAAGAAATCTGTCGAGACGTCGGTCGAGCGCGGAAAGGATTCTGTCGAGACGGTCGAGCACAGGAAGAGATTTTCTGAGCCTTACAGAAATTTCTCGAGACGTCGGTCTAGCTTGGGAAGGAATCTGTCGAGAGTCACAGAATTTTTTCGAGACGTGGGTCGAGCGCGAGAAAGAATCTGTCAAGAGTGACAGAAATTTGTCGAGACGTTGGTCGTGCGCAGGAAGAAATTTGCCGACATATCAGTCGAGAGCAGGAAAAAATTCTTCGAGCGTGGCATATATTTGTCGAGATGTCAGCTTAAAGCAGGAAGAAAACTGTTCAGACGGCCGAGCGCGGGAGGAGTTTTATCGAGAGTGACGGGAAGAAATTTGTCGAGACGTCGGTCGAGCACGGGAAGGAATCTGTCGAGAAGTCACTCGAGCGCGGGGAGAAATCTGTTGAGCGTTACAGTAATTTTTTGAGACGTCGGTCGAGCGCGGGAACAAATTTATCGAGAAGGTCGCACGCACAAAGAGATTTGTCGAGAGTGACACAAATTTGTCGAGACGTTGGTCGAGCACGGGAATAAATCTGTCGAGGCACTTGAGCTCAGGGAGAGATTTGTCGAGCGAGACAGAAATTTGTCGAGACGTCGATCGAGCGCGGAACGGATTCTGTCGAGACGGTCGAGTAAGAGCAGGGAGAAATTTATCGAGCGTTACAGTAATTTGTTGAGATGTCGGTCGAGCGCGGGAACAAATTTGTCGAGAAGGTCGCACGCACAAAGAGATTTGTTGAGAATGACATAAATTTGTTGAGACGTTGGTAGAGTACGGGAAGATATTTGTCGAGACGTCGATCGAGCGCGGAACGGATTCTGTCGAGACGGTCGAGCACAGGAAGAGATTTTCTGAGCCTTACAGAAATTTCTCGAGACGTCGGTCGAGCACGGGAACAAATCTCTCGAGACGGTCAAGCGCGGGAAGAAATTTGTCGAGAGTGATCGAAATTTGTCCAGACATCGGTCGAGCGTGGGAACAAATCTCTCGAGATGTCGGTCAAGAGCGTGAAGAAATTTGTCGAGAGTGACAGAAATTTGTCGAGATGTCAGTCAAGCGCGGGAAGGAATCTGTCGAGACGGTCGAGCGCGGGAAGGAATTTATCGACAGTGACAGAAATTTGTCGAGACGTCGGTCGAGCAGGGGAATAAATCTGTCGAGGCACTTGAGCTCAGGGAGAGATTTGTCGAGCGAGACAGAAATTTGTCGAGATGTCGGTTGAGCACGGGAATAAATCTGTCGAGAAGTCAGTCAAGAGCGGGGAGAAATTTATCGAGCGTTACAGTAATTTGTTGAGACGTCGGTCGAGTGCGGGAACAAATTTGTCGAGAAGGTCGCACGCACAAAGAGATTTGTCGAGAGTGACATAAATTTGTTGAGACGTTGGTAGAGTACGGGAAGAAATTTGTCGAGACGTCGATTGAGCGCGGAACGGATTCTGTCGAGACGGTCGAGCACAGGAAGAGATTTTCTGAGCCTTACAGAAATTTGTCGAGACGTCGGTCGAGCATGGGAAGAAATTTGTCGAGCGTTACAGAAATTTCTCGAGACGTCTGTCGAGCGCAGGGAGCAATCTGCTGAGACGGTCGAGAGCGGGAACAAATTTGTCGAGAGTGACAGAAGTTTGTCGAGACGTCGGTCGTGCGCAGTTCGAAATTAATCGACAGTGACAGAAATTTGTTGAGACGCCGGTCAAGCACGGGAAGAAATTTGCTGAGAGTGACAGAAATTTGTCGAGATGTCGGTCGAGCTGAGGAATAAACTTGTTAAGGCTTTGGTTTACATGGGAACAAATTTATCGACAGTGACAGAAATTTGTCGAGACGTCGGTCGAGCAGGGGAATAAATCTGTCGAGGCACTTGAGCTCAGGGAGAGATTTGTCGAGCGAGACAGAAATTTGTCGAGATGTCGGTCGAGCATGGGAATAAATCTGTCGAGAAGTCAGTCAAGAGCGGGGAGAAATTTATCGAGCGTTACAGTAATTTGTTGAGACGTCGGTCGAGCGCGGGAACAAATTTGTCGAGAAGGTCGCACGCACAAAGAGATTTGTCGAGAGTGACACAAATTTGTCGAGACGTCGGTCAAGCGCGGAAAGGATTCTGTCGAGACGGTCGAGCACAGGAAGAGATTTTCTGAGCCTTACAGAAATTTGTCGAGACGTCGGTCGAGAACGGGAAGAAATCTGTCAAGACGTCGGTCGAGCTGAGGAATAAATTTGTTAAAGCTTTGGTTGAGATGGGAATAAATTTGTCGATCGTGACACAAATTTGTCGAGACGTTTGTAGAGCACGGGAAGAAATTTGTCGAGATGTCAGTCAAGCGCGGGAAGGAATCTGTCGAGACGGTCGAGCGCGGGAAGGAATTTATCGACAGTGACAGAAATTTGTCGAGACGTCGGTCGAGCAGGGGAATAAATCTGTCAAGACGTCGGTCGAGCCGAGGAATAAATTTGTTAAAGCTTTGGTTGAGATGGCAACAAATTTGTCGATCGTGACACAAATTTGTCGAGACGTTGGTCGAGCGCAGGAAGAAATTTGCCGACATATCAGTCGAGAGCAGGAAAAAGTTCTTCGAGCGTGACAGATATTTGTCGAGATGTCAGCTTAAAGCAGGAAGAAAACTGTTCAGACGGCCGAGCGCGGGAGGAGTTTTATCGGGAGTGACGGGAAGAAATTTGTCGAGACGTCGGTCGAGCACGGGAAGGAATCTGTCGAGAAGTCACTCGAGCGCGGGGAGAAATCTGTTGAGCGTTACAGTAATTTTTTGAGACGTCGGTCGAGCGCGGGAACAAATTTATCGAGAAGGTCGCACGCACAAAGAGATTTGTCGAGAGTGACAGAAATTTGTCGAGACGTTGGTCGAGCACGGGAATAAATCTGTCGAGGCACTTGAGCTCAGGGAGAGATTTGTCGAGCGAGACAGAAATTTGTCGAGACGTCGATCGAGCGCGGAACGGATTCTGTCGAGACGGTCGAGTAAGAGCGGGGAGAAATTTATCGAGCGTTACAGTAATTTGTTGAGATGTCGGTCGAGCGCGGGAACAAATTTGTCGAGAAGGTCGCACGCACAAAGAGATTTGTCGAGAATGACATAAATTTGTTGAGACGTTGGTAGAGTACGGGAAGATATTTGTCGAGACGTCGATCGAGCGCGGAACGGATTCTGTCGAGACGGTCGAGCACAGGAAGAGATTTTCTGAGCCTTACAGAAATTTCTCGAGACGTCGGTCGAGCACGGGAACAAATCTCTCGAGACGGTCAAGCGCGGGAAGAAATTTGTCGAGAGTGATCGAAATTTGTCCAGACATCGGTCGAGCGCGGGAACAAATCTCTCGAGATGTCGGTCAAGAGCGTGAAGAAATTTGTCGAGAGTGACAGAAATTTGTCGAGATGTCAGTCAAGCGCGGGAAGGAATCTGTCGAGACGGTCGAGCGCGGGAAGGAATTTATCGACAGTGACAGAAATTTGTCGAGACGTCGGTCGAGCAGGGGAATAAATCTGTCGAGGCACTTGAGCTCGGGAAGAGATTTGTCGAGCGAGACAGAAATTTGTCGAGACGTCGGTCGAGCATGGGAAGAAATCTGTCAAGACGTCGGTCGAGCCGAGGAATAAATTTGTTAAAGCTTTGGTTGAGATGGCAACAAATTTGTCGATCGTGACACAAATTTGTCGAGACGTTGGTAGAGCACGGGAAGAAATCTGTCGAGACGTCGATCGAGCGCGGAACGGATTCTGTCGAGACGGTCGAGCACAGGAAGAGATTTTCTGAGCCTTACAGAAATTTGTCGAGACGTCGGTCGAGAACGGGAAGAAATCTGTCAAGACGTCGGTCGAGCTGAGGAATAAATTTGTTAAAGCTTTGGTTGAGATGGGAACAAATTTGTCGATCGTGACACAAATTTGTCGAGACGTTGGTAGAGCACGGGAAGAAATTTGTCGAGATGTCAGTCAAGCGCGGGAAGGAATCTGTCGAGACGGTCGAGCGCGGGAAGGAATTTATCGACAGTGACAGAAATTTGTCGAGACGTCGGTCGAGCAGGGGAATAAATCTGTCGAGGCACTTGAGCTCGGGAAGAGATTTGTCGAGCGAGACAGAAATTTGTCGAGACGTCGGTCGAGCATGGGAAGAAATCTGTCAAGACGTCGGTCGTGCCGAGGAATAAATTTGTTAAAGCTTTGGTTGAGATGGCAACAAATTTGTCGATCGTGACACAAATTTGTCGAGACGTTGGTCGAGCGCAGGAAGAAATTTGCCGACATATCAGTCGAGAGCAGGAAAAAATTCTTCGAGCGTGACAGATATTTGTCGAGATGTCAGCTTAAAGCAGGAAGAAAACTGTTCAGACGGCCGAGCGCGGGAGGAGTTTTATCGGGAGTGACGGGAAGAAATTTGTCGAGACGTCGGTCGAGCACGGGAAGGAATCTGTCGAGAAGTCACTCGAGCGCGGGGAGAAATCTGTTGAGCGTTACAGTAATTTTTTGAGACGTCGGTCGAGCGCGGGAACAAATTTATCGAGAAGGTCGCACGCACAAAGAGATTTGTCGAGAGTGACACAAATTTGTCGAGACGTTGGTCGAGCACGGGAATAAATCTGTCGAGGCACTTGAGCTCAGGGAGAGATTTGTCGAGCGAGACAGAAATTTGTCGAGACGTCGATCGAGCGCGGAACGGATTCTGTCGAGACGGTCGAGTAAGAGCGGGGAGAAATTTATCGAGCGTTACAGTAATTTGTTGAGACGTCGGTCGAGCGCGGGAACAAATTTGTCGAGAAGGTCGCACGCACAAAGAGATTTGTCGAGAGTGACAGAAATTTGTCGAGACGTCGGTCGAGCAGGGGATTAAATTTGTCGAGGCACTTGAGCTCAGGGAGAGATTTGTCGAGCGAGACAGAAATTTGTCGAGACATCGGTCGAGCACGGGAAGAAATCTGTCGAGAAGTCAGTCAAGAGCGGGGAGAAATTTATCGAGCGTTACAGTAATTTGTTGAGACGTCGGTCGAGCGCGGGAACAAATTTGTCGAGAAGGTCGCACGCACAAAGAGATTTGTCGAGAGTGACAGAAATTTGTCGAGATGTCAGTCAAGCGCGGGAAGGAATCTGTCGAGACGGTCGAGCGCGGGAAGGAATTTATCGACAGTGACAGAAATTTGTCGAGACGTCGGTCGAGCAGGGGAATAAATCTGTCGAGGCACTTGAGCTCGGGAAGAGATTTGTCGAGCGAGACAGAAATTTGTCGAGACGTCGGTCGAGCATGGGAAGAAATCTGTCAAGACGTCGGTCGAGCCGAGGAATAAATTTGTTAAAGCTTTGGTTGAGATGGCAACAAATTTGTCGATCGTGACACAAATTTGTCGAGACGTTGTTAGAGCACGGGAAGAAATCTGTCGAGACGTCGATCGAGCGCGGAACGGATTCTGTCGAGACGGTCGAGCACAGGAAGAGATTTTCTGAGCCTTACAGAAATTTCTCGAGACGTCGGTCTAGCTTGGGAAGGAATCTGTCGAGAGTCACAGAATTTTTTCGAGACGTGGGTCGAGCGCGAGAAAGAATCTGTCAAGAGTGACAGAAATTTGTCGAGACGTTGGTCGTGCGCAGGAAGAAATTTGCCGACATATCAGTCGAGAGCAGGAAAAAATTCTTCGAGCGTGGCAGATATTTGTCGAGATGTCAGCTTAAAGCAGGAAGAAAACTGTTCAGACGGCCGAGCGCGGGAGGAGTTTTATCGAGAGTGACGGGAAGAAATTTGTCGAGACGTCGGTCGAGCACGGGAAGGAATCTGTCGAGAAGTCACTCGAGCGTGGGGAGAAATCTGTTGAGCGTTACAGTAATTTTTTGAGACGTCGGTCGAGCGCGGGAACAAATTTATCGAGAAGGTCGCACGCACAAAGAGATTTGTCGAGAGTGACACAAATTTGTCGAGACGTTGGTCGAGCACGGGAATAAATCTGTCGAGGCACTTGAGCTCAGGGAGAGATTTGTCGAGCGAGACAGAAATTTGTCGAGACGTCGATCGAGCGCGGAACGGATTCTGTCGAGACGGTCGAGTAAGAGCGGGGAGAAATTTATCGAGCGTTACAGTAATTTGTTGAGATGTCGGTCGAGCGCGGGAACAAATTTGTCGAGAAGGTCGCACGCACAAAGAGATTTGTTGAGAATGACATAAATTTGTTGAGACGTTGGTAGAGTACGGGAAGATATTTGTCGAGACGTCGATCGAGCGCGGAACGGATTCTGTCGAGACGGTCGAGCACAGGAAGAGATTTTCTGAGCCTTACAGAAATTTCTCGAGACGTCGGTCGAGCACGGGAACAAATCTCTCGAGACGGTCAAGCGCGGGAAGAAATTTGTCGAGAGTGATCGAAATTTGTCCAGACATCGGTCGAGCGTGGGAACAAATCTCTCGAGATGTCGGTCAAGAGCGTGAAGAAATTTGTCGAGAGTGACAGAAATTTGTCGAGATGTCAGTCAAGCGCGGGAAGGAATCTGTCGAGACGGTCGAGCGCGGGAAGGAATTTATCGACAGTGACAGAAATTTGTCGAGACGTCGGTCGAGCAGGGGAATAAATCTGTCGAGGCACTTGAGCTCAGGGAGAGATTTGTCGAGCGAGACAGAAATTTGTCGAGATGTCGGTTGAGCACGGGAATAAATCTGTCGAGAAGTCAGTCAAGAGCGGGGAGAAATTTATCGAGCGTTACAGTAATTTGTTGAGACGTCGGTCGAGCGCGGGAACAAATTTGTCGAGAAGGTCGCACGCACAAAGAGATTTGTCGAGAGTGACAGAAATTTGTCGAGACGTCGGTCGAGCAGGGGATTAAATCTGTCGAGGCACTTGAGCTCAGGGAGAGATTTGTCGAGCGAGACAGAAATTTGTCGAGATGTCGGTTGAGCACGGGAATAAATCTGTCGAGAAGTCAGTCAAGAGCGGGGAGAAATTTATCGAGCGTTACAGTAATTTGTTGAGACGTCGGTCGAGCGCGGGAACAAATTTGTCGAGAAGGTCGCACGCACAAAGAGATTTGTCGAGAGTGACATAAATTTGTCGAGACGTTGGTAGAGTACGGGAAGAAATTTGTCGAGACGTCGATTGAGCGCGGAACGGATTCTGTCGAGACGGTCGAGCACAGGAAGAGATTTTCTGAGCCTTACAGAAATTTGTCGAGACGTCGGTCGAGCATGGGAAGAAATTTGTCGAGCGTTACAGAAATTTCTCGAGACGTCTGTCGAGCGCAGGGAGCAATCTGCTGAGACGGTCGAGAGCGGGAACAAATTTGTCGAGAGTGACAGAAGTTTGTCGAGACGTCGGTCGTGCGCAGTTCGAAATTAATCGACAGTGACAGAAATTTGTCGAGACGCCGGTCAAGCACGGGAAGAAATTTGCTGAGAGTGACAGAAATTTGTCGAGACGTCGGTCGAGCTGAGGAATAAACTTGTTAAGGCTTTGGTTTACATGGGAACAAATTTATCGACAGTGACAGAAATTTGTCGAGACGTCGGTCGAGCAGGGGAATAAATCTGTCGAGGCACTTGAGCTCAGGGAGAGATTTGTCGAGCGAGACAGAAATTTGTCGAGATGTCGGTCGAGCACGGGAATAAATCTGTCGAGAAGTCAGTCAAGAGCGGGGAGAAATTTATCGAGCGTTACAGTAATTTGTTGAGACGTCGGTCGAGCGCGGGAACAAATTTGTCGAGAAGGTCGCACGCAGAAAGAGATTTGTCGAGAGTGACACAAATTTGTCGAGACGTCGGTCAAGCGCGGAAAGGATTCTGTCGAGACGGTCGAGCACAGGAAGAGATTTTCTGAGCCTTACAGAAATTTGTCGAGACGTCGGTCGAGAACGGGAAGAAATCTGTCAAGACGTCGGTCGAGCTGAGGAAAAAATTTGTTAAAGCTTTGGTTGAGATGGGAACAAATTTGTCGATCGTGACACAAATTTGTCGAGACGTTGGTAGAGCACGGGAAGAAATTTGTCGAGATGTCAGTCAAGCGCGGGAAGGAATCTGTCGAGACGGTCGAGCGCGGGAAGGAATTTATCGACAGTGACAGAAATTTGTCGAGACGTCGGTCGAGCAGGGGAATAAATCTGTCGAGGCACTTGAGCTCGGGAAGAGATTTGTCGAGCGAGACAGAAATTTGTCGAGACGTCGGTCGAGCATGGGAAGAAATCTGTCAAGACGTCGGTCGAGCCGAGGAATAAATTTGTTAAAGCTTTGGTTGAGATGGCAACAAATTTGTCGATCGTGACACAAATTTGTCGAGACGTTGGTCGAGCGCAGGAAGAAATTTGCCGACATATCAGTCGAGAGCAGGAAAAAATTCTTCGAGCGTGACAGATATTTGTCGAGATGTCAGCTTAAAGCAGGAAGAAAACTGTTCAGACGGCCGAGCGCGGGAGGAGTTTTATCGGGAGTGACGGGAAGAAATTTGTCGAGACGTCGGTCGAGCACGGGAAGGAATCTGTCGAGAAGTCACTGGAGCGCGGGGAGAAATCTGTTGAGCGTTACAGTAATTTTTTGAGACGTCGGTCGAGCGCGGGAACAAATTTATCGAGAAGGTCGCACGCACAAAGAGATTTGTCGAGAGTGACACAAATTTGTCGAGACGTTGGTCGAGCACGGGAATAAATCTGTCGAGGCACTTGAGCTCAGGGAGAGATTTATCGAGCGAGACAGAAATTTGTCGAGACGTCGATCGAGTGCGGAACGGATTCTGTCGAGACGGTCGAGTAAGAGCAGGGAGAAATTTATCGAACGTTACAGTAATTTGTTGAGATGTCGGTCGAGCGCGGGAACAAATTTGTCGAGAAGGTCGCACGCACAAAGAGATTTGTTGAGAATGACATAAATTTGTTGAGACGTTGGTAGAATACGGGAAGATATTTGTCGAGACGTCGATCTAGCGCGGAACGGATTCTGTCGAGACGGTCGAGCACAGGAAGAGATTTTCTGAGCCTTACAGAAATTTCTCGAGACGTCGGTCGAGCACGGGAACAAATCTCTCGAGACGGTCAAGCGCGGGAAGAAATTTGTCGAGAGTGATCGAAATTTGTCCAGACATCGGTCGAGCGCGGGAACAAATCTCTCGAGATGTCGGTCAAGAGCGTGAAGAAATTTGTCGAGAGTGACAGAAATTTGTCGAGATGTCAGTCAAGCGCGGGAAGGAATCTGTCGAGACGGTCGAGCGCGGGAAGGAATTTATCGACAGTGACAGAAATTTGTCGAGACGTCGGTCGAGCAGGGGAATAAATCTGTCGAGGCACTTGAGCTCGGGAAGAGATTTGTCGAGCGAGATAGAAATTTGTCGAGACGTCGGTCGAGCATGGGAAGAAATCTGTCAAGACGTCGGTCGAGCCGAGGAATAAATTTGTTAAAGCTTTGGTTGAGATGGGAACAAATTTGTCGATCGTGACACAAATTTGTCGAGATGTTGGTAGAGCACGGGAAGAAATCTGTCGAGACGTCGATCGAGCGCGGAACGGATTCTGTCGAGACGGTCGAGCACAGGAAGAGATTTTCTGAGCCTTACAGAAATTTCTCGAGACGTCGGTCTAGCTTGGGAAGGAATCTGTCGAGAGTCACAGAATTTTTTCGAGACGTGGGTCGAGCGCGAGAAAGAATCTGTCAAGAGTGACAGAAATTTGTCGAGACGTTGGTCGAGCGCAGGAAGAAATTTGCCGACATATCAGTCGAGAGCAGGAAAAAATTCTTCGAGCGTGACAGATACTTGTCGAGATGTCAGCTTAAAGCAGGAAGAAAACTGTTCAGACGGCCGAGCGCGGGAGGAGTTTTATCGAGAGTGACGGGAAGAAATTTGTCGAGACGTCGGTCGAGCACGGGAAGGAATCTTTCGAGAAGTCACTGGAGCACGGGGAGAAATCTGTTGAGCGTTACAGTAATTTTTTGAGACGTCGGTCGAGCGCGGGAACAAATTTATCGAGAAGGTCGCACGCACAAAGAGATTTGTCGAGAGTGACACAAATTTGTCGAGACGTTGGTCGAGCACGGGAATAAATCTGTCGAGGCACTTCAGCTCAGGGAGAGATTTGTCGAGCGAGACAGAAATTTGTCGAGACGTCGATCGAGCGCGGAACGGATTCTGTCGAGACGGTCGAGTAAGAGCGGGGAAAAATTTATCGAACGTTACAGTAATTTGTTGAGACGTCGGTCGAGCGCGGGAACAAATTTGTCGAGAAGGTCGCACGCACAAAGAGATTTGTCGAGAGTGACAGAAATTTGTCGAGACGTCGGTCGAGCAGGGGAATAAATCTGTCGAGGCACTTGAGCTCAGGGAGAGATTTGTCGAGCGAGACAGAAATTTGTCGAGATGTCGGTCGAGCACGGGAATAAATCTGTCGAGAAGTCAGTCAAGAGCGGGGAGAAATTTATCGAGCGTTACAGTAATTTGTTGAGACGTCGGTCGAGCGCGGGAACAAATTTGTCGAGAAGGTCGCACGCACAAAGAGATTTGTCGAGAGTGACACAAATTTGTCGAGACGTCGGTCGAGCGCGGAAAGGATTCTGTCGAGACGGTCGAGCACAGGAAGAGATTTTCTGAGCCTTACAGAAATTTGTCGAGACGTCGGTCGAGAACGGGAAGAAATCTGTCAAGACGTCGGTCGAGCCGAGGAATAAATTTGTTAAAGCTTTGGTTGAGATGGGAACAAATTTGTCGATCGTGACACAAATTTGTCGAGACGTTGGTAGAGCACGGGAAGAAATTTGTCGAGACGTCGATCGAGCGCGGAAAGGATTCTGTCGAGACGGTCGAGCACAGGAAGAGATTTTCTGAGCCTTACAGAAATTTGTCGAGACGTCGGTCGAGAACGGGAAGAAATCTGTCAAGACGTCGGTCGAGCCGAGGAATAAATTTGTTAAAGCTTTGGTTGAGATGGCAACAAATTTGTCGATCGTGACACAAATTTGTCGAGACGTTGGTCGAGCGCAGGAAGAAATTTGCCGACATATCAGTCGAGAGCAGGAAAAAATTCTTCGAGCGTGACAGATATTTGTCGAGATGTCAGCTTAAAGCAGGAAGAAAACTGTTCAGACGGCCGAGCGCGGGAGGAGTTTTATCGAGAGTGACGGGAAGAAATTTGTCAAGACGTCGGTCGAGCACGGGAAGGAATCTGTCGAGAAGTCACTCGAGCGCGGGGAGAAATCTGTTGAGCGTTACAGTAATTTTTTGAGACGTCGGTCGAGCGCGGGAACAAATTTATCGAGAAGGTCGCACGCACAAAGAGATTTGTCGAGAGTGACACAAATTTGTCGAGACGTTGGTCGAGCACGGGAATAAATCTGTCGAGGCACTTGAGCTCAGGGAGAGATTTGTCGAGCGAGACAGAAATTTGTCGAGACGTCGATCGAGCGCGGAACGGATTCTGTCGAGACGGTCGAGTAAGAGCGGGGAGAAATTTATCGAACGTTACAGTAATTTGTTGAGACGTCGGTCGAGCGCAGGAACAAATTTGTCGAGAAGGTCGCACGCACAAAGAGATTTGTCGAGAGTGACATAAATTTGTCGAGACGTTGGTAGAGTACGGGAAGAAATTTGTCGAGACGTCGATTGAGCGCGGAACGGATTCTGTCGAGACGGTCGAGCACAGGAAGAGATTTTCTGAGCCTTACAGAAATTTGTCGAGACGTCGGTCGAGCATGGGAAGAAATTTGTCGAGCGTTACAGAAATTTCTCGAGACGTCTGTCGAGCGCAGGGAGCAATCTGCTGAGACGGTCGAGAGCGGGAACAAATTTGTCGAGAGTGACAGAAGTTTGTCGAGACGTCGGTCGTGCGCAGTTCGAAATTAATCGACAGTGACAGAAATTTGTCGAGACGTCGGTCGAGCTGAGGAATAAATTTGTTAAGGCTTTGGTTTACATGGGAACAAATTTATCGACAGTGACAGAAATTTGTCGAGACGTCGGTCGAGCAGGGGAATAAATCTGTCGAGGCACTTGAGCTCAGGGAGAGATTTGTCGAGCGAGACAGAAATTTGTCGAGATGTCGGTCGAGCACGGGAATAAATCTGTCGAGAAGTCAGTCAAGAGCGGGGAGAAATTTATCGAGCGTTACAGTAATTTGTTGAGACGTCGGTCGAGCGCGGGAACAAATTTGTCGAGAAGGTCGCACGCACAAAGAGATTTGTCGAGAGTGACACAAATTTGTCGAGACGTCGGTCAAGCGCGGAAAGGATTCTGTCGAGACGGTCGAGCACAGGAAGAGATTTTCTGAGCCTTACAGAAATTTGTCGAGACGTCGGTCGAGAACGGGAAGAAATCTGTCAAGACGTCGGTCGAGCCGAGGAATAAATTTGTTAAAGCTTTGGTTGAGATGGCAACAAATTTGTCGATCGTGACACAAATTTGTCGAGACGTTGGTCGAGCGCAGGAAGAAATTTGCCGACATATCAGTCGAGAGCTTGAAAAAATTCTTCTAGCGTGACAGATATTTGTCGAGATGTCAGCTTAAAGCAGGAAGAAAACTGTTCAGACGGCCGAGCGCGGGAGGAGTTTTATCGAGAGTGACGGGAAGAAATTTGTCGAGACGTCGGTCGAGCACGGGAAGGAATCTGTCGAGAAGTCACTGGAGCGCGGGGAGAAATCTGTTGAGCGTTACAGTAATTTTTTGAGACGTCGGTCGAGCGCGGGAACAAATTTATCGAGAAGGTCGCACGCACAAAGAGATTTGTCGAGAGTGACACAAATTTGTCGAGACGTTGGTCGAGCACGGGAATAAATCTGTCGAGGCACTTGAGCTCAGGGAGAGATTTGTCGAGCGAGACAGAAATTTGTCGAGACGTCGATCGAGCGCGGAACGGATTCTGTCGATACGGTCGAGTAAGAGCGGGGAGAAATTTATCGAGCGTTACAGTAATTTGTTGAGATGTCGGTAGAGCGCGGGAACAAATTTGTCGAGAAGGTCGCACGCACAAAGAGATTTGTCGAGAATGACATAAATTTGTTGAGACGTTGGTAGAGTACGGGAAGATATTTGTCGAGACGTCGATCGAGCGCGGAACGGATTCTGTCGAGACGGTCGAGCACAGGAAGAGATTTTCTGAGCCTTACAGAAATTTGTCAAGACGTCGGTCGAGCGCGGGAACAAATTTGTCGAGAAGGTCGCACGCACAAAGAGATTTGTCGAGAGTGACACAAATTTGTCGAGACGTCGGTCAAGCGCGGAAAGGATTCTGTCGAGACGGTCGAGCACAGGAAGAGATTTTCTGAGCCTTACAGAAATTTGTCGAGACGTCGGTCGAGAACGGGAAGAAATCTGTCAAGACGTCGGTCGAGCTGAGGAATAAATTTGTTAAAGCTTTGGTTGAGATGGGAACAAATTTGTCGATCGTGACACAAATTTGTCGAGACGTTGGTAGAGCACGGGAAGAAATTTGTCGAGATGTCAGTCAAGCGCGGGAAGGAATCTGTCGAGACGGTCGAGCGCGGGAAGGAATTTATCGACAGTGACAGAAATTTGTCGAGACGTCGGTCGAGCAGGGGAATAAATCTGTCGAGGCACTTGAGCTCGGGAAGAGATTTGTCGAGCGAGACAGAAATTTGTCGATACGTCGGTCGAGCATGGGAAGAAATCTGTCAAGACATCGGTCGAGCTGAGGAATAAATTTGTTAAAGCTTTGGTTGAGATGGGAACAAATTTGTCGATCGTGACACAAATTTGTCAAGATGTTGGTAGAGCACGGGAAGAAATCTGTCGAGACGTCGATCGAGCGCGGAACGGATTCTGTCGAGACGGTCGAGCACAGGAAGAGATTTTCTGAGCCTTACAGAAATTTCTCGAGACGTCGGTCGAGCACGGGAACAAATCTCTCGAGACGGTCAAGCGCGGGAAGAAATTTGTCGAGAGTGATCGAAATTTGTCCAGACATCGGTCGAGCGCGGGAACAAATCTCTCGAGATGTCGGTCAAGAGCGTGAAGAAATTTGTCGAGAGTGACAGAAATTTGTCGAGATGTCAGTCAAGCGCGGGAAGGAATCTGTCGAGACGGTCGAGCGCGGGAAGGAATTTATCGACAGTGACAGAAATTTGTCGAGACGTTGGTCAAGCAGGGGAATAAATCTGTCGAGGCACTTGAGCTCGGGAAGAGATTTGTCGAGCGAGACAGAAATTTGTCGAGACGTCGGTCGAGCATGGGAAGAAATCTGTCAAGACGTCGGTCGAGCCGAGGAATAAATTTGTTAAAGCTTTGGTTGAGATGGCAACAAATTTGTCGATCGTGACACAAATTTGTCGAGACGTTGGTAGAACACGGGAAGAAATTTGCCGACATATCAGTCGAGAGCAGGAAAAAATTCTTCGAGCGTGACAGATATTTGTTGAGATGTCAGTCTAAAGCAGGAAGAAAACTGTTCAGACGGCCGAGCGCGGGAGGAGTTTTATCGAGAGTGACGGGAAGAAATTTGTCGAGACGTCGGTCGAGCACGGGAAGGAATCTGTCGAGAAGTCACTCGAGCGCGGGGAGAAATCTGTTGAGCGTTACAGTAATTTTTTGAGACGTCGGTCGAGCGCGGGAACAAATTTATCGAGAAGGTCGCACGCACAAAGAGATTTGTCGAGAGTGACACAAATTTGTCGAGACGTTGGTCGAGCACGGGAATAAATCTGTCGAGGCACTTGAGCTCAGGGAGAGATTTATCGAGCGAGACAGAAATTTGTCGAGACGTCGATCGAGCGCGGAACGGATTCTGTCGAGACGGTCGAGTAAGAGCGGGGAGAAATTTATCGAGCGTTACAGTAATTTGTTGAGATGTCGGTAGAGCGCGGGAACAAATTTGTCGAGAAGGTCGCACGCACAAAGAGATTTGTCGAGAATGACATAAATTTGTTGAGACGTTGGTAGAGTACGGGAAGATATTTGTCGAGACGTCGATCGAGCGCGGAACGGATTCTGTCGAGACGGTCGAGCACAGGAAGAGATTTTCTGAGCCTTACAGAAATTTGTCGAGACGTCGGTCGAGCGCGGGAACAAATTTGTCGAGAAGGTCGCACGCACAAAGAGATTTGTCGAGAGTGACACAAATTTGTCGAGACGTCGGTCAAGCGCGGAAAGGATTCTGTCGAGACGGTCGAGCACAGGAAGAGATTTTCTGAGCCTTACAGAAATTTGTCGAGACGTCGGTCGAGAACGGGAAGAAATCTGTCAAGACGTCGGTCGAGCTGAGGAATAAATTTGTTAAAGCTTTGGTTGAGATGGGAACAAATTTGTCGATCGTGACACAAATTTGTCGAGACGTTGGTAGAGCACGGGAAGAAATTTGTCGAGATGTCAGTCAAGCGCGGGAAGGAATCTGTCGAGACGGTCGAGCGCGGGAAGGAATTTATCGACAGTGACAGAAATTTGTCGAGACGTCGGTCGAGCAGGGGAATAAATCTGTCGAGGCACTTGAGCTCGGGAAGAGATTTGTCGAGCGAGACAGAAATTTGTCGATACGTCGGTCGAGCATGGGAAGAAATCTGTCAAGACATCGGTCGAGCTGAGGAATAAATTTGTTAAAGCTTTGGTTGAGATGGGAACAAATTTGTCGATCGTGACACAAATTTGTCAAGATGTTGGTAGAGCACGGGAAGAAATCTGTCGAGACGTCGATCGAGCGCGGAACGGATTCTGTCGAGACGGTCGAGCACAGGAAGAGATTTTCTGAGCCTTACAGAAATTTCTCGAGACGTCGGTCGAGCACGGGAACAAATCTCTCGAGACGGTCAAGCGCGGGAAGAAATTTGTCGAGAGTGATCGAAATTTGTCCAGACATCGGTCGAGCGCGGGAACAAATCTCTCGAGATGTCGGTCAAGAGCGTGAAGAAATTTGTCGAGAGTGACAGAAATTTGTCGAGATGTCAGTCAAGCGCGGGAAGGAATCTGTCGAGACGGTCGAGCGCGGGAAGGAATTTATCGACAGTGACAGAAATTTGTCGAGACGTCGGTCAAGCAGGGGAATAAATCTGTCGAGGCACTTGAGCTCGGGAAGAGATTTGTCGAGCGAGACAGAAATTTGTCGAGACGTCGGTCGAGCATGGGAAGAAATCTGTCAAGACGTCGGTCGAGCCGAGGAATAAATTTGTTAAAGCTTTGGTTGAGATGGCAACAAATTTGTCGATCGTGACACAAATTTGTCGAGACGTTGGTAGAACACGGGAAGAAATTTGCCGACATATCAGTCGAGAGCAGGAAAAAATTCTTCGAGCGTGACAGATATTTGTTGAGATGTCAGTCTAAAGCAGGAAGAAAACTGTTCAGACGGCCGAGCGCGGGAGGAGTTTTATCGAGAGTGACGGGAAGAAATTTGTCGAGACGTCGGTCGAGCACGGGAAGGAATCTGTCGAGAAGTCACTCGAGCGCGGGGAGAAATCTGTTGAGCGTTACAGTAATTTTTTGAGACGTCGGTCGAGCGCGGGAACAAATTTATCGAGAAGGTCGCACGCACAAAGAGATTTGTCGAGAGTGACACAAATTTGTCGAGACGTTGGTCGAGCACGGGAATAAATCTGTCGAGGCACTTGAGCTCAGGGAGAGATTTATCGAGCGAGACAGAAATTTGTCGAGACGTCGATCGAGCGCGGAACGGATTCTGTCGAGACGGTCGAGTAAGAGCGGGGAGAAATTTATCGAGCGTTACAGTAATTTGTTGAGATGTCGGTAGAGCGCGGGAACAAATTTGTCGAGAAGGTCGCACGCACAAAGAGATTTGTCGAGAATGACATAAATTTGTTGAGACGTTGGTAGAGTACGGGAAGATATTTGTCGAGACGTCGATCGAGCGCGGAACGGATTCTGTCGAGACGGTCGAGCACAGGAAGAGATTTTCTGAGCCTTACAGAAATTTGTCGAGACGTCGGTCGAGCGCGGGAACAAATTTGTCGAGAAGGTCGCACGCACAAAGAGATTTGTCGAGAGTGACACAAATTTGTCGAGACGTCGGTCAAGCGCGGAAAGGATTCTGTCGAGACGGTCGAGCACAGGAAGAGATTTTCTGAGCCTTACAGAAATTTGTCGAGACGTCGGTCGAGAACGGGAAGAAATCTGTCAAGACGTCGGTCGAGCTGAGGAATAAATTTGTTAAAGCTTTGGTTGAGATGGGAACAAATTTGTCGATCGTGACACAAATTTGTCGAGACGTTGGTAGAGCACGGGAAGAAATTTGTCGAGATGTCAGTCAAGCGCGGGAAGGAATCTGTCGAGACGGTCGAGCGCGGGAAGGAATTTATCGACAGTGACAGAAATTTGTCGAGACGTCGGTCGAGCAGGGGAATAAATCTGTCGAGGCACTTGAGCTCGGGAAGAGATTTGTCGAGCGAGACAGAAATTTGTCGAGACGTCGGTCGAGCATGGGAAGAAATCTGTCAAGACGTCGGTCGAGCCGAGGAATAAATTTGTTAAAGCTTTGGTTGAGATGGCAACAAATTTGTCGATCGTGACACAAATTTGTCGAGACGTTGGTAGAACACGGGAAGAAATTTGCCGACATATCAGTCGAGAGCAGGAAAAAATTCTTCGAGCGTGACAGATATTTGTTGAGATGTCAGTCTAAAGCAGGAAGAAAACTGTTCAGACGGCCGAGCGCGGGAGGAGTTTTATCGAGAGTGACGGGAAGAAATTTGTCGAGACGTCGGTCGAGCACGGGAAGGAATCTGTCGAGAAGTCACTCGAGCGCGGGGAGAAATCTGTTGAGCGTTACAGTAATTTTTTGAGACGTCGGTCGAGCGCGGGAACAAATTTATCGAGAAGGTCGCACGCACAAAGAGATTTGTCGAGAGTGACACAAATTTGTCGAGACGTTGGTCGAGCACGGGAATAAATCTGTCGAGGCACTTGAGCTCAGGGAGAGATTTATCGAGCGAGACAGAAATTTGTCGAGACGTCGATCGAGCGCGGAACGGATTCTGTCGAGACGGTCGAGTAAGAGCGGGGAGAAATTTATCGAGCGTTACAGTAATTTGTTGAGATGTCGGTAGAGCGCGGGAACAAATTTGTCGAGAAGGTCGCACGCACAAAGAGATTTGTCGAGAATGACATAAATTTGTTGAGACGTTGGTAGAGTACGGGAAGATATTTGTCGAGACGTCGATCGAGCGCGGAACGGATTCTGTCGAGACGGTCGAGCACAGGAAGAGATTTTCTGAGCCTTACAGAAATTTGTCGAGACGTCGGTCGAGCGCGGGAACAAATTTGTCGAGAAGGTCGCACGCACAAAGAGATTTGTCGAGAGTGACACAAATTTGTCGAGACGTCGGTCAAGCGCGGAAAGGATTCTGTCGAGACGGTCGAGCACAGGAAGAGATTTTCTGAGCCTTACAGAAATTTGTCGAGACGTCGGTCGAGAACGGGAAGAAATCTGTCAAGACGTCGGTCGAGCTGAGGAATAAATTTGTTAAAGCTTTGGTTGAGATGGGAACAAATTTGTCGATCGTGACACAAATTTGTCGAGACGTTGGTAGAGCACGGGAAGAAATTTGTCGAGATGTCAGTCAAGCGCGGGAAGGAATCTGTCGAGACGGTCGAGCGCGGGAAGGAATTTATCGACAGTGACAGAAATTTGTCGAGACGTCGGTCGAGCAGGGGAATAAATCTGTCGAGGCACTTGAGCTCGGGAAGAGATTTGTCGAGCGAGACAGAAATTTGTCGATACGTCGGTCGAGCATGGGAAGAAATCTGTCAAGACATCGGTCGAGCTGAGGAATAAATTTGTTAAAGCTTTGGTTGAGATGGGAACAAATTTGTCGATCGTGACACAAATTTGTCAAGATGTTGGTAGAGCACGGGAAGAAATCTGTCGAGACGTCGATCGAGCGCGGAACGGATTCTGTCGAGACGGTCGAGCACAGGAAGAGATTTTCTGAGCCTTACAGAAATTTCTCGAGACGTCGGTCGAGCACGGGAACAAATCTCTCGAGACGGTCAAGCGCGGGAAGAAATTTGTCGAGAGTGATCGAAATTTGTCCAGACATCGGTCGAGCGCGGGAACAAATCTCTCGAGATGTCGGTCAAGAGCGTGAAGAAATTTGTCGAGAGTGACAGAAATTTGTCGAGATGTCAGTCAAGCGCGGGAAGGAATCTGTCGAGACGGTCGAGCGCGGGAAGGAATTTATCGACAGTGACAGAAATTTGTCGAGACGTCGGTCAAGCAGGGGAATAAATCTGTCGAGGCACTTGAGCTCGGGAAGAGATTTGTCGAGCGAGACAGAAATTTGTCGAGACGTCGGTCGAGCATGGGAAGAAATCTGTCAAGACGTCGGTCGAGCCGAGGAATAAATTTGTTAAAGCTTTGGTTGAGATGGCAACAAATTTGTCGATCGTGACACAAATTTGTCGAGACGTTGGTAGAACACGGGAAGAAATTTGCCGACATATCAGTCGAGAGCAGGAAAAAATTCTTCGAGCGTGACAGATATTTGTTGAGATGTCAGTCTAAAGCAGGAAGAAAACTGTTCAGACGGCCGAGCGCGGGAGGAGTTTTATCGAGAGTGACGGGAAGAAATTTGTCGAGACGTCGGTCGAGCACGGGAAGGAATCTGTCGAGAAGTCACTCGAGCGCGGGGAGAAATCTGTTGAGCGTTACAGTAATTTTTTGAGACGTCGGTCGAGCGCGGGAACAAATTTATCGAGAAGGTCGCACGCACAAAGAGATTTGTCGAGAGTGACACAAATTTGTCGAGACGTTGGTCGAGCACGGGAATAAATCTGTCGAGGCACTTGAGCTCAGGGAGAGATTTATCGAGCGAGACAGAAATTTGTCGAGACGTCGATCGAGCGCGGAACGGATTCTGTCGAGACGGTCGAGTAAGAGCGGGGAGAAATTTATCGAGCGTTACAGTAATTTGTTGAGATGTCGGTAGAGCGCGGGAACAAATTTGTCGAGAAGGTCGCACGCACAAAGAGATTTGTCGAGAATGACATAAATTTGTTGAGACGTTGGTAGAGTACGGGAAGATATTTGTCGAGACGTCGATCGAGCGCGGAACGGATTCTGTCGAGACGGTCGAGCACAGGAAGAGATTTTCTGAGCCTTACAGAAATTTGTCGAGACGTCGGTCGAGCGCGGGAACAAATTTGTCGAGAAGGTCGCACGCACAAAGAGATTTGTCGAGAGTGACACAAATTTGTCGAGACGTCGGTCAAGCGCGGAAAGGATTCTGTCGAGACGGTCGAGCACAGGAAGAGATTTTCTGAGCCTTACAGAAATTTGTCGAGACGTCGGTCGAGAACGGGAAGAAATCTGTCAAGACGTCGGTCGAGCTGAGGAATAAATTTGTTAAAGCTTTGGTTGAGATGGGAACAAATTTGTCGATCGTGACACAAATTTGTCGAGACGTTGGTAGAGCACGGGAAGAAATTTGTCGAGATGTCAGTCAAGCGCGGGAAGGAATCTGTCGAGACGGTCGAGCGCGGGAAGGAATTTATCGACAGTGACAGAAATTTGTCGAGACGTCGGTCGAGCAGGGGAATAAATCTGTCGAGGCACTTGAGCTCGGGAAGAGATTTGTCGAGCGAGACAGAAATTTGTCGATACGTCGGTCGAGCATGGGAAGAAATCTGTCAAGACATCGGTCGAGCTGAGGAATAAATTTGTTAAAGCTTTGGTTGAGATGGGAACAAATTTGTCGATCGTGACACAAATTTGTCAAGATGTTGGTAGAGCACGGGAAGAAATCTGTCGAGACGTCGATCGAGCGCGGAACGGATTCTGTCGAGACGGTCGAGCACAGGAAGAGATTTTCTGAGCCTTACAGAAATTTCTCGAGACGTCGGTCGAGCACGGGAACAAATCTCTCGAGACGGTCAAGCGCGGGAAGAAATTTGTCGAGAGTGATCGAAATTTGTCCAGACATCGGTCGAGCGCGGGAACAAATCTCTCGAGATGTCGGTCAAGAGCGTGAAGAAATTTGTCGAGAGTGACAGAAATTTGTCGAGATGTCAGTCAAGCGCGGGAAGGAATCTGTCGAGACGGTCGAGCGCGGGAAGGAATTTATCGACAGTGACAGAAATTTGTCGAGACGTCGGTCGAGCAGGGGAATAAATCTGTCGAGGCACTTGAGCTCGGGAAGAGATTTGTCGAGCGAGACAGAAATTTGTCGAGACGTCGGTCGAGCATGGGAAGAAATCTGTCAAGACGTCGGTCGAGCCGAGGAATAAATTTGTTAAAGCTTTGGTTGAGATGGCAACAAATTTGTCGATCGTGACACAAATTTGTCGAGACGTTGGTAGAACACGGGAAGAAATTTGCCGACATATCAGTCGAGAGCAGGAAAAAATTCTTCGAGCGTGACAGATATTTGTTGAGATGTCAGTCTAAAGCAGGAAGAAAACTGTTCAGACGGCCGAGCGCGGGAGGAGTTTTATCGAGAGTGACGGGAAGAAATTTGTCGAGACGTCGGTCGAGCACGGGAAGGAATCTGTCGAGAAGTCACTCGAGCGCGGGGAGAAATCTGTTGAGCGTTACAGTAATTTTTTGAGACGTCGGTCGAGCGCGGGAACAAATTTGTCGAGAAGGTCGCACGCACAAAGAGATTTGTCGAGAGTGACACAAATTTGTCGAGACGTTGGTCGAGCACGGGAATAAATCTGTCGAGGCACTTGAGCTCAGGGAGAGATTTGTCGAGCGAGACAGAAATTTGTCGAGACGTCGATCGAGCGCGGAACGGATTCTGTCGAGACGGTCGAGTAAGAGCAGGGAGAAATTTATCGAGCGTTACAGTAATTTGTTGAGATGTCGGTCGAGCGCGGGAACAAATTTGTCGAGAAGGTCGCACGCACAAAGAGATTTGTCGAGAATGACATAAATTTGTTGAGACGTTGGTAGAGTACGGGAAGATATTTGTCGAGACGTCGATTGAGCGCGGAACGGATTCTGTCGAGACGGTCGAGCACAGGAAGAGATTTTCTGAGCCTTACAGAAATTTGTCAAGACGTCGGTCGAGCGCGGGAACAAATTTGTCGAGAAGGTCGCACGCACAAAGAGATTTGTCGAGAGTGACACAAATTTGTCGAGACGTCGGTCAAGCGCGGAAAGGATTCTGTCGAGACGGTCGAGCACAGGAAGAGATTTTCTGAGCCTTACAGAAATTTGTCGAGACGTCGGTCGAGAACGGGAAGAAATCTGTCAAGACGTCGGTCGAGCTGAGGAATAAATTTGTTAAAGCTTTGGTTGAGATGGGAACAAATTTGTCGATCGTGACACAAATTTGTCGAGACGTTGGTAGAGCACGGGAAGAAATTTGTCGAGATGTCAGTCAAGCGCGGGAAGGAATCTGTCGAGACGGTCGAGCGCGGGAAGGAATTTATCGACAGTGACAGAAATTTGTCGAGACGTCGGTCGAGCAGGGGAATAAATCTGTCGAGGCACTTGAGCTCGGGAAGAGATTTGTCGAGCGAGACAGAAATTTGTCGATACGTCGGTCGAGCATGGGAAGAAATCTGTCAAGACATCGGTCGAGCTGAGGAATAAATTTGTTAAAGCTTTGGTTGAGATGGGAACAAATTTGTCGATCGTGACACAAATTTGTCAAGATGTTGGTAGAGCACGGGAAGAAATCTGTCGAGACGTCGATCGAGCGCGGAACGGATTCTGTCGAGACGGTCGAGCACAGGAAGAGATTTTCTGAGCCTTACAGAAATTTCTCGAGACGTCGGTCGAGCACGGGAACAAATCTCTCGAGACGGTCAAGCGCGGGAAGAAATTTGTCGAGAGTGATCGAAATTTGTCCAGACATCGGTCGAGCGCGGGAACAAATCTCTCGAGATGTCGGTCAAGAGCGTGAAGAAATTTGTCGAGAGTGACAGAAATTTGTCGAGATGTCAGTCAAGCGCGGGAAGGAATCTGTCGAGACGGTCGAGCGCGGGAAGGAATTTATCGACAGTGACAGAAATTTGTCGAGACGTCGGTCAAGCAGGGGAATAAATCTGTCGAGGCACTTGAGCTCGGGAAGAGATTTGTCGAGCGAGACAGAAATTTGTCGAGACGTCGGTCGAGCATGGGAAGAAATCTGTCAAGACGTCGGTCGAGCCGAGGAATAAATTTGTTAAAGCTTTGGTTGAGATGGCAACAAATTTGTCGATCGTGACACAAATTTGTCGAGACGTTGGTAGAACACGGGAAGAAATTTGCCGACATATCAGTCGAGAGCAGGAAAAAATTCTTCGAGCGTGACAGATATTTGTTGAGATGTCAGTCTAAAGCAGGAAGAAAACTGTTCAGACGGCCGAGCGCGGGAGGAGTTTTATCGAGAGTGACGGGAAGAAATTTGTCGAGACGTCGGTCGAGCACGGGAAGGAATCTGTCGAGAAGTCACTCGAGCGCGGGGAGAAATCTGTTGAGCGTTACAGTAATTTTTTGAGACGTCGGTCGAGCGCGGGAACAAATTTATCGAGAAGGTCGCACGCACAAAGAGATTTGTCGAGAGTGACACAAATTTGTCGAGACGTTGGTCGAGCACGGGAATAAATCTGTCGAGGCACTTGAGCTCAGGGAGAGATTTATCGAGCGAGACAGAAATTTGTCGAGACGTCGATCGAGCGCGGAACGGATTCTGTCGAGACGGTCGAGTAAGAGCGGGGAGAAATTTATCGAGCGTTACAGTAATTTGTTGAGATGTCGGTAGAGCGCGGGAACAAATTTGTCGAGAAGGTCGCACGCACAAAGAGATTTGTCGAGAATGACATAAATTTGTTGAGACGTTGGTAGAGTACGGGAAGATATTTGTCGAGACGTCGATCGAGCGCGGAACGGATTCTGTCGAGACGGTCGAGCACAGGAAGAGATTTTCTGAGCCTTACAGAAATTTGTCGAGACGTCGGTCGAGCGCGGGAACAAATTTGTCGAGAAGGTCGCACGCACAAAGAGATTTGTCGAGAGTGACACAAATTTGTCGAGACGTCGGTCAAGCGCGGAAAGGATTCTGTCGAGACGGTCGAGCACAGGAAGAGATTTTCTGAGCCTTACAGAAATTTGTCGAGACGTCGGTCGAGAACGGGAAGAAATCTGTCAAGACGTCGGTCGAGCTGAGGAATAAATTTGTTAAAGCTTTGGTTGAGATGGGAACAAATTTGTCGATCGTGACACAAATTTGTCGAGACGTTGGTAGAGCACGGGAAGAAATTTGTCGAGATGTCAGTCAAGCGCGGGAAGGAATCTGTCGAGACGGTCGAGCGCGGGAAGGAATTTATCGACAGTGACAGAAATTTGTCGAGACGTCGGTCGAGCAGGGGAATAAATCTGTCGAGGCACTTGAGCTCGGGAAGAGATTTGTCGAGCGAGACAGAAATTTGTCGATACGTCGGTCGAGCATGGGAAGAAATCTGTCAAGACATCGGTCGAGCTGAGGAATAAATTTGTTAAAGCTTTGGTTGAGATGGGAACAAATTTGTCGATCGTGACACAAATTTGTCAAGATGTTGGTAGAGCACGGGAAGAAATCTGTCGAGACGTCGATCGAGCGCGGAACGGATTCTGTCGAGACGGTCGAGCACAGGAAGAGATTTTCTGAGCCTTACAGAAATTTCTCGAGACGTCGGTCGAGCACGGGAACAAATCTCTCGAGACGGTCAAGCGCGGGAAGAAATTTGTCGAGAGTGATCGAAATTTGTCCAGACATCGGTCGAGCGCGGGAACAAATCTCTCGAGATGTCGGTCAAGAGCGTGAAGAAATTTGTCGAGAGTGACAGAAATTTGTCGAGATGTCAGTCAAGCGCGGGAAGGAATCTGTCGAGACGGTCGAGCGCGGGAAGGAATTTATCGACAGTGACAGAAATTTGTCGAGACGTCGGTCGAGCAGGGGAATAAATCTGTCGAGGCACTTGAGCTCGGGAAGAGATTTGTCGAGCGAGACAGAAATTTGTCGAGACGTCGGTCGAGCATGGGAAGAAATCTGTCAAGACGTCGGTCGAGCCGAGGAATAAATTTGTTAAAGCTTTGGTTGAGATGGCAACAAATTTGTCGATCGTGACACAAATTTGTCGAGACGTTGGTAGAACACGGGAAGAAATTTGCCGACATATCAGTCGAGAGCAGGAAAAAATTCTTCGAGCGTGACAGATATTTGTTGAGATGTCAGTCTAAAGCAGGAAGAAAACTGTTCAGACGGCCGAGCGCGGGAGGAGTTTTATCGAGAGTGACGGGAAGAAATTTGTCGAGACGTCGGTCGAGCACGGGAAGGAATCTGTCGAGAAGTCACTCGAGCGCGGGGAGAAATCTGTTGAGCGTTACAGTAATTTTTTGAGACGTCGGTCGAGCGCGGGAACAAATTTGTCGAGAAGGTCGCACGCACAAAGAGATTTGTCGAGAGTGACACAAATTTGTCGAGACGTTGGTCGAGCACGGGAATAAATCTGTCGAGGCACTTGAGCTCAGGGAGAGATTTGTCGAGCGAGACAGAAATTTGTCGAGACGTCGATCGAGCGCGGAACGGATTCTGTCGAGACGGTCGAGTAAGAGCAGGGAGAAATTTATCGAGCGTTACAGTAATTTGTTGAGATGTCGGTCGAGCGCGGGAACAAATTTGTCGAGAAGGTCGCACGCACAAAGAGATTTGTCGAGAATGACATAAATTTGTTGAGACGTTGGTAGAGTACGGGAAGATATTTGTCGAGACGTCGATTGAGCGCGGAACGGATTCTGTCGAGACGGTCGAGCACAGGAAGAGATTTTCTGAGCCTTACAGAAATTTGTCAAGACGTCGGTCGAGCGCGGGAACAAATTTGTCGAGAAGGTCGCACGCACAAAGAGATTTGTCGAGAGTGACACAAATTTGTCGAGACGTCGGTCAAGCGCGGAAAGGATTCTGTCGAGACGGTCGAGCACAGGAAGAGATTTTCTGAGCCTTACAGAAATTTGTCGAGACGTCGGTCGAGAACGGGAAGAAATCTGTCAAGACGTCGGTCGAGCTGAGGAATAAATTTGTTAAAGCTTTGGTTGAGATGGGAACAAATTTGTCGATCGTGACACAAATTTGTCGAGACGTTGGTAGAGCACGGGAAGAAATTTGTCGAGATGTCAGTCAAGCGCGGGAAGGAATCTGTCGAGACGGTCGAGCGCGGGAAGGAATTTATCGACAGTGACAGAAATTTGTCGAGACGTCGGTCGAGCAGGGGAATAAATCTGTCGAGGCACTTGAGCTCGGGAAGAGATTTGTCGAGCGAGACAGAAATTTGTCGATACGTCGGTCGAGCATGGGAAGAAATCTGTCAAGACATCGGTCGAGCTGAGGAATAAATTTGTTAAAGCTTTGGTTGAGATGGGAACAAATTTGTCGATCGTGACACAAATTTGTCAAGATGTTGGTAGAGCACGGGAAGAAATCTGTCGAGACGTCGATCGAGCGCGGAACGGATTCTGTCGAGACGGTCGAGCACAGGAAGAGATTTTCTGAGCCTTACAGAAATTTCTCGAGACGTCGGTCGAGCACGGGAACAAATCTCTCGAGACGGTCAAGCGCGGGAAGAAATTTGTCGAGAGTGATCGAAATTTGTCCAGACATCGGTCGAGCGCGGGAACAAATCTCTCGAGATGTCGGTCAAGAGCGTGAAGAAATTTGTCGAGAGTGACAGAAATTTGTCGAGATGTCAGTCAAGCGCGGGAAGGAATCTGTCGAGACGGTCGAGCGCGGGAAGGAATTTATCGACAGTGACAGAAATTTGTCGAGACGTCGGTCAAGCAGGGGAATAAATCTGTCGAGGCACTTGAGCTCGGGAAGAGATTTGTCGAGCGAGACAGAAATTTGTCGAGACGTCGGTCGAGCATGGGAAGAAATCTGTCAAGACGTCGGTCGAGCCGAGGAATAAATTTGTTAAAGCTTTGGTTGAGATGGCAACAAATTTGTCGATCGTGACACAAATTTGTCGAGACGTTGGTAGAACACGGGAAGAAATTTGCCGACATATCAGTCGAGAGCAGGAAAAAATTCTTCGAGCGTGACAGATATTTGTTGAGATGTCAGTCTAAAGCAGGAAGAAAACTGTTCAGACGGCCGAGCGCGGGAGGAGTTTTATCGAGAGTGACGGGAAGAAATTTGTCGAGACGTCGGTCGAGCACGGGAAGGAATCTGTCGAGAAGTCACTCGAGCGCGGGGAGAAATCTGTTGAGCGTTACAGTAATTTTTTGAGACGTCGGTCGAGCGCGGGAACAAATTTATCGAGAAGGTCGCACGCACAAAGAGATTTGTCGAGAGTGACACAAATTTGTCGAGACGTTGGTCGAGCACGGGAATAAATCTGTCGAGGCACTTGAGCTCAGGGAGAGATTTATCGAGCGAGACAGAAATTTGTCGAGACGTCGATCGAGCGCGGAACGGATTCTGTCGAGACGGTCGAGTAAGAGCGGGGAGAAATTTATCGAGCGTTACAGTAATTTGTTGAGATGTCGGTAGAGCGCGGGAACAAATTTGTCGAGAAGGTCGCACGCACAAAGAGATTTGTCGAGAATGACATAAATTTGTTGAGACGTTGGTAGAGTACGGGAAGATATTTGTCGAGACGTCGATCGAGCGCGGAACGGATTCTGTCGAGACGGTCGAGCACAGGAAGAGATTTTCTGAGCCTTACAGAAATTTGTCGAGACGTCGGTCGAGCGCGGGAACAAATTTGTCGAGAAGGTCGCACGCACAAAGAGATTTGTCGAGAGTGACACAAATTTGTCGAGACGTCGGTCAAGCGCGGAAAGGATTCTGTCGAGACGGTCGAGCACAGGAAGAGATTTTCTGAGCCTTACAGAAATTTGTCGAGACGTCGGTCGAGAACGGGAAGAAATCTGTCAAGACGTCGGTCGAGCTGAGGAATAAATTTGTTAAAGCTTTGGTTGAGATGGGAACAAATTTGTCGATCGTGACACAAATTTGTCGAGACGTTGGTAGAGCACGGGAAGAAATTTGTCGAGATGTCAGTCAAGCGCGGGAAGGAATCTGTCGAGACGGTCGAGCGCGGGAAGGAATTTATCGACAGTGACAGAAATTTGTCGAGACGTCGGTCGAGCAGGGGAATAAATCTGTCGAGGCACTTGAGCTCGGGAAGAGATTTGTCGAGCGAGACAGAAATTTGTCGATACGTCGGTCGAGCATGGGAAGAAATCTGTCAAGACATCGGTCGAGCTGAGGAATAAATTTGTTAAAGCTTTGGTTGAGATGGGAACAAATTTGTCGATCGTGACACAAATTTGTCAAGATGTTGGTAGAGCACGGGAAGAAATCTGTCGAGACGTCGATCGAGCGCGGAACGGATTCTGTCGAGACGGTCGAGCACAGGAAGAGATTTTCTGAGCCTTACAGAAATTTCTCGAGACGTCGGTCGAGCACGGGAACAAATCTCTCGAGACGGTCAAGCGCGGGAAGAAATTTGTCGAGAGTGATCGAAATTTGTCCAGACATCGGTCGAGCGCGGGAACAAATCTCTCGAGATGTCGGTCAAGAGCGTGAAGAAATTTGTCGAGAGTGACAGAAATTTGTCGAGATGTCAGTCAAGCGCGGGAAGGAATCTGTCGAGACGGTCGAGCGCGGGAAGGAATTTATCGACAGTGACAGAAATTTGTCGAGACGTCGGTCGAGCAGGGGAATAAATCTGTCGAGGCACTTGAGCTCGGGAAGAGATTTGTCGAGCGAGACAGAAATTTGTCGAGACGTCGGTCGAGCATGGGAAGAAATCTGTCAAGACGTCGGTCGAGCCGAGGAATAAATTTGTTAAAGCTTTGGTTGAGATGGCAACAAATTTGTCGATAGTGACACAAATTTGTCGAGACGTTGGTAGAGCACGGGAAGAAATCTGTCGAGACGTCGATCGAGCGCGGAACGGATTCTGTCGAGACGGTCGAGCACAGGAAGAGATTTTCTGAGCCTTACAGAAATTTCTCGAGACGTCGGTCTAGCTTGGGAAGGAATCTGTCGAGAGTCACAGAATTTTTTCGAGACGTGGGTCGAGCGCGAGAAAGAATCTGTCAAGAGTGACAGAAATTTGTCGAGACGTTGGTCGTGCGCAGGAAGAAATTTGCCGACATATCGGTCGAGAGCAGGAAAAAATTCTTCGAGCGTGACAGATATTTGTCGAGATGTCAGCTTAAAGCAGGAAGAAAACTGTTCAGACGGCCGAGCGTGGGAGGAGTTTTATCGAGAGTGACGGGAAGAAATTTGTCGAGACGTCGGTCGAGCACGGGAAGGAATCTGTCAAGAAGTCACTCGAGCGCGGGGAGAAATCTGTTGAGCGTTACAGTAATTTTTTGAGACGTCGGTCGAGCGCGGGAACAAATTTATCGAGAAGGTCGCACGCACAAAGAGATTTGTCGAGAGTGACACAAATTTGTCGAGACATTGGTCGAGCACGGGAATAAATCTGTCGAGGCACTTGAGCTCAGGGAGAGATTTGTCGAGCGAGACAGAAATTTGTCGAGACGTCGATCGAGCGCGGAACGGATTCTGTCGAGACGGTCGAGTAAGAGCGGGGAGAAATTTATCGAGCGTTACAGTAATTTGTTGAGACGTCGGTCGAGCGCGGGAACAAATTTGTCGAGAAGGTCGCACGCACAAAGAGATTGGCGAGAGTGACACAAATTTGTCGAGACGTTGGTCGAGCACGGGAATAAATCTGTCGAGGCACTTGAGCTCAGGGAGAGATTTGTCGAGCGAGACAGAAATTTGTCGAGACGTCGGTCGAGCACGGGAAGAAATCTGTCGAGAAGTCAGTCAAGAGCGGGGAGAAATTTATCGAGCGTTACAGTAATTTGTTGAGACGTCTGTCGAGCGTGGGAACAAATTTGTCGAGAAGGTCGCACGCACAAAGAGATTTGTCGAGAGTGACAGAAATTTGTCGAGACGTCGGTCGAGCACGGGAATAAATCTGTCGAGGCACTTGAGCTCAGGGAGAGATTTGTCGAGCGAGACAGAAATTTGTCGAGATGTCGGTCGAGCACGGGAATAAATCTGTCGAGAAGTCAGTCAAGAGCGGGGAGAAATTTATCGAGCGTTACAGTAATTTGTTGAGACGTTGGTCAAGCGCGGGAACAAATTTGTCGAGAAGGTCGCATGCACAAAGAGATTTGTCGAGAGTGACACAAATTTGTCGAGACGTCGGTCGAGCGCGGAACGGATTCTATCGAGACGGTCGAGCACAGGAAGAGATTTTCTGAGCCTTACAGAAATTTGTCGAGACGTCGGTCGAGAACGGGAAGAAATCTGTCAAGACGTCGGTCTGGCCGAGGAATAAATTTGTTAAAGCTTTGGTTGAGATGGGAACAAATTTGTCGATCGTGACACAAATTTGTCGAGACGTTGGTCGAGCGCAGGAAGAAATTTGCCGACATATCAGTCGAGAGCAGGAAAAAATTCTTCGAGCGTGACAGATATTTGTCGAGATGTCAGCTTAAAGCAGGAAGAAAACTGTTCAGACGGCCGAGCGCGGGAGGAGTTTTATCGAGAGTGACGGGAAGAAATTTGTCAAGACGTCGGTCGAGCACGGGAAGGAATCTGTCGAGAAGTCACTGGAGCGCGGGGAGAAATCTGTTGAGCGTTACAGTAATTTTTTGAGACGTCGGTCGAGCGCGGGAACAAATTTATCGAGAAGGTCGCACGCACAAAGAGATTTGTCGAGAGTGACACAAATTTGTCGAGACGTTGGTCGAGCACGGGAATAAATCTGTCGAGGCACTTGAGCTCAGGGAGAGATTTGTCGAGCGAGACAGAAATTTGTCGAGACGTCGATCGAGCGCGGAACGGATTCTGTCGAGACGGTCGAGTAAGAGCGGGGAAAAATTTATCGAGCGTTACAGTAATTTGTTGAGACGTCGGTCGAGCGCGGGAACAAATTTGTCGAGAAGGTCGCACGCACAAAGAGATTTGTCGAGAGTGACAGAAATTTGTCGAGACGTCGGTCGAGCAGGGGATTAAATTTGTCGAGGCACTTGAGCTCAGGGAGAGATTTGTCGAGCGAGACAGAAATTTGTCGAGATGTCGGTCGAGCACGGGAATAAATCTGTCGAGAAGTCAGTCAAGAGCGGGGAGAAATTTATCGAGCGTTACAGTAATTTGTTGAGACGTCGGTCGAGCGCGGGAACAAATTTGTCGAGAAGGTCGCACGCACAAAGAGATTTGTCGAGAGTGACACAAATTTGTCGAGACGTCGGTCGAGCGCGGAAAGGATTCTGTCGAGACGGTCGAGCACAGGAAGAGATTTTCTGAGCCTTACAGAAATTTGTCGAGACGTCGGTCGAGAACGGGAAGAAATCTGTCAAGACGTCGGTCGAGCCGAGGAATAAATTTGTTAAAGCTTTGGTTGAGATGGGAACAAATTTGTCGATCGTGACACAAATTTGTCGAGACGTTGGTAGAGCACGGGAAGAAATCTGTCGAGATGTCAGTCAAGCGCGGGAAGGAATCTGTCGAGACGGTCGAGCGCGGGAAGGAATTTATCGACAGTGACAGAAATTTGTCGAGACGTCGGTCGAGCAGGGGAATAAATCTGTCGAGGCACTTGAGCTCGGGAAGAGATTTGTCGAGCGAGACAGAAATTTGTCGAGACGTCGGTCGAGCATGGGAAGAAATCTGTCAAGACGTCGGTCGAGCCGAGGAATAAATTTGTTAAAGCTTTGGTTGAGATGGCAACAAATTTGTCGAGACGTTGGTCGTGCGCAGGAAGAAATTTGCCGACATATCAGTCGAGAGCAGGAAAAAATTCTTCGAGCGTGACAGATATTTGTCGAGATGTCAGCTTAAAGCAGGAAGAAAACTGTTCAGACGGCCGAGCGCGGGAGGAGTTTTATCGAGAGTGACGGGAAGAAATTTGTCGAGACGTCGGTCGAGCACGGGAAGGAATCTGTCGAGAAGTCACTCGAGCGCGGGGAGAAATCTGTTGAGCGTTACAGTAATTTTTTGAGACGTCGGTCGAGCGCGGGAACAAATTTATCGAGAAGGTCGCACGCACAAAGAGATTTGTCGAGAGTGACACAAATTTGTCGAGACGTTGGTCGAGCGCGGAAAGGATTCTGTCGAGACGGTTGAGCACAGGAAGAGATTTTCTGAGCCTTACAGAAATTTGTCGAGACGTCGGTCGAGAACGGGAAGAAATCTGTCAAGACGTCGGTCGAGCCGAGGAATAAATTTGTTAAAGCTTTGGTTGAGATGGGAACAAATTTGTCGATCGTGACACAAATTTGTCGAGACGTTGGTAGAGCACGGGAAGAAATTTGTCGAGACGTCGATCGAGCGCGGAACGGATTCTGTCGAGACGGTCGAGCACAGGAAGAGATTTTCTGAGCCTTACAGAAATTTGTCGAGACGTCGGTCGAGAACGGGAAGAAATCTGTCAAGACGTCGGTCGAGCTGAGGAATAAATTTGTTAAAGCTTTGGTTGAGATGGGAACAAATTTGTCGATCGTGACACAAATTTGTCGAGACGTTGGTAGAGCACGGGAAGAAATTTGTCGAGATGTCAGTCAAGCTCGGGAAGGAATCTGTCGAGACGGTCGAGCGCGGGAAGGAATTTATCGACAGTGACAGAAATTTGTCGAGACGTCGGTCGAGCAGGGGAATAAATCTGTCGAGGCACTTGAGCTCGGGAAGAGATTTGTCGAGCGAGACAGAAATTTGTCGAGACGTCGGTCGAGCATGGGAAGAAATCTGTCAAGACGTCGGTCGAGCCGAGGAATAAATTTGTTAAAGCTTTGGTTGAGATGGGAACAAATTTGTCGATCGTGACACAAATTTGTCGAGACGTTGGTCGAGCGCAGGAAGAAATTTGCCGACATATCAGTCGAGAGCAGGAAAAAATTCTTCGAGCGTGACAGATATTTGTCGAGATGTCAGCTTAAAGCAGGAAGAAAACTGTTCAGACGGCCGAGCGCGGGAGGAGTTTTATCGGGAGTGACGGGAAGAAATTTGTCGAGACGTCGGTCGAGCACGGGAAGGAATCTGTCGAGAAGTCACTCGAGCGCGGGGAGAAATCTGTTGAGCGTTACAGTAATTTTTTGAGACGTCGGTCGAGCGCGGGAACAAATTTATCGAGAAGGTCGCACGCACAAAGAGATTTGTCGATCGTGACACAAATTTGTCGAGACGTTGGTAGAGCACGGGAAGAAATTTTCCGACATATCAGTCGAGAGCAGGAAAAAATTCTTCGAGCGTGACAGATATTTGTCGAGATGTCAGTCTAAAGCAGGAAGAAAACTGTTCAGACGGCCGAGCGCGGGAGGAGTTTTATCGAGAGTGACGGGAAGAAATTTGTCGAGACGTCGGTCGAGCACGGGAAGGAATCTGTCGAGAAGTCACTCGAGCGCGGGGAGAAATCTGTTGAGCGTTACAGTAATTTTTTGAGACGTCGGTCGAGCGCGGGAACAAATTTATCGAGAAGGTCGCACGCACAAAGAGATTTGTCGAGAGTGACACAAATTTGTCGAGACGTTGGTCGAGCACGGGAATAAATCTGTCGAGGCACTTGAGCTCAGGGAGAGATTTGTCGAGCGAGACAGAAATTTGTCGAGACGTCGATCGAGCGCGGAACGGATTCTGTCGAGACGGTCGAGTAAGAGCGGGGAGAAATTTATCGAGCGTTACAGTAATTTGTTGAGATGTCGGTCGAGCGCGGGAACAAATTTGTCGAGAAGGTCGCACGCACAAAGAGATTTGTTGAGAATGACATAAATTTGTCGAGACGTTGGTAGAGCACGGGAAGAAATCTGTCGAGACGTCGATCGAGCGCGGAACGGATTCTGTCGAGACGGTCGAGCACAGGAAGAGATTTTCTGAGCCTTACAGAAATTTCTCGAGACGTCGGTCTAGCTTGGGAAGGAATCTGTCGAGAGTCACAGAATTTTTTCGAGACGTGGGTCGAGCGCGAGAAAGAATCTGTCAAGAGTGACAGAAATTTGTCGAGACGTTGGTCGAGCGCAGGAAGAAATTTGCCGACATATCAGTCGAGAGCAGGAAAAAATTCTTCGAGCGTGACAGATATTTGTCGAGATGTCAGCTTAAAGCAGGAAGAAAACTGTTCAGACGGCCGAGCGCGGGAGGAGTTTTATCGAGAGTGACGGGAAGAAATTTGTCGAGACGTCGGTCGAGCACGGGAAGGAATCTTTCGAGAAGTCACTGGAGCACGGGGAGAAATCTGTTGAGCGTTACAGTAATTTTTTGAGACGTCGGTCGAGCGCGGGAACAAATTTATCGAGAAGGTCGCACGCACAAAGAGATTTGTCGAGAGTGACACAAATTTGTCGAGACGTTGGTCGAGCACGGGAATAAATCTGTCGAGGCACTTCAGCTCAGGGAGAGATTTGTCGAGCGAGACAGAAATTTGTCGAGACGTCGATCGAGCGCGGAACGGATTCTGTCGAGACGGTCGAGTAAGAGCGGGGAAAAATTTATCGAACGTTACAGTAATTTGTTGAGACGTCGGTCGAGCGCGGGAACAAATTTGTCGAGAAGGTCGCACGCACAAAGAGATTTGTCGAGAGTGACAGAAATTTGTCGAGACGTCGGTCGAGCAGGGGATTAAATCTGTCGAGGCACTTGAGCTCAGGGAGAGATTTGTCGAGCGAGACAGAAATTTGTCGAGATGTCGGTTGAGCACGGGAATAAATCTGTCGAGAAGTCAGTCAAGAGCGGGGAGAAATTTATCGAGCGTTACAGTAATTTGTTGAGACGTCGGTCGAGCGCGGGAACAAATTTGTCGAGAAGGTCGCACGCACAAAGAGATTTGTCGAGAGTGACATAAATTTGTTGAGACGTTGGTAGAGTACGGGAAGAAATTTGTCGAGACGTCGATTGAGCGCGGAACGGATTCTGTCGAGACGGTCGAGCACAGGAAGAGATTTTCTGAGCCTTACAGAAATTTGTCGAGACGTCGGTCGAGCATGGGAAGAAATTTGTCGAGCGTTACAGAAATTTCTCGAGACGTCTGTCGAGCGCAGGGAGCAATCTGCTGAGACGGTCGAGAGCAGGAACAAATTTGTCGAGAGTGACAGAAGTTTGTCGAGACGTCGGTCGTGTGCAGTTCGAAATTAATCGACAGTGACAGAAATTTGTTGAGACGCCGGTCAAGCACGGGAAGAAATTTGCTGAGAGTGACAGAAATTTGTCGAGATGTCGGTCGAGCTGAGGAATAAACTTGTTAAGGCTTTGGTTTACATGGGAACAAATTTATCGACAGTGACAGAAATTTGTCGAGACGTCGGTCGAGCACGGGAATAAATCTGTCGAGGCACTTGAGCTCAGGGAGAGATTTGTCGAGCGAGACAGAAATTTGTCGAGATGTCGGTCGAGCATGGGAATAAATCTGTCGAGAAGTCAGTCAAGAGCGGGGAGAAATTTATCGAGCGTTACAGTAATTTGTTGAGACGTCGGTCGAGCGCGGGAACAAATTTGTCGAGAAGGTCGCACGCACAAAGAGATTTGTCGAGAGTGACACAAATTTGTCGAGACGTCGGTCGAGCGCGGAACGGATTCTATCGAGACGGTCGAGCACAGGAAGAGATTTTCTGAGCCTTACAGAAATTTGTCGAGACGTCGGTCGAGAACGGGAAGAAATCTGTCAAGACGTCGGTCTGGCCGAGGAATAAATTTGTTAAAGCTTTGGTTGAGATGGGAACAAATTTGTCGATCGTGACACAAATTTGTCGAGACGTTGGTCGAGCGCAGGAAGAAATTTGCCGACATATCAGTCGAGAGCAGGAAAAAATTCTTCGAGCGTGACAGATATTTGTCGAGATGTCAGCTTAAAGCAGGAAGAAAACTGTTCAGACGGCCGAGCGCGGGAGGAGTTTTATCGAGAGTGACGGGAAGAAATTTGTCAAGACGTCGGTCGAGCACGGGAAGGAATCTGTCGAGAAGTCACTGGAGCGCGGGGAGAAATCTGTTGAGCGTTACAGTAATTTTTTGAGACGTCGGTCGAGCGCGGGAACAAATTTATCGAGAAGGTCGCACGCACAAAGAGATTTGTCGAGAGTGACACAAATTTGTCGAGACGTTGGTCGAGCACGGGAATAAATCTGTCGAGGCACTTGAGCTCAGGGAGAGATTTGTCGAGCGAGACAGAAATTTGTCGAGACGTCGATCGAGCGCGGAACGGATTCTGTCGAGACGGTCGAGTAAGAGCGGGGAAAAATTTATCGAGCGTTACAGTAATTTGTTGAGACGTCGGTCGAGCGCGGGAACAAATTTGTCGAGAAGGTCGCACGCACAAAGAGATTTGTCGAGAGTGACAGAAATTTGTCGAGACGTCGGTCGAGCAGGGGATTAAATTTGTCGAGGCACTTGAGCTCAGGGAGAGATTTGTCGAGCGAGACAGAAATTTGTCGAGATGTCGGTCGAGCACGGGAATAAATCTGTCGAGAAGTCAGTCAAGAGCGGGGAGAAATTTATCGAGCGTTACAGTAATTTGTTGAGACGTCGGTCGAGCGCGGGAACAAATTTGTCGAGAAGGTCGCACGCACAAAGAGATTTGTCGAGAGTGACACAAATTTGTCGAGACGTCGGTCGAGCGCGGAAAGGATTCTGTCGAGACGGTCGAGCACAGGAAGAGATTTTCTGAGCCTTACAGAAATTTGTCGAGACGTCGGTCGAGAACGGGAAGAAATCTGTCAAGACGTCGGTCGAGCCGAGGAATAAATTTGTTAAAGCTTTGGTTGAGATGGGAACAAATTTGTCGATCGTGACACAAATTTGTCGAGACGTTGGTAGAGCACGGGAAGAAATCTGTCGAGATGTCAGTCAAGCGCGGGAAGGAATCTGTCGAGACGGTCGAGCGCGGGAAGGAATTTATCGACAGTGACAGAAATTTGTCGAGACGTCGGTCGAGCAGGGGAATAAATCTGTCGAGGCACTTGAGCTCGGGAAGAGATTTGTCGAGCGAGACAGAAATTTGTCGAGACGTCGGTCGAGCATGGGAAGAAATCTGTCAAGACGTCGGTCGAGCCGAGGAATAAATTTGTTAAAGCTTTGGTTGAGATGGCAACAAATTTGTCGAGACGTTGGTCGTGCGCAGGAAGAAATTTGCCGACATATCAGTCGAGAGCAGGAAAAAATTCTTCGAGCGTGACAGATATTTGTCGAGATGTCAGCTTAAAGCAGGAAGAAAACTGTTCAGACGGCCGAGCGCGGGAGGAGTTTTATCGAGAGTGACGGGAAGAAATTTGTCGAGACGTCGGTCGAGCACGGGAAGGAATCTGTCGAGAAGTCACTCGAGCGCGGGGAGAAATCTGTTGAGCGTTACAGTAATTTTTTGAGACGTCGGTCGAGCGCGGGAACAAATTTATCGAGAAGGTCGCACGCACAAAGAGATTTGTCGAGAGTGACACAAATTTGTCGAGACGTTGGTCGAGCGCGGAAAGGATTCTGTCGAGACGGTTGAGCACAGGAAGAGATTTTCTGAGCCTTACAGAAATTTGTCGAGACGTCGGTCGAGAACGGGAAGAAATCTGTCAAGACGTCGGTCGAGCCGAGGAATAAATTTGTTAAAGCTTTGGTTGAGATGGGAACAAATTTGTCGATCGTGACACAAATTTGTCGAGACGTTGGTAGAGCACGGGAAGAAATTTGTCGAGACGTCGATCGAGCGCGGAACGGATTCTGTCGAGACGGTCGAGCACAGGAAGAGATTTTCTGAGCCTTACAGAAATTTGTCGAGACGTCGGTCGAGAACGGGAAGAAATCTGTCAAGACGTCGGTCGAGCTGAGGAATAAATTTGTTAAAGCTTTGGTTGAGATGGGAACAAATTTGTCGATCGTGACACAAATTTGTCGAGACGTTGGTAGAGCACGGGAAGAAATTTGTCGAGATGTCAGTCAAGCTCGGGAAGGAATCTGTCGAGACGGTCGAGCGCGGGAAGGAATTTATCGACAGTGACAGAAATTTGTCGAGACGTCGGTCGAGCAGGGGAATAAATCTGTCGAGGCACTTGAGCTCGGGAAGAGATTTGTCGAGCGAGACAGAAATTTGTCGAGACGTCGGTCGAGCATGGGAAGAAATCTGTCAAGACGTCGGTCGAGCCGAGGAATAAATTTGTTAAAGCTTTGGTTGAGATGGGAACAAATTTGTCGATCGTGACACAAATTTGTCGAGACGTTGGTCGAGCGCAGGAAGAAATTTGCCGACATATCAGTCGAGAGCAGGAAAAAATTCTTCGAGCGTGACAGATATTTGTCGAGATGTCAGCTTAAAGCAGGAAGAAAACTGTTCAGACGGCCGAGCGCGGGAGGAGTTTTATCGGGAGTGACGGGAAGAAATTTGTCGAGACGTCGGTCGAGCACGGGAAGGAATCTGTCGAGAAGTCACTCGAGCGCGGGGAGAAATCTGTTGAGCGTTACAGTAATTTTTTGAGACGTCGGTCGAGCGCGGGAACAAATTTATCGAGAAGGTCGCACGCACAAAGAGATTTGTCGATCGTGACACAAATTTGTCGAGACGTTGGTAGAGCACGGGAAGAAATTTTCCGACATATCAGTCGAGAGCAGGAAAAAATTCTTCGAGCGTGACAGATATTTGTCGAGATGTCAGTCTAAAGCAGGAAGAAAACTGTTCAGACGGCCGAGCGCGGGAGGAGTTTTATCGAGAGTGACGGGAAGAAATTTGTCGAGACGTCGGTCGAGCACGGGAAGGAATCTGTCGAGAAGTCACTCGAGCGCGGGGAGAAATCTGTTGAGCGTTACAGTAATTTTTTGAGACGTCGGTCGAGCGCGGGAACAAATTTATCGAGAAGGTCGCACGCACAAAGAGATTTGTCGAGAGTGACACAAATTTGTCGAGACGTTGGTCGAGCACGGGAATAAATCTGTCGAGGCACTTGAGCTCAGGGAGAGATTTGTCGAGCGAGACAGAAATTTGTCGAGACGTCGATCGAGCGCGGAACGGATTCTGTCGAGACGGTCGAGTAAGAGCGGGGAGAAATTTATCGAGCGTTACAGTAATTTGTTGAGATGTCGGTCGAGCGCGGGAACAAATTTGTCGAGAAGGTCGCACGCACAAAGAGATTTGTTGAGAATGACATAAATTTGTCGAGACGTTGGTAGAGCACGGGAAGAAATCTGTCGAGACGTCGATCGAGCGCGGAACGGATTCTGTCGAGACGGTCGAGCACAGGAAGAGATTTTCTGAGCCTTACAGAAATTTCTCGAGACGTCGGTCTAGCTTGGGAAGGAATCTGTCGAGAGTCACAGAATTTTTTCGAGACGTGGGTCGAGCGCGAGAAAGAATCTGTCAAGAGTGACAGAAATTTGTCGAGACGTTGGTCGAGCGCAGGAAGAAATTTGCCGACATATCAGTCGAGAGCAGGAAAAAATTCTTCGAGCGTGACAGATATTTGTCGAGATGTCAGCTTAAAGCAGGAAGAAAACTGTTCAGACGGCCGAGCGCGGGAGGAGTTTTATCGAGAGTGACGGGAAGAAATTTGTCGAGACGTCGGTCGAGCACGGGAAGGAATCTTTCGAGAAGTCACTGGAGCGCGGGGAGAAATCTGTTGAGCGTTACAGTAATTTTTTGAGACGTCGGTCGAGCGCGGGAACAAATTTATCGAGAAGGTCGCACGCACAAAGAGATTTGTCGAGAGTGACACAAATTTGTCGAGACGTTGGTCGAGCACGGGAATAAATCTGTCGAGGCACTTGAGCTCAGGGAGAGATTTGTCGAGCGAGACAGAAATTTGTCGAGACGTCGATCGAGCGCGGAACGGATTCTGTCGAGACGGTCGAGTAAGAGCGGGGAGAAATTTATCGAGCGTTACAGTAATTTGTTGAGACGTCGGTCGAGCGCGGGAACAAATTTATCGAGAAGGTCGCACGCACAAAGAGATTGGCGAGAGTGACACAAATTTGTCGAGATGTCGGTCGAGCGCGGAAAGGATTCTGTCGAGACGGTCGAGCACAGGAAGAGATTTTCTGAGCCTTACAGAAATTTGTCGAGACGTCGGTCGAGAACGGGAAGAAATCTGTCAAGACGTCGGTCGAGAACGGGAAGAAATTTGTTAAAGCTTTGGTTGAGATGGGAACAAATTTGTCGATCGTGACACAAATTTGTCGAGACGTTGGTAGAGCACGGGAAGAAATTTGTCGAGACGTCGATCGAGCGCGGAAAGGATTCTGTCGAGACGGTCGAGCACAGGAAGAGATTTTCTGAGCCTTACAGAAATTTGTCGAGACGTCGGTCGAGAACGGGAAGAAATCTGTCAAGACGTCGGTCTGGCCGAGGAATAAATTTGTTAAAGCTTTGGTTGAGATGGGAACAAATTTGTCGATCGTGACAGAAATTTGTCGAGACGTTGGTCGAGCGCAGGAAGAAATTTGCCGACATATCAGTCGAGAGCAGGAAAAAATTCTTCGAGCGTGACAGATATTTGTCGAGATGTCAGCTTAAAGCAGGAAGAAAACTGTTCAGACGGCCGAGCGCGGGAGGAGTTTTATCGAGAGTGACGGGAAGAAATTTGTCGAGACGTCGGTCGAGCACGGGAAGGAATCTGTCGAGAAGTCACTGGAGCGCGGGGAGAAATCTGTTGAGCGTTACAGTAATTTTTTGAGACGTCGGTCGAGCGCGGGAACAAATTTATCGAGAAGGTCGCACGCACAAAGAGATTTGTCGAGAGTGACACAAATTTGTCGAGACGTTGGTCGAGCACGGGAATAAATCTGTCGAGGCACTTCAGCTCAGGGAGAGATTTGTCGAGCGAGACAGAAATTTGTCGAGACGTCGATCGAGCGCGGAACGGATTCTGTCGAGACGGTCGAGTAAGAGCGGGGAGAAATTTATCGAGCGTTACAGTAATTTGTTGAGACGTCGGTCGAGCGCGGGAACAAATTTGTCGAGAAGGTCGCACGCACAAAGAGATTGGCGAGAGTGACACAAATTTGTCGAGACGTTGGTCGAGCACGGGAATAAATCTGTCGAGGCACTTGAGCTCAGGGAGAGATTTGTCGAGCGAGACAGAAATTTGTCGAGACGTCGGTCGAGCACGGGAAGAAATCTGTCGAGAAGTCAGTCAAGAGCGGGGAGAAATTTATCGAGCGTTACAGTAATTTGTTGAGACGTCTGTCGAGCGTGGGAACAAATTTGTCGAGAAGGTCGCACGCACAAAGAGATTTGTCGAGAGTGACAGAAATTTGTCGAGACGTCGGTCGAGCACGGGAATAAATCTGTCGAGGCACTTGAGCTCAGGGAGAGATTTGTCGAGCGAGACAGAAATTTGTCGAGATGTCGGTCGAGCACGGGAATAAATCTGTCGAGAAGTCAGTCAAGAGCGGGGAGAAATTTATCGAGCGTTACAGTAATTTGTTGAGACGTCGGTCGAGCGCGGGAACAAATTTGTCGAGAAGGTCGCACGCACAAAGAGATTTGTCGAGAGTGACACAAATTTGTCGAGACGTTGGTCGAGCACGGGAATAAATCTGTCGAGGCACTTGAGCTCAGGGAGAGATTTGTCGAGCGAGACAGAAATTTGTCGAGACGTCGATCGAGCGCGGAACGGATTCTGTCGAGACGGTCGAGTAAGAGCGGGGAGAAATTTATCGAGCGTTACAGTAATTTGTTGAGACGTCGGTCGAGCGCGGGAACAAATTTGTCGAGAAGGTCGCACGCACAAAGAGATTTGTCGAGAGTGACAGAAATTTGTCGAGACGTCGGTCGAGCAGGGGATTAAATTTGTCGAGGCACTTGAGCTCAGGGAGAGATTTGTCGAGCGAGACAGAAATTTGTCGAGATGTCGGTCGAGCACGGGAATAAATCTGTCGAGAAGTCAGTCAAGAGCGGGGAGAAATTTATCGAGCGTTACAGTAATTTGTTGAGACGTCGGTCGAGCGCGGGAACAAATTTGTCGAGAAGGTCGCACGCACAAAGAGATTTGTCGAGAGTGACACAAATTTGTCGAGACGTCGGTCGAGCGCGGAAAGGATTCTGTCGAGACGGTTGAGCACAGGAAGAGATTTTCTGAGCCTTACAGAAATTTGTCGAGACGTCGGTCGAGAACGGGAAGAAATCTGTCAAGACGTCGGTCGAGCCGAGGAATAAATTTGTTAAAGCTTTGGTTGAGATGGGAACAAATTTGTCGATCGTGACACAAATTTGTCGAGACGTTGGTAGAGCACGGGAAGAAATTTGTCGAGACGTCGATCGAGCGCGGAACGGATTCTGTCGAGACGGTCGAGCACAGGAAGAGATTTTCTGAGCCTTACAGAAATTTGTCGAGACGTCGGTCGAGAACGGGAAGAAATCTGTCAAGACGTCGGTCGAGCTGAGGAATAAATTTGTTAAAGCTTTGGTTGAGATGGGAACAAATTTGTCGATCGTGACACAAATTTGTCGAGACGTTGGTAGAGCACGGGAAGAAATTTGTCGAGATGTCAGTCAAGCTCGGGAAGGAATCTGTCGAGACGGTCGAGCGCGGGAAGGAATTTATCGACAGTGACAGAAATTTGTCGAGACGTCGGTCGAGCAGGGGAATAAATCTGTCGAGGCACTTGAGCTCGGGAAGAGATTTGTCGAGCGAGACAGAAATTTGTCGAGACGTCGGTCGAGCATGGGAAGAAATCTGTCAAGACGTCGGTCGAGCCGAGGAATAAATTTGTTAAAGCTTTGGTTGAGATGGGAACAAATTTGTCGATCGTGACACAAATTTGTCGAGACGTTGGTCGAGCGCAGGAAGAAATTTGCCGACATATCTGTCGAGAGCAGGAAAAAATTCTTCGAGCGTGACAGATATTTGTCGAGATGTCAGCTTAAAGCAGGAAGAAAACTGTTCAGACGGCCGAGCGCGGGAGGAGTTTTATCGGGAGTGACGGGAAGAAATTTGTCGAGACGTCGGTCGAGCACGGGAAGGAATCTGTCGAGAAGTCACTCGAGCGCGGGGAGAAATCTGTTGAGCGTTACAGTAATTTTTTGAGACGTCGGTCGAGCGCGGGAACAAATTTATCGAGAAGGTCGCACGCACAAAGAGATTTGTCGAGAGTGACACAAATTTGTCGAGACGTTGGTCGAGCACGGGAATAAATCTGTCGAGGCACTTGAGCTCAGGGAGAGATTTATCGAGCGAGACAGAAATTTGTCGAGACGTCGATCGAGCGCGGAACGGATTCTGTCGAGACGGTCGAGTAAGAGCGGGGAGAAATTTATCGAGCGTTACAGTAATTTGTTGAGACGTCGGTCGAGCGCGGGAACAAATTTGTCGAGAAGGTCGCACGCACAAAGAGATTTGTCGAGAATGACATAAATTTGTTGAGACGTTGGTAGAGTACGGGAAGATATTTGTCGAGACGTCGATCGAGCGCGGAACGGATTCTGTCGAGACGGTCGAGCACAGGAAGAGATTTTCTGAGCCTTACAGAAATTTCTCGAGACGTCGGTCGAGCACGGGAACAAATCTCTCGAGACGGTCAAGCGCGGGAAGAAATTTGTCGAGAGTGATCGAAATTTGTCCAGACATCGGTCGAGTGCGGGAACAAATCTCTCGAGATGTCGGTCAAGAGCGTGAAGAAATTTGTCGAGAGTGACAGAAATTTGTCGAGATGTCAGTCAAGCGCGGGAAGGAATCTGTCGAGACGGTCGAGCGCGGGAAGGAATTTATCGACAGTGACAGAAATTTGTCGAGACGTCGGTCGAGCAGGGGAATAAATCTGTCGAGGCACTTGAGCTCGGGAAGAGATTTGTCGAGCGAGACAGAAATTTGTCGAGACGTCGGTCGAGCATGGGAAGAAATCTGTCAAGACGTCGGTCGAGCCGAGGAATAAATTTGTTAAAGCTTTGGTTGAGATGGCAACAAATTTGTCGATCGTGACACAAATTTGTCGAGACGTTGGTAGAGCACGGGAAGAAATTTTCCGACATATCAGTCGAGAGCAGGAAAAAATTCTTCGAGCGTGACAGATATTTGTCGAGATGTCAGTCTAAAGCAGGAAGAAAACTGTTCAGACGGCCGAGCGCGGGAGGAGTTTTATCGAGAGTGACGGGAAGAAATTTGTCGAGACGTCGGTCGAGCACGGGAAGGAATCTGTCGAGAAGTCACTCGAGCGCGGGGAGAAATCTGTTGAGCGTTACAGTAATTTTTTGAGACGTCGGTCGAGCGCGGGAACAAATTTATCGAGAAGGTCGCACGCACAAAGAGATTTGTCGAGAGTGACACAAATTTGTCGAGACGTTGGTCGAGCACGGGAATAAATCTGTCGAGGCACTTGAGCTCAGGGAGAGATTTGTCGAGCGAGACAGAAATTTGTCGAGACGTCGATCGAGCGCGGAACGGATTCTGTCGAGACGGTCGAGTAAGAGCGGGGAGAAATTTATCGAGCGTTACAGTAATTTGTTGAGATGTCGGTCGAGCGCGGGAACAAATTTGTCGAGAAGGTCGCACGCACAAAGAGATTTGTTGAGAATGACATAAATTTGTCGAGACGTTGGTAGAGCACGGGAAGAAATCTGTCGAGACGTCGATCGAGCGCGGAACGGATTCTGTCGAGACGGTCGAGCACAGGAAGAGATTTTCTGAGCCTTACAGAAATTTCTCGAGACGTCGGTCTAGCTTGGGAAGGAATCTGTCGAGAGTCACAGAATTTTTTCGAGACGTGGGTCGAGCGCGAGAAAGAATCTGTCAAGAGTGACAGAAATTTGTCGAGACGTTGGTCGAGCGCAGGAAGAAATTTGCCGACATATCAGTCGAGAGCAGGAAAAAATTCTTCGAGCGTGACAGATATTTGTCGAGATGTCAGCTTAAAGCAGGAAGAAAACTGTTCAGACGGCCGAGCGCGGGAGGAGTTTTATCGAGAGTGACGGGAAGAAATTTGTCGAGACGTCGGTCGAGCACGGGAAGGAATCTTTCGAGAAGTCACTGGAGCACGGGGAGAAATCTGTTGAGCGTTACAGTAATTTTTTGAGACGTCGGTCGAGCGCGGGAACAAATTTATCGAGAAGGTCGCACGCACAAAGAGATTTGTCGAGAGTGACACAAATTTGTCGAGACGTTGGTCGAGCACGGGAATAAATCTGTCGAGGCACTTCAGCTCAGGGAGAGATTTGTCGAGCGAGACAGAAATTTGTCGAGACGTCGATCGAGCGCGGAACGGATTCTGTCGAGACGGTCGAGTAAGAGCGGGGAAAAATTTATCGAACGTTACAGTAATTTGTTGAGACGTCGGTCGAGCGCGGGAACAAATTTGTCGAGAAGGTCGCACGCACAAAGAGATTTGTCGAGAGTGACAGAAATTTGTCGAGACGTCGGTCGAGCAGGGGATTAAATCTGTCGAGGCACTTGAGCTCAGGGAGAGATTTGTCGAGCGAGACAGAAATTTGTCGAGATGTCGGTTGAGCACGGGAATAAATCTGTCGAGAAGTCAGTCAAGAGCGGGGAGAAATTTATCGAGCGTTACAGTAATTTGTTGAGACGTCGGTCGAGCGCGGGAACAAATTTGTCGAGAAGGTCGCACGCACAAAGAGATTTGTCGAGAATGACATAAATTTGTTGAGACGTTGGTAGAGTACGGGAAGATATTTGTCGAGACGTCGATCGAGCGCGGAACGGATTCTGTCGAGACGGTCGAGCACAGGAAGAGATTTTCTGAGCCTTACAGAAATTTCTCGAGACGTCGGTCGAGCACGGGAACAAATCTCTCGAGACGGTCAAGCGCGGGAAGAAATTTGTCGAGAGTGATCGAAATTTGTCCAGACATCGGTCGAGTGCGGGAACAAATCTCTCGAGATGTCGGTCAAGAGCGTGAAGAAATTTGTCGAGAGTGACAGAAATTTGTCGAGATGTCAGTCAAGCGCGGGAAGGAATCTGTCGAGACGGTCGAGCGCGGGAAGGAATTTATCGACAGTGACAGAAATTTGTCGAGACGTCGGTCGAGCAGGGGAATAAATCTGTCGAGGCACTTGAGCTCGGGAAGAGATTTGTCGAGCGAGACAGAAATTTGTCGAGACGTCGGTCGAGCATGGGAAGAAATCTGTCAAGACGTCGGTCGAGCCGAGGAATAAATTTGTTAAAGCTTTGGTTGAGATGGCAACAAATTTGTCGATCGTGACACAAATTTGTCGAGACGTTGGTAGAGCACGGGAAGAAATTTTCCGACATATCAGTCGAGAGCAGGAAAAAATTCTTCGAGCGTGACAGATATTTGTCGAGATGTCAGTCTAAAGCAGGAAGAAAACTGTTCAGACGGCCGAGCGCGGGAGGAGTTTTATCGAGAGTGACGGGAAGAAATTTGTCGAGACGTCGGTCGAGCACGGGAAGGAATCTGTCGAGAAGTCACTCGAGCGCGGGGAGAAATCTGTTGAGCGTTACAGTAATTTTTTGAGACGTCGGTCGAGCGCGGGAACAAATTTATCGAGAAGGTCGCACGCACAAAGAGATTTGTCGAGAGTGACACAAATTTGTCGAGACGTTGGTCGAGCACGGGAATAAATCTGTCGAGGCACTTGAGCTCAGGGAGAGATTTATCGAGCGAGACAGAAATTTGTCGAGACGTCGATCGAGCGCGGAACGGATTCTGTCGAGACGGTCGAGTAAGAGCAGGGAGAAATTTATCGAGCGTTACAGTAATTTGTTGAGATGTCGGTCGAGCGCGGGAACAAATTTGTCGAGAAGGTCGCACGCACAAAGAGATTTGTCGAGAATGACATAAATTTGTTGAGACGTTGGTAGAGTACGGGAAGATATTTGTCGAGACGTCGATCGAGCGCGGAACGGATTCTGTCGAGACGGTCGAGCACAGGAAGAGATTTTCTGAGCCTTACAGAAATTTCTCGAGACGTCGGTCGAGCATGGGAAGAAATTTGTCGAGCGTTACAGAAATTTCTCGAGACGTCTGTCGAGCGCAGGGAGCAATCTGCTGAGACGGTCGAGAGCGGGAACAAATTTGTCAAGAGTGACAGAAGTTTGTCGAGACGTCGGTCGTGCGCAGTTCGAAATTTATCGACAGTGACAGAAATTTGTTGAGACGCCGGTCAAGCACGGGAAGAAATTTGCTGAGAGTGACAGAAATTTGTCGAGACGTCGGTCGAGCTGAGGAATAAATTTGTTAAGGCTTTGGTTTACATGGGAACAAATTTATCGACAGTGACAGAAATTTGTCGAGACGTCGGTCGAGCAGGGGAATAAATCTGTCGAGGCACTTGAGCTCAGGGAGAGATTTGTCGAGCGAGACAGAAATTTGTCGAGATGTCGGTCGAGCACGGGAATAAATCTGTCGAGAAGTCAGTCAAGAGCGGGGAGAAATTTATCGAGCGTTACAGTAATTTGTTGAGACGTCGGTCGAGCGCGGGAACAAATTTGTCGAGAAGGTCGCACGCACAAAGAGATTTGTCGAGAGTGACACAAATTTGTCGAGACGTCGGTCGAGCGCGGAAAGGATTCTGTCGAGACGGTCGAGCACAGGAAGAGATTTTCTGAGCCTTACAGAAATTTGTCGAGACGTCGGTCGAGAACGGGAAGAAATCTGTCAAGACGTCGGTCGAGCTGAGGAATAAATTTGTTAAAGCTTTGGTTGAGATGGGAACAAATTTGTCGATCGTGACACAAATTTGTCGAGACGTTGGTAGAGCACGGGAAGAAATTTGTCGAGACGTCGATCGAGCGCGGAAAGGATTCTGTCGAGACGGTCGAGCACAGGAAGAGATTTTCTGAGCCTTACAGAAATTTGTCGAGACGTCGGTCGAGAACGGGAAGAAATCTGTCAAGACGTCGGTCGAGCCGAGGAATAAATTTGTTAAAGCTTTGGTTGAGATGGGAACAAATTTGTCGATCGTGACACAAATTTGTCGAGACGTTGGTAGAGCACGGGAAGAAATCTGTCGAGACGTCGGTCGAGCGCGGAAAGGATTCTGTCGAGACGGTCGAGCACAGGAAGAGATTTTCTGAGCCTTACAGAAATTTCTCGAGACGTCGGTCTAGCTTGGGAAGGAATCTGTCGAGAGTCACAGAATTTTTTCGAGACGTGGGTCGAGCGCGAGAAAGAATCTGTCAAGAGTGACAGAAATTTGTCGAGACGTTGGTCGTGCGCAGGAAGAAATTTGCCGACATATCAGTCGAGAGCAGGAAAAAATTCTTCGAGCGTGACAGATATTTGTCGAGATGTCAGCTTAAAGCAGGAAGAAAACTGTTCAGACGGCCGAGCGCGGGAGGAGTTTTATCGAGAGTGACGGGAAGAAATTTGTCGAGACGTCGGTCGAGCACGGGAAGGAATCTGTCGAGAAGTCACTCGAGCGCGGGGAGAAATCTGTTGAGCGTTACAGTAATTTTTTGAGACGTCGGTCGAGCGCGGGAACAAATTTATCGAGAAGGTCGCACGCACAAAGAGATTTGTCGAGAGTGACACAAATTTGTCGAGACGTTGGTCGAGCACGGGAATAAATCTGTCGAGGCACTTGAGCTCAGGGAGAGATTTGTCGAGCGAGACAGAAATTTGTCGAGACGTCGATCGAGCGCGGAACGGATTCTGTCGAGACGGTCGAGTAAGAGCAGGGAGAAATTTATCGAGCGTTACAGTAATTTGTTGAGATGTCGGTCGAGCACGGGAACAAATTTGTCGAGAAGGTCGCACGCACAAAGAGATTTGTTGAGAATGACATAAATTTGTTGAGACGTTGGTAGAGTACGGGAAGAAATTTGTCGAGACGTCGATTGAGCGCGGAACGGATTCTGTCGAGACGGTCGAGCACAGGAAGAGATTTTCTGAGCCTTACAGAAATTTGTCGAGACGTCGGTCGAGAACGGGAAGAAATCTGTCAAGACGTCGGTCGAGCCGAGGAATAAATTTGTTAAAGCTTTGGTTGAGATGGGAACAAATTTGTCGATCGTGACACAAATTTGTCGAGACGTTGGTAGAGCACGGGAAGAAATCTGTCGAGACGTCGGTCGAGCGCGGAAAGGATTCTGTCGAGACGGTCGAGCACAGGAAGAGATTTTCTGAGCCTTACAGAAATTTCTCGAGACGTCGGTCTAGCTTGGGAAGGAATCTGTCGAGAGTCACAGAATTTTTTCGAGACGTGGGTCGAGCGCGAGAAAGAATCTGTCAAGAGTGACAGAAATTTGTCGAGACGTTGGTCGTGCGCAGGAAGAAATTTGCCGACATATCAGTCGAGAGCAGGAAAAAATTCTTCGAGCGTGGCAGATATTTGTCGAGATGTCAGCTTAAAGCAGGAAGAAAACTGTTCAGACGGCCGAGCGCGGGAGGAGTTTTATCGAGAGTGACGGGAAGAAATTTGTCGAGACGTCGGTCGAGCACGGGAAGGAATCTGTCGAGAAGTCACTCGAGCGCGGGGAGAAATCTGTTGAGCGTTACAGTAATTTTTTGAGACGTCGGTCGAGCGCGGGAACAAATTTATCGAGAAGGTCGCACGCACAAAGAGATTTGTCGAGAGTGACACAAATTTGTCGAGACGTTGGTCGAGCACGGGAATAAATCTGTCGAGGCACTTGAGCTCAGGGAGAGATTTGTCGAGCGAGACAGAAATTTGTCGAGACGTCGATCGAGCGCGGAACGGATTCTGTCGAGACGGTCGAGTAAGAGCAGGGAGAAATTTATCGAGCGTTACAGTAATTTGTTGAGATGTCGGTCGAGCGCGGGAACAAATTTGTCGAGAAGGTCGCACGCACAAAGAGATTTGTTGAGAATGACATAAATTTGTTGAGACGTTGGTAGAGTACGGGAAGATATTTGTCGAGACGTCGATCGAGCGCGGAACGGATTCTGTCGAGACGGTCGAGCACAGGAAGAGATTTTCTGAGCCTTACAGAAATTTCTCGAGACGTCGGTCGAGCACGGGAACAAATCTCTCGAGACGGTCAAGCGCGGGAAGAAATTTGTCGAGAGTGATCGAAATTTGTCCAGACATCGGTCGAGCGTGGGAACAAATCTCTCGAGATGTCGGTCAAGAGCGTGAAGAAATTTGTTGAGAGTGACAGAAATTTGTCGAGATGTCAGTCAAGCGCGGGAAGGAATCTGTCGAGACGGTCGAGCGCGGGAAGGAATTTATCGACAGTGACAGAAATTTGTCGAGACGTCGGTCGAGCAGGGGAATAAATCTGTCGAGGCACTTGAGCTCAGGGAGAGATTTGTCGAGCGAGACAGAAATTTGTCGAGATGTCGGTTGAGCACGGGAATAAATCTGTCGAGAAGTCAGTCAAGAGCGGGGAGAAATTTATCGAGCGTTACAGTAATTTGTTGAGACGTCGGTCGAGCGCGGGAACAAATTTGTCGAGAAGGTCGCACGCACAAAGAGATTTGTCGAGAGTGACATAAATTTGTTGAGACGTTGGTAGAGTACGGGAAGAAATTTGTCGAGACGTCGATTGAGCGCGGAACGGATTCTGTCGAGACGGTCGAGCACAGGAAGAGATTTTCTGAGCCTTACAGAAATTTGTCGAGACGTCGGTCGAGCATGGGAAGAAATTTGTCGAGCGTTACAGAAATTTCTCGAGACGTCTGTCGAGCGCAGGGAGCAATCTGCTGAGACGGTCGAGAGCGGGAACAAATTTGTCGAGAGTGACAGAAGTTTGTCGAGACGTCGGTCGTGCGCAGTTCGAAATTAATCGACAGTGACAGAAATTTGTTGAGACGCCGGTCAAGCACGGGAAGAAATTTGCTGAGAGTGACAGAAATTTGTCGAGATGTCGGTCGAGCTGAGGAATAAACTTGTTAAGGCTTTGGTTTACATGGGAACAAATTTATCGACAGTGACAGAAATTTGTCGAGACGTCGGTCGAGCACGGGAATAAATCTGTCGAGGCACTTGAGCTCAGGGAGAGATTTGTCGAGCGAGACAGAAATTTGTCGAGATGTCGGTCGAGCATGGGAATAAATCTGTCGAGAAGTCAGTCAAGAGCGGGGAGAAATTTATCGAGCGTTACAGTAATTTGTTGAGACGTCGGTCGAGCGCGGGAACAAATTTGTCGAGAAGGTCGCACGCACAAAGAGATTTGTCGAGAGTGACACAAATTTGTCGAGACGTCGGTCAAGCGCGGAAAGGATTCTGTCGAGACGGTCGAGCACAGGAAGAGATTTTCTGAGCCTTACAGAAATTTGTCGAGACGTCGGTCGAGAACGGGAAGAAATCTGTCAAGACGTCGGTCGAGCTGAGGAATAAATTTGTTAAAGCTTTGGTTGAGATGGGAATAAATTTGTCGATCGTGACACAAATTTGTCGAGACGTTTGTAGAGCACGGGAAGAAATTTGTCGAGATGTCAGTCAAGCGCGGGAAGGAATCTGTCGAGACGGTCGAGCGCGGGAAGGAATTTATCGACAGTGACAGAAATTTGTCGAGACGTCGGTCGAGCAGGGGAATAAATCTGTCAAGACGTCGGTCGAGCCGAGGAATAAATTTGTTAAAGCTTTGGTTGAGATGGCAACAAATTTGTCGATCGTGACACAAATTTGTCGAGACGTTGGTCGAGCGCAGGAAGAAATTTGCCGACATATCAGTCGAGAGCAGGAAAAAGTTCTTCGAGCGTGACAGATATTTGTCGAGATGTCAGCTTAAAGCAGGAAGAAAACTGTTCAGACGGCCGAGCGCGGGAGGAGTTTTATCGGGAGTGACGGGAAGAAATTTGTCGAGACGTCGGTCGAGCACGGGAAGGAATCTGTCGAGAAGTCACTCGAGCGCGGGGAGAAATCTGTTGAGCGTTACAGTAATTTTTTGAGACGTCGGTCGAGCGCGGGAACAAATTTATCGAGAAGGTCGCACGCACAAAGAGATTTGTCGAGAGTGACAGAAATTTGTCGAGACGTTGGTCGAGCACGGGAATAAATCTGTCGAGGCACTTGAGCTCAGGGAGAGATTTGTCGAGCGAGACAGAAATTTGTCGAGACGTCGATCGAGCGCGGAACGGATTCTGTCGAGACGGTCGAGTAAGAGCGGGGAGAAATTTATCGAGCGTTACAGTAATTTGTTGAGATGTCGGTCGAGCGCGGGAACAAATTTGTCGAGAAGGTCGCACGCACAAAGAGATTTGTCGAGAATGACATAAATTTGTTGAGACGTTGGTAGAGTACGGGAAGATATTTGTCGAGACGTCGATCGAGCGCGGAACGGATTCTGTCGAGACGGTCGAGCACAGGAAGAGATTTTCTGAGCCTTACAGAAATTTCTCGAGACGTCGGTCGAGCACGGGAACAAATCTCTCGAGACGGTCAAGCGCGGGAAGAAATTTGTCGAGAGTGATCGAAATTTGTCCAGACATCGGTCGAGCGCGGGAACAAATCTCTCGAGATGTCGGTCAAGAGCGTGAAGAAATTTGTCGAGAGTGACAGAAATTTGTCGAGATGTCAGTCAAGCGCGGGAAGGAATCTGTCGAGACGGTCGAGCGCGGGAAGGAATTTATCGACAGTGACAGAAATTTGTCGAGACGTCGGTCGAGCAGGGGAATAAATCTGTCGAGGCACTTGAGCTCGGGAAGAGATTTGTCGAGCGAGACAGAAATTTGTCGAGACGTCGGTCGAGCATGGGAAGAAATCTGTCAAGACGTCGGTCGAGCCGAGGAATAAATTTGTTAAAGCTTTGGTTGAGATGGCAACAAATTTGTCGATCGTGACACAAATTTGTCGAGACGTTGGTAGAGCACGGGAAGAAATCTGTCGAGACGTCGATCGAGCGCGGAACGGATTCTGTCGAGACGGTCGAGCACAGGAAGAGATTTTCTGAGCCTTACAGAAATTTGTCGAGACGTCGGTCGAGAACGGGAAGAAATCTGTCAAGACGTCGGTCGAGCTGAGGAATAAATTTGTTAAAGCTTTGGTTGAGATGGGAACAAATTTGTCGATCGTGACACAAATTTGTCGAGACGTTGGTAGAGCACGGGAAGAAATTTGTCGAGATGTCAGTCAAGCGCGGGAAGGAATCTGTCGAGACGGTCGAGCGCGGGAAGGAATTTATCGACAGTGACAGAAATTTGTCGAGACGTCGGTCGAGCAGGGGAATAAATCTGTCGAGGCACTTGAGCTCGGGAAGAGATTTGTCGAGCGAGACAGAAATTTGTCGAGACGTCGGTCGAGCATGGGAAGAAATCTGTCAAGACGTCGGTCGTGCCGAGGAATAAATTTGTTAAAGCTTTGGTTGAGATGGCAACAAATTTGTCGATCGTGACACAAATTTGTCGAGACGTTGGTCGAGCGCAGGAAGAAATTTGCCGACATATCAGTCGAGAGCAGGAAAAAATTCTTCGAGCGTGACAGATATTTGTCGAGATGTCAGCTTAAAGCAGGAAGAAAACTGTTCAGACGGCCGAGCGCGGGAGGAGTTTTATCGGGAGTGACGGGAAGAAATTTGTCGAGACGTCGGTCGAGCACGGGAAGGAATCTGTCGAGAAGTCACTCGAGCGCGGGGAGAAATCTGTTGAGCGTTACAGTAATTTTTTGAGACGTCGGTCGAGCGCGGGAACAAATTTATCGAGAAGGTCGCACGCACAAAGAGATTTGTCGAGAGTGACACAAATTTGTCGAGACGTTGGTCGAGCACGGGAATAAATCTGTCGAGGCACTTGAGCTCAGGGAGAGATTTGTCGAGCGAGACAGAAATTTGTCGAGACGTCGATCGAGCGCGGAACGGATTCTGTCGAGACGGTCGAGTAAGAGCGGGGAGAAATTTATCGAGCGTTACAGTAATTTGTTGAGACGTCGGTCGAGCGCGGGAACAAATTTGTCGAGAAGGTCGCACGCACAAAGAGATTTGTCGAGAGTGACAGAAATTTGTCGAGACGTCGGTCGAGCAGGGGATTAAATTTGTCGAGGCACTTGAGCTCAGGGAGAGATTTGTCGAGCGAGACAGAAATTTGTCGAGACGTCGATCGAGCGCGGAACGGATTCTGTCGAGACGGTCGAGTAAGAGCGGGGAGAAATTTATCGAGCGTTACAGTAATTTGTTGAGACGTCGGTCGAGCGCGGGAACAAATTTGTCGAGAAGGTCGCACGCACAAAGAGATTTGTCGAGAGTGACAGAAATTTGTCGAGATGTCAGTCAAGCGCGGGAAGGAATCTGTCGAGACGGTCGAGCGCGGGAAGGAATTTATCGACAGTGACAGAAATTTGTCGAGACGTCGGTCGAGCAGGGGAATAAATCTGTCGAGGCACTTGAGCTCGGGAAGAGATTTGTCGAGCGAGACAGAAATTTGTCGAGACGTCGGTCGAGCATGGGAAGAAATCTGTCAAGACGTCGGTCGAGCCGAGGAATAAATTTGTTAAAGCTTTGGTTGAGATGGCAACAAATTTGTCGATCGTGACACAAATTTGTCGAGACGTTGTTAGAGCACGGGAAGAAATCTGTCGAGACGTCGATCGAGCGCGGAACGGATTCTGTCGAGACGGTCGAGCACAGGAAGAGATTTTCTGAGCCTTACAGAAATTTCTCGAGACGTCGGTCTAGCTTGGGAAGGAATCTGTCGAGAGTCACAGAATTTTTTCGAGACGTGGGTCGAGCGCGAGAAAGAATCTGTCAAGAGTGACAGAAATTTGTCGAGACGTTGGTCGTGCGCAGGAAGAAATTTGCCGACATATCAGTCGAGAGCAGGAAAAAATTCTTCGAGCGTGGCAGATATTTGTCGAGATGTCAGCTTAAAGCAGGAAGAAAACTGTTCAGACGGCCGAGCGCGGGAGGAGTTTTATCGAGAGTGACGGGAAGAAATTTGTCGAGACGTCGGTCGAGCACGGGAAGGAATCTGTCGAGAAGTCACTCGAGCGCGGGGAGAAATCTGTTGAGCGTTACAGTAATTTTTTGAGACGTCGGTCGAGCGCGGGAACAAATTTATCGAGAAGGTCGCACGCACAAAGAGATTTGTCGAGAGTGACACAAATTTGTCGAGACGTTGGTCGAGCACGGGAATAAATCTGTCGAGGCACTTGAGCTCAGGGAGAGATTTGTCGAGCGAGACAGAAATTTGTCGAGACGTCGATCGAGCGCGGAACGGATTCTGTCGAGACGGTCGAGTAAGAGCGGGGAGAAATTTATCGAGCGTTACAGTAATTTGTTGAGATGTCGGTCGAGCGCGGGAACAAATTTGTCGAGAAGGTCGCACGCACAAAGAGATTTGTTGAGAATGACATAAATTTGTTGAGACGTTGGTAGAGTACGGGAAGATATTTGTCGAGACGTCGATCGAGCGCGGAACGGATTCTGTCGAGACGGTCGAGCACAGGAAGAGATTTTCTGAGCCTTACAGAAATTTCTCGAGACGTCGGTCGAGCACGGGAACAAATCTCTCGAGACGGTCAAGCGCGGGAAGAAATTTGTCGAGAGTGATCGAAATTTGTCCAGACATCGGTCGAGCGTGGGAACAAATCTCTCGAGATGTCGGTCAAGAGCGTGAAGAAATTTGTCGAGAGTGACAGAAATTTGTCGAGATGTCAGTCAAGCGCGGGAAGGAATCTGTCGAGACGGTCGAGCGCGGGAAGGAATTTATCGACAGTGACAGAAATTTGTCGAGACGTCGGTCGAGCAGGGGAATAAATCTGTCGAGGCACTTGAGCTCAGGGAGAGATTTGTCGAGCGAGACAGAAATTTGTCGAGATGTCGGTTGAGCACGGGAATAAATCTGTCGAGAAGTCAGTCAAGAGCGGGGAGAAATTTATCGAGCGTTACAGTAATTTGTTGAGACGTCGGTCGAGCGCGGGAACAAATTTGTCGAGAAGGTCGCACGCACAAAGAGATTTGTCGAGAGTGACAGAAATTTGTCGAGACGTCGGTCGAGCAGGGGATTAAATCTGTCGAGGCACTTGAGCTCAGGGAGAGATTTGTCGAGCGAGACAGAAATTTGTCGAGATGTCGGTTGAGCACGGGAATAAATCTGTCGAGAAGTCAGTCAAGAGCGGGGAGAAATTTATCGAGCGTTACAGTAATTTGTTGAGACGTCGGTCGAGCGCGGGAACAAATTTGTCGAGAAGGTCGCACGCACAAAGAGATTTGTCGAGAGTGACATAAATTTGTCGAGACGTTGGTAGAGTACGGGAAGAAATTTGTCGAGACGTCGATTGAGCGCGGAACGGATTCTGTCGAGACGGTCGAGCACAGGAAGAGATTTTCTGAGCCTTACAGAAATTTGTCGAGACGTCGGTCGAGCATGGGAAGAAATTTGTCGAGCGTTACAGAAATTTCTCGAGACGTCTGTCGAGCGCAGGGAGCAATCTGCTGAGACGGTCGAGAGCGGGAACAAATTTGTCGAGAGTGACAGAAGTTTGTCGAGACGTCGGTCGTGCGCAGTTCGAAATTAATCGACAGTGACAGAAATTTGTCGAGACGCCGGTCAAGCACGGGAAGAAATTTGCTGAGAGTGACAGAAATTTGTCGAGACGTCGGTCGAGCTGAGGAATAAATTTGTTAAGGCTTTGGTTTACATGGGAACAAATTTATCGACAGTGACAGAAATTTGTCGAGACGTCGGTCGAGCAGGGGAATAAATCTGTCGAGGCACTTGAGCTCAGGGAGAGATTTGTCGAGCGAGACAGAAATTTGTCGAGATGTCGGTCGAGCACGGGAATAAATCTGTCGAGAAGTCAGTCAAGAGCGGGGAGAAATTTATCGAGCGTTACAGTAATTTGTTGAGACGTCGGTCGAGCGCGGGAACAAATTTGTCGAGAAGGTCGCACGCAGAAAGAGATTTGTCGAGAGTGACACAAATTTGTCGAGACGTCGGTCAAGCGCGGAAAGGATTCTGTCGAGACGGTCGAGCACAGGAAGAGATTTTCTGAGCCTTACAGAAATTTGTCGAGACGTCGGTCGAGAACGGGAAGAAATCTGTCAAGACGTCGGTCGAGCTGAGGAAAAAATTTGTTAAAGCTTTGGTTGAGATGGGAACAAATTTGTCGATCGTGACACAAATTTGTCGAGACGTTGGTAGAGCACGGGAAGAAATTTGTCGAGATGTCAGTCAAGCGCGGGAAGGAATCTGTCGAGACGGTCGAGCGCGGGAAGGAATTTATCGACAGTGACAGAAATTTGTCGAGACGTCGGTCGAGCAGGGGAATAAATCTGTCGAGGCACTTGAGCTCGGGAAGAGATTTGTCGAGCGAGACAGAAATTTGTCGAGACGTCGGTCGAGCATGGGAAGAAATCTGTCAAGACGTCGGTCGAGCCGAGGAATAAATTTGTTAAAGCTTTGGTTGAGATGGCAACAAATTTGTCGATCGTGACACAAATTTGTCGAGACGTTGGTCGAGCGCAGGAAGAAATTTGCCGACATATCAGTCGAGAGCAGGAAAAAATTCTTCGAGCGTGACAGATATTTGTCGAGATGTCAGCTTAAAGCAGGAAGAAAACTGTTCAGACGGCCGAGCGCGGGAGGAGTTTTATCGGGAGTGACGGGAAGAAATTTGTCGAGACGTCGGTCGAGCACGGGAAGGAATCTGTCGAGAAGTCACTCGAGCGCGGGGAGAAATCTGTTGAGCGTTACAGTAATTTTTTGAGACGTCGGTCGAGCGCGGGAACAAATTTATCGAGAAGGTCGCACGCACAAAGAGATTTGTCGAGAGTGACACAAATTTGTCGAGACGTTGGTCGAGCACGGGAATAAATCTGTCGAGGCACTTGAGCTCAGGGAGAGATTTATCGAGCGAGACAGAAATTTGTCGAGACGTCGATCGAGCGCGGAACGGATTCTGTCGAGACGGTCGAGTAAGAGCAGGGAGAAATTTATCGAACGTTACAGTAATTTGTTGAGATGTCGGTCGAGCGCGGGAACAAATTTGTCGAGAAGGTCGCACGCACAAAGAGATTTGTTGAGAATGACATAAATTTGTTGAGACGTTGGTAGAATACGGGAAGATATTTGTCGAGACGTCGATCTAGCGCGGAACGGATTCTGTCGAGACGGTCGAGCACAGGAAGAGATTTTCTGAGCCTTACAGAAATTTCTCGAGACGTCGGTCGAGCACGGGAACAAATCTCTCGAGACGGTCAAGCGCGGGAAGAAATTTGTCGAGAGTGATCGAAATTTGTCCAGACATCGGTCGAGCGCGGGAACAAATCTCTCGAGATGTCGGTCAAGAGCGTGAAGAAATTTGTCGAGAGTGACAGAAATTTGTCGAGATGTCAGTCAAGCGCGGGAAGGAATCTGTCGAGACGGTCGAGCGCGGGAAGGAATTTATCGACAGTGACAGAAATTTGTCGAGACGTCGGTCGAGCAGGGGAATAAATCTGTCGAGGCACTTGAGCTCGGGAAGAGATTTGTCGAGCGAGATAGAAATTTGTCGAGACGTCGGTCGAGCATGGGAAGAAATCTGTCAAGACGTCGGTCGAGCCGAGGAATAAATTTGTTAAAGCTTTGGTTGAGATGGGAACAAATTTGTCGATCGTGACACAAATTTGTCGAGATGTTGGTAGAGCACGGGAAGAAATCTGTCGAGACGTCGATCGAGCGCGGAACGGATTCTGTCGAGACGGTCGAGCACAGGAAGAGATTTTCTGAGCCTTACAGAAATTTCTCGAGACGTCGGTCTAGCTTGGGAAGGAATCTGTCGAGAGTCACAGAATTTTTTCGAGACGTGGGTCGAGCGCGAGAAAGAATCTGTCAAGAGTGACAGAAATTTGTCGAGACGTTGGTCGAGCGCAGGAAGAAATTTGCCGACATATCAGTCGAGAGCAGGAAAAAATTCTTCGAGCGTGACAGATACTTGTCGAGATGTCAGCTTAAAGCAGGAAGAAAACTGTTCAGACGGCCGAGCGCGGGAGGAGTTTTATCGAGAGTGACGGGAAGAAATTTGTCGAGACGTCGGTCGAGCACGGGAAGGAATCTTTCGAGAAGTCACTGGAGCACGGGGAGAAATCTGTTGAGCGTTACAGTAATTTTTTGAGACGTCGGTCGAGCGCGGGAACAAATTTATCGAGAAGGTCGCACGCACAAAGAGATTTGTCGAGAGTGACACAAATTTGTCGAGACGTTGGTCGAGCAGGGGAATAAATCTGTCGAGGCACTTGAGCTCAGGGAGAGATTTGTCGAGCGAGACAGAAATTTGTCGAGATGTCGGTCGAGCACGGGAATAAATCTGTCGAGAAGTCAGTCAAGAGCGGGGAGAAATTTATCGAGCGTTACAGTAATTTGTTGAGACGTCGGTCGAGCGCGGGAACAAATTTGTCGAGAAGGTCGCACGCACAAAGAGATTTGTCGAGAGTGACACAAATTTGTCGAGATGTCAGTCAAGCGCGGGAAGGAATCTGTCGAGACGGTCGAGCACAGGAAGAGATTTTCTGAGCCTTACAGAAATTTGTCGAGACGTCGGTCGAGAACGGGAAGAAATCTGTCAAGACGTCGGTCGAGCCGAGGAATAAATTTGTTAAAGCTTTGGTTGAGATGGGAACAAATTTGTCGATCGTGACACAAATTTGTCGAGACGTTGGTAGAGCACGGGAAGAAATTTGCCGACATATCAGTCGAGAGCAGGAAAAAATTCTTCGAGCGTGACAGATATTTGTCGAGATGTCAGCTTAAAGCAGGAAGAAAACTGTTCAGACGGCCGAGCGCGGGAGGAGTTTTATCGAGAGTGACGGGAAGAAATTTGTCAAGACGTCGGTCGAGCACGGGAAGGAATCTGTCGAGAAGTCACTCGAGCGCGGGGAGAAATCTGTTGAGCGTTACAGTAATTTTTTGAGACGTCGGTCGAGCGCGGGAACAAATTTATCGAGAAGGTCGCACGCACAAAGAGATTTGTCGAGAGTGACACAAATTTGTCGAGACGTTGGTCGAGCACGGGAATAAATCTGTCGAGGCACTTGAGCTCAGGGAGAGATTTGTCGAGCGAGACAGAAATTTGTCGAGACGTCGATCGAGCGCGGAACGGATTCTGTCGAGACGGTCGAGTAAGAGCGGGGAGAAATTTATCGAGCGTTACAGTAATTTGTTGAGACGTCGGTCGAGCGCAGGAACAAATTTGTCGAGAAGGTCGCACGCACAAAGAGATTTGTCGAGAGTGACATAAATTTGTCGAGACGTTGGTAGAGTACGGGAAGAAATTTGTCGAGACGTCGATTGAGCGCGGAACGGATTCTGTCGAGACGGTCGAGCACAGGAAGAGATTTTCTGAGCCTTACAGAAATTTGTCGAGACGTCGGTCGAGCATGGGAAGAAATTTGTCGAGCGTTACAGAAATTTCTCGAGACGTCTGTCGAGCGCAGGGAGCAATCTGCTGAGACGGTCGAGAGCGGGAACAAATTTGTCGAGAGTGACAGAAGTTTGTCGAGACGTCGGTCGTGCGCAGTTCGAAATTAATCGACAGTGACAGAAATTTGTCGAGACGTCGGTCCAGCTGAGGAATAAATTTGTTAAGGCTTTGGTTTACATGGGAACAAATTTATCGACAGTGACAGAAATTTGTCGAGACGTCGGTCGAGCAGGGGAATAAATCTGTCGAGGCACTTGAGCTCAGGGAGAGATTTGTCGAGCGAGACAGAAATTTGTCGAGATGTCGGTCGAGCACGGGAATAAATCTGTCGAGAAGTCAGTCAAGAGCGGGGAGAAATTTATCGAGCGTTACAGTAATTTGTTGAGACGTCGGTCGAGCGCGGGAACAAATTTGTCGAGAAGGTCGCACGCACAAAGAGATTTGTCGAGAGTGACACAAATTTGTCGAGACGTCGGTCAAGCGCGGAAAGGATTCTGTCGAGACGGTCGAGCACAGGAAGAGATTTTCTGAGCCTTACAGAAATTTGTCGAGACGTCGGTCGAGAACGGGAAGAAATCTGTCAAGACGTCGGTCGAGCCGAGGAATAAATTTGTTAAAGCTTTGGTTGAGATGGCAACAAATTTGTCGATCGTGACACAAATTTGTCGAGACGTTGGTCGAGCGCAGGAAGAAATTTGCCGACATATCAGTCGAGAGCTTGAAAAAATTCTTCTAGCGTGACAGATATTTGTCGAGATGTCAGCTTAAAGCAGGAAGAAAACTGTTCAGACGGCCGAGCGCGGGAGGAGTTTTATCGAGAGTGACGGGAAGAAATTTGTCGAGACGTCGGTCGAGCACGGGAAGGAATCTGTCGAGAAGTCACTCGAGCGCGGGGAGAAATCTGTTGAGCGTTACAGTAATTTTTTGAGACGTCGGTCGAGCGCGGGAACAAATTTATCGAGAAGGTCGCACGCACAAAGAGATTTGTCGAGAGTGACACAAATTTGTCGAGACGTTGGTCGAGCACGGGAATAAATCTGTCGAGGCACTTGAGCTCAGGGAGAGATTTATCGAGCGAGACAGAAATTTGTCGAGACGTCGATCGAGCGCGGAACGGATTCTGTCGATACGGTCGAGTAAGAGCGGGGAGAAATTTATCGAGCGTTACAGTAATTTGTTGAGATGTCGGTAGAGCGCGGGAACAAATTTGTCGAGAAGGTCGCACGCACAAAGAGATTTGTCGAGAATGACATAAATTTGTTGAGACGTTGGTAGAGTACGGGAAGATATTTGTCGAGACGTCGATCGAGCGCGGAACGGATTCTGTCGAGACGGTCGAGCACAGGAAGAGATTTTCTGAGCCTTACAGAAATTTGTCAAGACGTCGGTCGAGCGCGGGAACAAATTTGTCGAGAAGGTCGCACGCACAAAGAGATTTGTCGAGAGTGACACAAATTTGTCGAGACGTCGGTCAAGCGCGGAAAGGATTCTGTCGAGACGGTCGAGCACAGGAAGAGATTTTCTGAGCCTTACAGAAATTTGTCGAGACGTCGGTCGAGAACGGGAAGAAATCTGTCAAGACGTCGGTCGAGCTGAGGAATAAATTTGTTAAAGCTTTGGTTGAGATGGGAACAAATTTGTCGATCGTGACACAAATTTGTCGAGACGTTGGTAGAGCACGGGAAGAAATTTGTCGAGATGTCAGTCAAGCGCGGGAAGGAATCTGTCGAGACGGTCGAGCGCGGGAAGGAATTTATCGACAGTGACAGAAATTTGTCGAGACGTCGGTCGAGCAGGGGAATAAATCTGTCGAGGCACTTGAGCTCGGGAAGAGATTTGTCGAGCGAGACAGAAATTTGTCGATACGTCGGTCGAGCATGGGAAGAAATCTGTCAAGACATCGGTCGAGCTGAGGAATAAATTTGTTAAAGCTTTGGTTGAGATGGGAACAAATTTGTCGATCGTGACACAAATTTGTCAAGATGTTGGTAGAGCACGGGAAGAAATCTGTCGAGACGTCGATCGAGCGCGGAACGGATTCTGTCGAGACGGTCGAGCACAGGAAGAGATTTTCTGAGCCTTACAGAAATTTCTCGAGACGTCGGTCGAGCACGGGAACAAATCTCTCGAGACGGTCAAGCGCGGGAAGAAATTTGTCGAGAGTGATCGAAATTTGTCCAGACATCGGTCGAGCGCGGGAACAAATCTCTCGAGATGTCGGTCAAGAGCGTGAAGAAATTTGTCGAGAGTGACAGAAATTTGTCGAGATGTCAGTCAAGCGCGGGAAGGAATCTGTCGAGACGGTCGAGCGCGGGAAGGAATTTATCGACAGTGACAGAAATTTGTCGAGACGTCGGTCAAGCAGGGGAATAAATCTGTCGAGGCACTTGAGCTCGGGAAGAGATTTGTCGAGCGAGACAGAAATTTGTCGAGACGTCGGTCGAGCATGGGAAGAAATCTGTCAAGACGTCGGTCGAGCCGAGGAATAAATTTGTTAAAGCTTTGGTTGAGATGGCAACAAATTTGTCGATCGTGACACAAATTTGTCGAGACGTTGGTAGAACACGGGAAGAAATTTGCCGACATATCAGTCGAGAGCAGGAAAAAATTCTTCGAGCGTGACAGATATTTGTTGAGATGTCAGTCTAAAGCAGGAAGAAAACTGTTCAGACGGCCGAGCGCGGGAGGAGTTTTATCGAGAGTGACGGGAAGAAATTTGTCGAGACGTCGGTCGAGCACGGGAAGGAATCTGTCGAGAAGTCACTCGAGCGCGGGGAGAAATCTGTTGAGCGTTACAGTAATTTTTTGAGACGTCGGTCGAGCGCGGGAACAAATTTATCGAGAAGGTCGCACGCACAAAGAGATTTGTCGAGAGTGACACAAATTTGTCGAGACGTTGGTCGAGCACGGGAATAAATCTGTCGAGGCACTTGAGCTCAGGGAGAGATTTATCGAGCGAGACAGAAATTTGTCGAGACGTCGATCGAGCGCGGAACGGATTCTGTCGAGACGGTCGAGTAAGAGCGGGGAGAAATTTATCGAGCGTTACAGTAATTTGTTGAGATGTCGGTAGAGCGCGGGAACAAATTTGTCGAGAAGGTCGCACGCACAAAGAGATTTGTCGAGAATGACATAAATTTGTTGAGACGTTGGTAGAGTACGGGAAGATATTTGTCGAGACGTCGATCGAGCGCGGAACGGATTCTGTCGAGACGGTCGAGCACAGGAAGAGATTTTCTGAGCCTTACAGAAATTTGTCGAGACGTCGGTCGAGCGCGGGAACAAATTTGTCGAGAAGGTCGCACGCACAAAGAGATTTGTCGAGAGTGACACAAATTTGTCGAGACGTCGGTCAAGCGCGGAAAGGATTCTGTCGAGACGGTCGAGCACAGGAAGAGATTTTCTGAGCCTTACAGAAATTTGTCGAGACGTCGGTCGAGAACGGGAAGAAATCTGTCAAGACGTCGGTCGAGCTGAGGAATAAATTTGTTAAAGCTTTGGTTGAGATGGGAACAAATTTGTCGATCGTGACACAAATTTGTCGAGACGTTGGTAGAGCACGGGAAGAAATTTGTCGAGATGTCAGTCAAGCGCGGGAAGGAATCTGTCGAGACGGTCGAGCGCGGGAAGGAATTTATCGACAGTGACAGAAATTTGTCGAGACGTCGGTCGAGCAGGGGAATAAATCTGTCGAGGCACTTGAGCTCGGGAAGAGATTTGTCGAGCGAGACAGAAATTTGTCGATACGTCGGTCGAGCATGGGAAGAAATCTGTCAAGACATCGGTCGAGCTGAGGAATAAATTTGTTAAAGCTTTGGTTGAGATGGGAACAAATTTGTCGATCGTGACACAAATTTGTCAAGATGTTGGTAGAGCACGGGAAGAAATCTGTCGAGACGTCGATCGAGCGCGGAACGGATTCTGTCGAGACGGTCGAGCACAGGAAGAGATTTTCTGAGCCTTACAGAAATTTCTCGAGACGTCGGTCGAGCACGGGAACAAATCTCTCGAGACGGTCAAGCGCGGGAAGAAATTTGTCGAGAGTGATCGAAATTTGTCCAGACATCGGTCGAGCGCGGGAACAAATCTCTCGAGATGTCGGTCAAGAGCGTGAAGAAATTTGTCGAGAGTGACAGAAATTTGTCGAGATGTCAGTCAAGCGCGGGAAGGAATCTGTCGAGACGGTCGAGCGCGGGAAGGAATTTATCGACAGTGACAGAAATTTGTCGAGACGTCGGTCGAGCAGGGGAATAAATCTGTCGAGGCACTTGAGCTCGGGAAGAGATTTGTCGAGCGAGACAGAAATTTGTCGAGACGTCGGTCGAGCATGGGAAGAAATCTGTCAAGACGTCGGTCGAGCCGAGGAATAAATTTGTTAAAGCTTTGGTTGAGATGGCAACAAATTTGTCGATCGTGACACAAATTTGTCGAGACGTTGGTAGAACACGGGAAGAAATTTGCCGACATATCAGTCGAGAGCAGGAAAAAATTCTTCGAGCGTGACAGATATTTGTTGAGATGTCAGTCTAAAGCAGGAAGAAAACTGTTCAGACGGCCGAGCGCGGGAGGAGTTTTATCGAGAGTGACGGGAAGAAATTTGTCGAGACGTCGGTCGAGCACGGGAAGGAATCTGTCGAGAAGTCACTCGAGCGCGGGGAGAAATCTGTTGAGCGTTACAGTAATTTTTTGAGACGTCGGTCGAGCGCGGGAACAAATTTGTCGAGAAGGTCGCACGCACAAAGAGATTTGTCGAGAGTGACACAAATTTGTCGAGACGTTGGTCGAGCACGGGAATAAATCTGTCGAGGCACTTGAGCTCAGGGAGAGATTTGTCGAGCGAGACAGAAATTTGTCGAGACGTCGATCGAGCGCGGAACGGATTCTGTCGAGACGGTCGAGTAAGAGCAGGGAGAAATTTATCGAGCGTTACAGTAATTTGTTGAGATGTCGGTCGAGCGCGGGAACAAATTTGTCGAGAAGGTCGCACGCACAAAGAGATTTGTCGAGAATGACATAAATTTGTTGAGACGTTGGTAGAGTACGGGAAGATATTTGTCGAGACGTCGATTGAGCGCGGAACGGATTCTGTCGAGACGGTCGAGCACAGGAAGAGATTTTCTGAGCCTTACAGAAATTTGTCAAGACGTCGGTCGAGCGCGGGAACAAATTTGTCGAGAAGGTCGCACGCACAAAGAGATTTGTCGAGAGTGACACAAATTTGTCGAGACGTCGGTCAAGCGCGGAAAGGATTCTGTCGAGACGGTCGAGCACAGGAAGAGATTTTCTGAGCCTTACAGAAATTTGTCGAGACGTCGGTCGAGAACGGGAAGAAATCTGTCAAGACGTCGGTCGAGCTGAGGAATAAATTTGTTAAAGCTTTGGTTGAGATGGGAACAAATTTGTCGATCGTGACACAAATTTGTCGAGACGTTGGTAGAGCACGGGAAGAAATTTGTCGAGATGTCAGTCAAGCGCGGGAAGGAATCTGTCGAGACGGTCGAGCGCGGGAAGGAATTTATCGACAGTGACAGAAATTTGTCGAGACGTCGGTCGAGCAGGGGAATAAATCTGTCGAGGCACTTGAGCTCGGGAAGAGATTTGTCGAGCGAGACAGAAATTTGTCGATACGTCGGTCGAGCATGGGAAGAAATCTGTCAAGACATCGGTCGAGCTGAGGAATAAATTTGTTAAAGCTTTGGTTGAGATGGGAACAAATTTGTCGATCGTGACACAAATTTGTCAAGATGTTGGTAGAGCACGGGAAGAAATCTGTCGAGACGTCGATCGAGCGCGGAACGGATTCTGTCGAGACGGTCGAGCACAGGAAGAGATTTTCTGAGCCTTACAGAAATTTCTCGAGACGTCGGTCGAGCACGGGAACAAATCTCTCGAGACGGTCAAGCGCGGGAAGAAATTTGTCGAGAGTGATCGAAATTTGTCCAGACATCGGTCGAGCGCGGGAACAAATCTCTCGAGATGTCGGTCAAGAGCGTGAAGAAATTTGTCGAGAGTGACAGAAATTTGTCGAGATGTCAGTCAAGCGCGGGAAGGAATCTGTCGAGACGGTCGAGCGCGGGAAGGAATTTATCGACAGTGACAGAAATTTGTCGAGACGTCGGTCAAGCAGGGGAATAAATCTGTCGAGGCACTTGAGCTCGGGAAGAGATTTGTCGAGCGAGACAGAAATTTGTCGAGACGTCGGTCGAGCATGGGAAGAAATCTGTCAAGACGTCGGTCGAGCCGAGGAATAAATTTGTTAAAGCTTTGGTTGAGATGGCAACAAATTTGTCGATCGTGACACAAATTTGTCGAGACGTTGGTAGAACACGGGAAGAAATTTGCCGACATATCAGTCGAGAGCAGGAAAAAATTCTTCGAGCGTGACAGATATTTGTTGAGATGTCAGTCTAAAGCAGGAAGAAAACTGTTCAGACGGCCGAGCGCGGGAGGAGTTTTATCGAGAGTGACGGGAAGAAATTTGTCGAGACGTCGGTCGAGCACGGGAAGGAATCTGTCGAGAAGTCACTCGAGCGCGGGGAGAAATCTGTTGAGCGTTACAGTAATTTTTTGAGACGTCGGTCGAGCGCGGGAACAAATTTATCGAGAAGGTCGCACGCACAAAGAGATTTGTCGAGAGTGACACAAATTTGTCGAGACGTTGGTCGAGCACGGGAATAAATCTGTCGAGGCACTTGAGCTCAGGGAGAGATTTATCGAGCGAGACAGAAATTTGTCGAGACGTCGATCGAGCGCGGAACGGATTCTGTCGAGACGGTCGAGTAAGAGCGGGGAGAAATTTATCGAGCGTTACAGTAATTTGTTGAGATGTCGGTAGAGCGCGGGAACAAATTTGTCGAGAAGGTCGCACGCACAAAGAGATTTGTCGAGAATGACATAAATTTGTTGAGACGTTGGTAGAGTACGGGAAGATATTTGTCGAGACGTCGATCGAGCGCGGAACGGATTCTGTCGAGACGGTCGAGCACAGGAAGAGATTTTCTGAGCCTTACAGAAATTTGTCGAGACGTCGGTCGAGCGCGGGAACAAATTTGTCGAGAAGGTCGCACGCACAAAGAGATTTGTCGAGAGTGACACAAATTTGTCGAGACGTCGGTCAAGCGCGGAAAGGATTCTGTCGAGACGGTCGAGCACAGGAAGAGATTTTCTGAGCCTTACAGAAATTTGTCGAGACGTCGGTCGAGAACGGGAAGAAATCTGTCAAGACGTCGGTCGAGCTGAGGAATAAATTTGTTAAAGCTTTGGTTGAGATGGGAACAAATTTGTCGATCGTGACACAAATTTGTCGAGACGTTGGTAGAGCACGGGAAGAAATTTGTCGAGATGTCAGTCAAGCGCGGGAAGGAATCTGTCGAGACGGTCGAGCGCGGGAAGGAATTTATCGACAGTGACAGAAATTTGTCGAGACGTCGGTCGAGCAGGGGAATAAATCTGTCGAGGCACTTGAGCTCGGGAAGAGATTTGTCGAGCGAGACAGAAATTTGTCGATACGTCGGTCGAGCATGGGAAGAAATCTGTCAAGACATCGGTCGAGCTGAGGAATAAATTTGTTAAAGCTTTGGTTGAGATGGGAACAAATTTGTCGATCGTGACACAAATTTGTCAAGATGTTGGTAGAGCACGGGAAGAAATCTGTCGAGACGTCGATCGAGCGCGGAACGGATTCTGTCGAGACGGTCGAGCACAGGAAGAGATTTTCTGAGCCTTACAGAAATTTCTCGAGACGTCGGTCGAGCACGGGAACAAATCTCTCGAGACGGTCAAGCGCGGGAAGAAATTTGTCGAGAGTGATCGAAATTTGTCCAGACATCGGTCGAGCGCGGGAACAAATCTCTCGAGATGTCGGTCAAGAGCGTGAAGAAATTTGTCGAGAGTGACAGAAATTTGTCGAGATGTCAGTCAAGCGCGGGAAGGAATCTGTCGAGACGGTCGAGCGCGGGAAGGAATTTATCGACAGTGACAGAAATTTGTCGAGACGTCGGTCGAGCAGGGGAATAAATCTGTCGAGGCACTTGAGCTCGGGAAGAGATTTGTCGAGCGAGACAGAAATTTGTCGAGACGTCGGTCGAGCATGGGAAGAAATCTGTCAAGACGTCGGTCGAGCCGAGGAATAAATTTGTTAAAGCTTTGGTTGAGATGGCAACAAATTTGTCGATCGTGACACAAATTTGTCGAGACGTTGGTAGAACACGGGAAGAAATTTGCCGACATATCAGTCGAGAGCAGGAAAAAATTCTTCGAGCGTGACAGATATTTGTTGAGATGTCAGTCTAAAGCAGGAAGAAAACTGTTCAGACGGCCGAGCGCGGGAGGAGTTTTATCGAGAGTGACGGGAAGAAATTTGTCGAGACGTCGGTCGAGCACGGGAAGGAATCTGTCGAGAAGTCACTCGAGCGCGGGGAGAAATCTGTTGAGCGTTACAGTAATTTTTTGAGACGTCGGTCGAGCGCGGGAACAAATTTATCGAGAAGGTCGCACGCACAAAGAGATTTGTCGAGAGTGACACAAATTTGTCGAGACGTTGGTCGAGCACGGGAATAAATCTGTCGAGGCACTTGAGCTCAGGGAGAGATTTGTCGAGCGAGACAGAAATTTGTCGAGACGTCGATCGAGCGCGGAACGGATTCTGTCGAGACGGTCGAGTAAGAGCAGGGAGAAATTTATCGAGCGTTACAGTAATTTGTTGAGATGTCGGTCGAGCGCGGGAACAAATTTGTCGAGAAGGTCGCACGCACAAAGAGATTTGTTGAGAATGACATAAATTTGTTGAGACGTTGGTAGAGTACGGGAAGATATTTGTCGAGACGTCGATCGAGCGCGGAACGGATTCTGTCGAGACGGTCGAGCACAGGAAGAGATTTTCTGAGCCTTACAGAAATTTCTCGAGACGTCGGTCGAGCACGGGAACAAATCTCTCGAGACGGTCAAGCGCGGGAAGAAATTTGTCGAGAGTGATCGAAATTTGTCCAGACATCGGTCGAGCGTGGGAACAAATCTCTCGAGATGTCGGTCAAGAGCGTGAAGAAATTTGTCGAGAGTGACAGAAATTTGTCGAGATGTCAGTCAAGCGCGGGAAGGAATCTGTCGAGACGGTCGAGCGCGGGAAGGAATTTATCGACAGTGACAGAAATTTGTCGAGACGTCGGTCGAGCAGGGGAATAAATCTGTCGAGGCACTTGAGCTCAGGGAGAGATTTGTCGAGCGAGACAGAAATTTGTCGAGATGTCGGTTGAGCACGGGAATAAATCTGTCGAGAAGTCAGTCAAGAGCGGGGAGAAATTTATCGAACGTTACAGTAATTTGTTGAGACGTCGGTCGAGCGCGGGAACAAATTTGTCGAGAAGGTCGCACGCACAAAGAGATTTGTCGAGAGTGACAGAAATTTGTCGAGACGTCGGTCGAGCAGGGGATTAAATCTGTCGAGGCACTTGAGCTCTGGGAGAGATTTGTCGAGCGAGACAGAAATTTGTCGAGATGTCGGTTGAGCACGGGAATAAATCTGTCGAGAAGTCAGTCAAGAGCGGGGAGAAATTTATCGAGCGTTACAGTAATTTGTTGAGACGTCGGTCGAGCGCGGGAACAAATTTGTCGAGAAGGTCGCACGCACAAAGAGATTTGTCGAGAGTGACATAAATTTGTCGAGACGTTGGTAGAGTACGGGAAGAAATTTGTCGAGACGTCGATTGAGCGCGGAACGGATTCTGTCGAGACGGTCGAGCACAGGAAGAGATTTTCTGAGCCTTACAGAAATTTGTCGAGACGTCGGTCGAGCATGGGAAGAAATTTGTCGAGCGTTACAGAAATTTCTCGAGACGTCTGTCGAGCGCAGGGAGCAATCTGCTGAGACGGTCGAGAGCGGGAACAAATTTGTCGAGAGTGACAGAAGTTTGTCGAGACGTCGGTCGTGCGCAGTTCGAAATTAATCGACAGTGACAGAAATTTGTTGAGACGCCGGTCAAGCACGGGAAGAAATTTGCTGAGAGTGACAGAAATTTGTCGAGACGTCGGTCGAGCTGAGGAATAAATTTGTTAAGGCTTTGGTTTACATGGGAACAAATTTATCGACAGTGACAGAAATTTGTCGAGACGTCGGTCGAGCAGGGGAATAAATCTGTCGAGGCACTTGAGCTCAGGGAGAGATTTGTCGAGCGAGACAGAAATTTGTCGAGATGTCGGTCGAGCACGGGAATAAATCTGTCGAGAAGTCAGTCAAGAGCGGGGAGAAATTTATCGAGCGTTACAGTAATTTGTTGAGACGTCGGTCGAGCGCGGGAACAAATTTGTCGAGAAGGTCGCACGCACAAAGAGATTTGTCGAGAGTGACACAAATTTGTCGAGACGTCGGTCAAGCGCGGAAAGGATTCTGTCGAGACGGTCGAGCACAGGAAGAGATTTTCTGAGCCTTACAGAAATTTGTCGAGACGTCGGTCGAGAATGGGAAGAAATCTGTCAAGACGTCGGTCGAGCCGAGGAATAAATTTGTTAAAGCTTTGGTTGAGATGGCAACAAATTTGTCGATCGTGACACAAATTTGTCGAGACGTTGGTCGAGCGCAGGAAGAAATTTGCCGACATATCAGTCGAGAGCTTGAAAAAATTCTTCTAGCGTGACAGATATTTGTCGAGATGTCAGCTTAAAGCAGGAAGAAAACTGTTCAGACGGCCGAGCGCGGGAGGAGTTTTATCGAGAGTGACGGGAAGAAATTTTTCGAGACGTCGGTCGAGCACGGGAAGGAATCTGTCGAGAAGTCACTCGAGCGCGGGGAGAAATCTGTTGAGCGTTACAGTAATTTTTTGAGACGTCGGTCGAGCGCGGGAACAAATTTATCGAGAAGGTCGCACGCACAAAGAGATTTGTCGAGAGTGACACAAATTTGTCGAGACGTTGGTCGAGCACGGGAATAAATCTGTCGAGGCACTTGAGCTCAGGGAGAGATTTATCGAGCGAGACAGAAATTTGTCGAGACGTCGATCGAGCGCGGAACGGATTCTGTCGATACGGTCGAGTAAGAGCGGGGAGAAATTTATCGAGCGTTACAGTAATTTGTTGAGATGTCGGTAGAGCGCGGGAACAAATTTGTCGAGAAGGTCGCACGCACAAAGAGATTTGTCGAGAATGACATAAATTTGTTGAGACGTTGGTAGAGTACGGGAAGATATTTGTCGAGACGTCGATCGAGCGCGGAACGGATTCTGTCGAGACGGTCGAGCACAGGAAGAGATTTTCTGAGCCTTACAGAAATTTGTCAAGACGTCGGTCGAGCGCGGGAACAAATTTGTCGAGAAGGTCGCACGCACAAAGAGATTTGTCGAGAGTGACACAAATTTGTCGAGACGTCGGTCAAGCGCGGAAAGGATTCTGTCGAGACGGTCGAGCACAGGAAGAGATTTTCTGAGCCTTACAGAAATTTGTCGAGACGTCGGTCGAGAACGGGAAGAAATCTGTCAAGACGTCGGTCGAGCTGAGGAATAAATTTGTTAAAGCTTTGGTTGAGATGGGAACAAATTTGTCGATCGTGACACAAATTTGTCGAGACGTTGGTAGAGCACGGGAAGAAATTTGTCGAGATGTCAGTCAAGCGCGGGAAGGAATCTGTCGAGACGGTCGAGCGCGGGAAGGAATTTATCGACAGTGACAGAAATTTGTCGAGACGTCGGTCGAGCAGGGGAATAAATCTGTCGAGGCACTTGAGCTCGGGAAGAGATTTGTCGAGCGAGACAGAAATTTGTCGATACGTCGGTCGAGCATGGGAAGAAATCTGTCAAGACATCGGTCGAGCTGAGGAATAAATTTGTTAAAGCTTTGGTTGAGATGGGAACAAATTTGTCGATCGTGACACAAATTTGTCAAGATGTTGGTAGAGCACGGGAAGAAATCTGTCGAGACGTCGATCGAGCGCGGAACGGATTCTGTCGAGACGGTCGAGCACAGGAAGAGATTTTCTGAGCCTTACAGAAATTTCTCGAGACGTCGGTCGAGCACGGGAACAAATCTCTCGAGACGGTCAAGCGCGGGAAGAAATTTGTCGAGAGTGATCGAAATTTGTCCAGACATCGGTCGAGCGCGGGAACAAATCTCTCGAGATGTCGGTCAAGAGCGTGAAGAAATTTGTCGAGAGTGACAGAAATTTGTCGAGATGTCAGTCAAGCGCGGGAAGGAATCTGTCGAGACGGTCGAGCGCGGGAAGGAATTTATCGACAGTGACAGAAATTTGTCGAGACGTCGGTCAAGCAGGGGAATAAATCTGTCGAGGCACTTGAGCTCGGGAAGAGATTTGTCGAGCGAGACAGAAATTTGTCGAGACGTCGGTCGAGCATGGGAAGAAATCTGTCAAGACGTCGGTCGAGCCGAGGAATAAATTTGTTAAAGCTTTGGTTGAGATGGCAACAAATTTGTCGATCGTGACACAAATTTGTCGAGACGTTGGTAGAACACGGGAAGAAATTTGCCGACATATCAGTCGAGAGCAGGAAAAAATTCTTCGAGCGTGACAGATATTTGTTGAGATGTCAGTCTAAAGCAGGAAGAAAACTGTTCAGACGGCCGAGCGCGGGAGGAGTTTTATCGAGAGTGACGGGAAGAAATTTGTCGAGACGTCGGTCGAGCACGGGAAGGAATCTGTCGAGAAGTCACTCGAGCGCGGGGAGAAATCTGTTGAGCGTTACAGTAATTTTTTGAGACGTCGGTCGAGCGCGGGAACAAATTTATCGAGAAGGTCGCACGCACAAAGAGATTTGTCGAGAGTGACACAAATTTGTCGAGACGTTGGTCGAGCACGGGAATAAATCTGTCGAGGCACTTGAGCTCAGGGAGAGATTTATCGAGCGAGACAGAAATTTGTCGAGACGTCGATCGAGCGCGGAACGGATTCTGTCGAGACGGTCGAGTAAGAGCGGGGAGAAATTTATCGAGCGTTACAGTAATTTGTTGAGATGTCGGTAGAGCGCGGGAACAAATTTGTCGAGAAGGTCGCACGCACAAAGAGATTTGTCGAGAATGACATAAATTTGTTGAGACGTTGGTAGAGTACGGGAAGATATTTGTCGAGACGTCGATCGAGCGCGGAACGGATTCTGTCGAGACGGTCGAGCACAGGAAGAGATTTTCTGAGCCTTACAGAAATTTGTCGAGACGTCGGTCGAGCGTGGGAACAAATTTGTCGAGAAGGTCGCACGCACAAAGAGATTTGTCGAGAGTGACACAAATTTGTCGAGACGTCGGTCAAGCGCGGAAAGGATTCTGTCGAGACGGTCGAGCACAGGAAGAGATTTTCTGAGCCTTACAGAAATTTGTCGAGACGTCGGTCGAGAACGGGAAGAAATCTGTCAAGACGTCGGTCGAGCTGAGGAATAAATTTGTTAAAGCTTTGGTTGAGATGGGAACAAATTTGTCGATCGTGACACAAATTTGTCGAGACGTTGGTAGAGCACGGGAAGAAATTTGTCGAGATGTCAGTCAAGCGCGGGAAGGAATCTGTCGAGACGGTCGAGCGCGGGAAGGAATTTATCGACAGTGACAGAAATTTGTCGAGACGTTGGTCGAGCAGGGGAATAAATCTGTCGAGGCACTTGAGCTCGGGAAGAGATTTGTCGAGCGAGACAGAAATTTGTCGATACGTCGGTCGAGCATGGGAAGAAATCTGTCAAGACATCGGTCGAGCTGAGGAATAAATTTGTTAAAGCTTTGGTTGAGATGGGAACAAATTTGTCGATCGTGACACAAATTTGTCAAGATGTTGGTAGAGCACGGGAAGAAATCTGTCGAGACGTCGATCGAGCGCGGAACGGATTCTGTCGAGACGGTCGAGCACAGGAAGAGATTTTCTGAGCCTTACAGAAATTTCTCGAGACGTCGGTCGAGCACGGGAACAAATCTCTCGAGACGGTCAAGCGCGGGAAGAAATTTGTCGAGAGTGATCGAAATTTGTCCAGACATCGGTCGAGCGCGGGAACAAATCTCTCGAGATGTCGGTCAAGAGCGTGAAGAAATTTGTCGAGAGTGACAGAAATTTGTCGAGATGTCAGTCAAGCGCGGGAAGGAATCTGTCGAGACGGTCGAGCGCGGGAAGGAATTTATCGACAGTGACAGAAATTTGTCGAGACGTCGGTCGAGCAGGGGAATAAATCTGTCGAGGCACTTGAGCTCGGGAAGAGATTTGTCGAGCGAGACAGAAATTTGTCGAGACGTCGGTCGAGCATGGGAAGAAATCTGTCAAGACGTCGGTCGAGCCGAGGAATAAATTTGTTAAAGCTTTGGTTGAGATGGCAACAAATTTGTCGATCGTGACACAAATTTGTCGAGACGTTGGTCGAGCGCAGGAAGAAATTAGCCGACATATCAGTCGAGAGCAGGAAAAAATTCTTCGAGCGTGACAGATATTTGTCGAGATGTCAGCTTAAAGCAGGAAGAAAACTGTTCAGACGGCCGAGCGCGGGAGGAGTTTTATCGAGAGTGACGGGAAGAAATTTGTCGAGACGTCGGTCGAGCACGGGAAGGAATCTGTCGAGAAGTCACTCGAGCGCGGGGAGAAATCTGTTGAGCGTTACAGTAATTTTTTGAGACGTCGGTCGAGCGCGGGAACAAATTTGTCGAGAAGGTCGCACGCACAAAGAGATTTGTCGAGAGTGACACAAATTTGTCGAGACGTTGGTCGAGCACGGGAATAAATCTGTCGAGGCACTTGAGCTCAGGGAGAGATTTGTCGAGCGAGACAGAAATTTGTCGAGACGTCGATCGAGCGCGGAACGGATTCTGTCGAGACGGTCGAGTAAGAGCAGGGAGAAATTTATCGAGCGTTACAGTAATTTGTTGAGATGTCGGTCGAGCGCGGGAACAAATTTGTCGAGAAGGTCGCACGCACAAAGAGATTTGTTGAGAATGACATAAATTTGTTGAGACGTTGGTAGAGTACGGGAAGATATTTGTCGAGACGTCGATCGAGCGCGGAACGGATTCTGTCGAGACGGTCGAGCACAGGAAGAGATTTTCTGAGCCTTACAGAAATTTCTCGAGACGTCGGTCGAGCACGGGAACAAATCTCTCGAGACGGTCAAGCGCGGGAAGAAATTTGTCGAGAGTGATCGAAATTTGTCCAGACATCGGTCGAGCGTGGGAACAAATCTCTCGAGATGTCGGTCAAGAGCGTGAAGAAATTTGTCGAGAGTGACAGAAATTTGTCGAGACGTCGGTCGAGCAGGGGAATAAATCTGTCGAGACGGTCGAGCGCGGGAAGGAATTTATCGACAGTGACAGAAATTTGTCGAGACGTCGGTCGAGCAGGGGAATAAATCTGTCGAGGCACTTGAGCTCAGGGAGAGATTTGTCGAGCGAGACAGAAATTTGTCGAGATGTCGGTTGAGCACGGGAATAAATCTGTCGAGAAGTCAGTCAAGAGCGGGGAGAAATTTATCGAACGTTACAGTAATTTGTTGAGACGTCGGTCGAGCGCGGGAACAAATTTGTCGAGAAGGTCGCACGCACAAAGAGATTTGTCGAGAGTGACAGAAATTTGTCGAGACGTCGGTCGAGCAGGGGATTAAATCTGTCGAGGCACTTGAGCTCAGGGAGAGATTTGTCGAGCGAGACAGAAATTTGTCGAGATGTCGGTTGAGCACGGGAATAAATCTGTCGAGAAGTCAGTCGAGAGCGGGGAGAAATTTATCGAGCGTTACAGTAATTTGTTGAGACGTCGGTCGAGCGCGGGAACAAATTTGTCGAGAAGGTCGCACGCACAAAGAGATTTGTCGAGAGTGACATAAATTTGTCGAGACGTTGGTAGAGTACGGGAAGAAATTTGTCGAGACGTCGATTGAGCGCGGAACGGATTCTGTCGAGACGGTCGAGCACAGGAAGAGATTTTCTGAGCCTTACAGAAATTTGTCGAGACGTCGGTCGAGCATGGGAAGAAATTTGTCGAGCGTTACAGAAATTTCTCGAGACGTCTGTCGAGCGCAGGGAGCAATCTGCTGAGACGGTCGAGAGCGGGAACAAATTTGTCGAGAGTGACAGAAGTTTGTCGAGACGTCGGTCGTGCGCAGTTCGAAATTAATCGACAGTGACAGAAATTTGTTGAGACGCCGGTCAAGCACGGGAAGAAATTTGCTGAGAGTGACAGAAATTTGTCGAGACGTCGGTCGAGCTGAGGAATAAATTTGTTAAGGCTTTGGTTTACATGGGAACAAATTTATCGACAGTGACAGAAATTTGTCGAGACGTCGGTCGAGCAGGGGATTAAATCTGTCGAGGCACTTGAGCTCAGGGAGAGATTTGTCGAGCGAGACAGAAATTTGTCGAGATGTCGGTCGAGCACGGGAATAAATCTGTCGAGAAGTCAGTCAAGAGCGGGGAGAAATTTATCGAGCGTTACAGTAATTTGTTGAGACGTCGGTCGAGCGCGGGAACAAATTTGTCGAGAAGGTCGCACGCACAAAGAGATTTGTCGAGAGTGACACAAATTTGTCGAGACGTCGGTCAAGCGCGGAAAGGATTCTGTCGAGACGGTCGAGCACAGGAAGAGATTTTCTGAGCCTTACAGAAATTTGTCGAGACGTCGGTCGAGAACGGGAAGAAATCTGTCAAGATGTCGGTCGAGCCGAGGAATAAATTTGTTAAAGCTTTGGTTGAGATGGCAACAAATTTGTCGATCGTGACACAAATTTGTCGAGACGTTGGTCGAGCGCAGGAAGAAATTTGCCGACATATCAGTCGAGAGCAGGAAAAAATTCTTCGAGCGTGACAGATATTTGTCGAGATGTCAGCTTAAAGCAGGAAGAAAACTGTTCAGACGGCCGAGCGCGGGAGGAGTTTTATCGGGAGTGACGGGAAGAAATTTGTCGAGACGTCGGTCGAGCACGGGAAGGAATCTGTCGAGAAGTCACTCGAGCGCGGGGAGAAATCTGTTGAGCGTTACAGTAATTTTTTGAGACGTCGGTCGAGCGCGGGAACAAATTTATCGAGAAGGTCGCACGCACAAAGAGATTTGTCGAGAGTGACACAAATTTGTCGAGACGTTGGTCGAGCACGGGAATAAATCTGTCGAGGCACTTGAGCTCAGGGAGAGATTTATCGAGCGAGACAGAAATTTGTCGAGACGTCGATCGAGCGCGGAACGGATTCTGTCGAGACGGTCGAGTAAGAGCAGGGAGAAATTTATCGAACGTTACAGTAATTTGTTGAGATGTCGGTCGAGCGCAGGAACAAATTTGTCGAGAAGGTCGCACGCACAAAGAGATTTGTTGAGAATGACATAAATTTGTTGAGACGTTGGTAGAATACGGGAAGATATTTGTCGAGACGTCGATCTAGCGCGGAACGGATTCTGTCGAGACGGTCGAGCACAGGAAGAGATTTTCTGAGCCTTACAGAAATTTCTCGAGACGTCGGTCGAGCACGGGAACAAATCTCTCGAGACGGTCAAGCGCGGGAAGAAATTTGTCGAGAGTGATCGAAATTTGTCCAGACATCGGTCGAGCGCGGGAACAAATCTCTCGAGATGTCGGTCAAGAGCGTGAAGAAATTTGTCGAGAGTGACAGAAATTTGTCGAGATGTCAGTCAAGCGCGGGAAGGAATCTGTCGAGACGGTCGAGCGTGGGAAGGAATTTATCGACAGTGACAGAAATTTGTCGAGACGTCGGTCGAGCAGGGGAATAAATCTGTCGAGGCACTTGAGCTCGGGAAGAGATTTGTCGAGCGAGATAGAAATTTGTCGAGACGTCGGTCGAGCATGGGAAGAAATCTGTCAAGACGTCGGTCGAGCCGAGGAATAAATTTGTTAAAGCTTTGGTTGAGATGGGAACAAATTTGTCGATCGTGACACAAATTTGTCGAGATGTTGGTAGAGCACGGGAAGAAATCTGTCGAGACGTCGATCGAGCGCGGAACGGATTCTGTCGAGACGGTCGAGCACAGGAAGAGATTTTCTGAGCCTTACAGAAATTTCTCGAGACGTCGGTCTAGCTTGGGAAGGAATCTGTCGAGAGTCACAGAATTTTTTCGAGACGTGGGTCGAGCGCGAGAAAGAATCTGTCAAGAGTGACAGAAATTTGTCAAGACGTTGGTCGAGCGCAGGAAGAAATTTGCCGACATATCAGTCGAGAGCAGGAAAAAATTCTTCGAGCGTGACAGATACTTGTCGAGATGTCAGCTTAAAGCAGGAAGAAAACTGTTCAGACGGCCGAGCGCGGGAGGAGTTTTATCGAGAGTGACGGGAAGAAATTTGTCGAGACGTCGGTCGAGCACGGGAAGGAATCTGTCGAGAAGTCACTGGAGCACGGGGAGAAATCTGTTGAGCGTTACAGTAATTTTTTGAGACGTCGGTCGAGCGCGGGAACAAATTTATCGAGAAGGTCGCACGCACAAAGAGATTTGTCGAGAGTGACACAAATTTGTCGAGACGTTGGTCGAGCACGGGAATAAATCTGTCGAGGCACTTCAGCTCAGGGAGAGATTTGTCGAGCGAGACAGAAATTTGTCGAGACGTCGATCGAGCGCGGAACGGATTCTGTCGAGACGGTCGAGTAAGAGCGGGGAAAAATTTATCGAACGTTACAGTAATTTGTTGAGACGTCGGTCGAGCGCGGGAACAAATTTGTCGAGAAGGTCGCACGCACAAAGAGATTTGTCGAGAGTGACAGAAATTTGTTGAGACGTCGGTCGAGCAGGGGAATAAATCTGTCGAGGCACTTGAGCTCAGGGAGAGATTTGTCGAGCGAGACAGAAATTTGTCGAGACGTCGATCGAGCGCGGGAATAAATCTGTCGAGAAGTCAGTCAAGAGCGGGGAGAAATTTATCGAGCGTTACAGTAATTTGTTGAGACGTCGGTCGAGCGCGGGAACAAATTTGTCGAGAAGGTCGCACGCACAAAGAGATTTGTCGAGAGTGACACAAATTTGTCGAGACGTCGGTCGAGCGCGGAAAGGATTCTGTCGAGACGGTCGAGCACAGGAAGAGATTTTCTGAGCCTTACAGAAATTTGTCGAGACGTCGGTCGAGAACGGGAAGAAATCTGTCAAGACGTCGGTCGAGCCGAGGAATAAATTTGTTAAAGCTTTGGTTGAGATGGGAACAAATTTGTCGATCGTGACACAAATTTGTCGAGACGTTGGTAGAGCACGGGAAGAAATTTGTCGAGACGTCGATCGAGCGCGGAAAGGATTCTGTCGAGACGGTCGAGCACAGGAAGAGATTTTCTGAGCCTTACAGAAATTTGTCGAGACGTCGGTCGAGAACGGGAAGAAATCTGTCAAGACGTCGGTCGAGCCGAGGAATAAATTTGTTAAAGCTTTGGTTGAGATGGCAACAAATTTGTCGATCGTGACACAAATTTGTCGAGACGTTGGTCGAGCGCAGGAAGAAATTTGCCGACATATCAGTCGAGAGCAGGAAAAAATTCTTCGAGCGTGACAGATATTTGTCGAGATGTCAGCTTAAAGCAGGAAGAAAACTGTTCAGACGGCCGAGCGCGGGAGGAGTTTTATCGAGAGTGACGGGAAGAAATTTGTCGAGACGTCGGTCGAGCACGGGAAGGAATCTGTCGAGAAGTCACTCGAGCGCGGGGAGAAATCTGTTGAGCGTTACAGTAATTTTTTGAGACGTCGGTCGAGCGCGGGAACAAATTTGTCGAGAAGGTCGCACGCACAAAGAGATTTGTCGAGAGTGACACAAATTTGTCGAGACGTTGGTCGAGCACGGGAATAAATCTGTCGAGGCACTTGAGCTCAGGGAGAGATTTGTCGAGCGAGACAGAAATTTGTCGAGACGTCGATCGAGCGCGGAACGGATTCTGTCGAGACGGTCGAGTAAGAGCAGGGAGAAATTTATCGAGCGTTACAGTAATTTGTTGAGACGTCGGTCGAGCGCAGGAACAAATTTGTCGAGAAGGTCGCACGCACAAAGAGATTTGTCGAGAGTGACATAAATTTGTCGAGACGTTGGTAGAGTACGGGAAGAAATTTGTCGAGACGTCGATTGAGCGCGGAACGGATTCTGTCGAGACGGTCGAGCACAGGAAGAGATTTTCTGAGCCTTACAGAAATTTGTCGAGACGTCGGTCGAGCATGGGAAGAAATTTGTCGAGCGTTACAGAAATTTCTCGAGACGTCTGTCGAGCGCAGGGAGCAATCTGCTGAGACGGTCGAGAGCGGGAACAAATTTGTCGAGAGTGACAGAAGTTTGTCGAGACGTCGGTCGTGCGCAGTTCGAAATTAATCGACAGTGACAGAAATTTGTTGAGACGCCGGTCAAGCACGGGAAGAAATTTGCTGAGAGTGACAGAAATTTGTCGAGACGTCGGTCGAGCTGAGGAATAAATTTGTTAAGGCTTTGGTTTACATGGGAACAAATTTATCGACAGTGACAGAAATTTGTCGAGACGTCGGTCGAGCAGGGGAATAAATCTGTCGAGGCACTTGAGCTCAGGGAGAGATTTGTCGAGCGAGACAGAAATTTGTCGAGATGTCGGTCGAGCACGGGAATAAATCTGTCGAGAAGTCAGTCAAGAGCGGGGAGAAATTTATCGAGCGTTACAGTAATTTGTTGAGACGTCGGTCGAGCGCGGGAACAAATTTGTCGAGAAGGTCGCACGCACAAAGAGATTTGTCGAGAGTGACACAAATTTGTCGAGACGTCGGTCAAGCGCGGAAAGGATTCTGTCGAGACGGTCGAGCACAGGAAGAGATTTTCTGAGCCTTACAGAAATTTGTCGAGACGTCGGTCGAGAACGGGAAGAAATCTGTCAAGACGTCGGTCGAGCCGAGGAATAAATTTGTTAAAGCTTTGGTTGAGATGGCAACAAATTTGTCGATCGTGACACAAATTTGTCGAGACGTTGGTCGAGCGCAGGAAGAAATTTGCCGACATATCAGTCGAGAGCTTGAAAAAATTCTTCTAGCGTGACAGATATTTGTCGAGATGTCAGCTTAAAGCAGGAAGAAAACTGTTCAGACGGCCGAGCGCGGGAGGAGTTTTATCGAGAGTGACGGGAAGAAATTTTTCGAGACGTCGGTCGAGCACGGGAAGGAATCTGTCGAGAAGTCACTGGAGCGCGGGGAGAAATCTGTTGAGCGTTACAGTAATTTTTTGAGACGTCGGTCGAGCGCGGGAACAAATTTATCGAGAAGGTCGCACGCACAAAGAGATTTGTCGAGAGTGACACAAATTTGTCGAGACGTTGGTCGAGCACGGGAATAAATCTGTCGAGGCACTTGAGCTCAGGGAGAGATTTATCGAGCGAGACAGAAATTTGTCGAGACGTCGATCGAGCGCGGAACGGATTCTGTCGAGACGGTCGAGTAAGAGCGGGGAGAAATTTATCGAGCGTTACAGTAATTTGTTGAGATGTCGGTAGAGCGCGGGAACAAATTTGTCGAGAAGGTCGCACGCACAAAGAGATTTGTCGAGAATGACATAAATTTGTTGAGACGTTGGTAGAGTACGGGAAGATATTTGTCGAGACGTCGATCGAGCGCGGAACGGATTCTGTCGAGACGGTCGAGCACAGGAAGAGATTTTCTGAGCCTTACAGAAATTTGTCGAGACGTCGGTCGAGCGCGGGAACAAATTTGTCGAGAAGGTCGCACGCACAAAGAGATTTGTCGAGAGTGACACAAATTTGTCGAGACGTCGGTCAAGCGCGGAAAGGATTCTGTCGAGACGGTCGAGCACAGGAAGAGATTTTCTGAGCCTTACAGAAATTTGTCGAGACGTCGGTCGAGAACGGGAAGAAATCTGTCAAGACGTCGGTCGAGCTGAGGAATAAATTTGTTAAAGCTTTGGTTGAGATGGGAACAAATTTGTCGATCGTGACACAAATTTGTCGAGACGTTGGTAGAGCACGGGAAGAAATTTGTCGAGATGTCAGTCAAGCGCGGGAAGGAATCTGTCGAGACGGTCGAGCGCGGGAAGGAATTTATCGACAGTGACAGAAATTTGTCGAGACGTCGGTCGAGCAGGGGAATAAATCTGTCGAGGCACTTGAGCTCGGGAAGAGATTTGTCGAGCGAGACAGAAATTTGTCGAGACGTCGGTCGAGCATGGGAAGAAATCTGTCAAGACGTCGGTCGAGCCGAGGAATAAATTTGTTAAAGCTTTGGTTGAGATGGCAACAAATTTGTCGATCGTGACACAAATTTGTCGAGACGTTGGTAGAACACGGGAAGAAATTTGCCGACATATCAGTCGAGAGCAGGAAAAAATTCTTCGAGCGTGACAGATATTTGTTGAGATGTCAGTCTAAAGCAGGAAGAAAACTGTTCAGACGGCCGAGCGCGGGAGGAGTTTTATCGAGAGTGACGGGAAGAAATTTGTCGAGACGTCGGTCGAGCACGGGAAGGAATCTGTCGAGAAGTCACTCGAGCGCGGGGAGAAATCTGTTGAGCGTTACAGTAATTTTTTGAGACGTCGGTCGAGCGCGGGAACAAATTTATCGAGAAGGTCGCACGCACAAAGAGATTTGTCGAGAGTGACACAAATTTGTCGAGACGTTGGTCGAGCACGGGAATAAATCTGTCGAGGCACTTGAGCTCAGGGAGAGATTTATCGAGCGAGACAGAAATTTGTCGAGACGTCGATCGAGCGCGGAACGGATTCTGTCGAGACGGTCGAGTAAGAGCGGGGAGAAATTTATCGAGCGTTACAGTAATTTGTTGAGATGTCAGTAGAGCGCGGGAATAAATTTGTCGAGAAGGTCGCACGCACAAAGAGATTTGTCGAGAATGACATAAATTTGTTGAGACGTTGGTAGAGTACGGGAAGATATTTGTCGAGACGTCGATCGAGCGCGGAACGGATTCTGTCGAGACGGTCGAGCACAGGAAGAGATTTTCTGAGCCTTACAGAAATTTGTCGAGACGTCGGTCGAGCGCGGGAACAAATTTGTCGAGAAGGTCGCACGCACAAAGAGATTTGTCGAGAGTGACACAAATTTGTCGAGACGTCGGTCAAGCGCGGAAAGGATTCTGTCGAGACGGTCGAGCACAGGAAGAGATTTTCTGAGCCTTACAGAAATTTCTCGAGACGTCGGTCGAGCACGGGAACAAATCTCTCGAGACGGTCAAGCGCGGGAAGAAATTTGTCGAGAGTGATCGAAATTTGTCCAGACATCGGTCGAGCGCGGGAACAAATCTCTCGAGATGTCGGTCAAGAGCGTGAAGAAATTTGTCGAGAGTGACAGAAATTTGTCGAGATGTCAGTCAAGCGCGGGAAGGAATCTGTCGAGACGGTCGAGCGCGGGAAGGAATTTATCGACAGTGACAGAAATTTGTCGAGACGTCGGTCGAGCAGGGGAATAAATCTGTCGAGGCACTTGAGCTCGGGAAGAGATTTGTCGAGCGAGATAGAAATTTGTCGAGACGTCGGTCGAGCATGGGAAGAAATCTGTCAAGACGTCGGTCGAGCCGAGGAATAAATTTGTTAAAGCTTTGGTTGAGATGGGAACAAATTTGTCGATCGTGACACAAATTTGTCGAGATGTTGGTAGAGCACGGGAAGAAATCTGTCGAGACGTCGATCGAGCGCGGAACGGATTCTGTCGAGACGGTCGAGCACAGGAAGAGATTTTCTGAGCCTTACAGAAATTTCTCGAGACGTCGGTCTAGCTTGGGAAGGAATCTGTCGAGAGTCACAGAATTTTTTCGAGACGTGGGTCGAGCGCGAGAAAGAATCTGTCAAGAGTGACAGAAATTTGTCGAGACGTTGGTCGAGCGCAGGAAGAAATTTGCCGACATATCAGTCGAGAGCAGGAAAAAATTCTTCGAGCGTGACAGATACTTGTCGAGATGTCAGCTTAAAGCAGGAAGAAAACTGTTCAGACGGCCGAGCGCGGGAGGAGTTTTATCGAGAGTGACGGGAAGAAATTTGTCGAGACGTCGGTCGAGCACGGGAAGGAATCTTTCGAGAAGTCACTGGAGCACGGGGAGAAATCTGTTGAGCGTTACAGTAATTTTTTGAGACGTCGGTCGAGCGCGGGAACAAATTTATCGAGAAGGTCGCACGCACAAAGAGATTTGTCGAGAGTGACACAAATTTGTCGAGACGTTGGTCGAGCACGGGAATAAATCTGTCGAGGCACTTCAGCTCAGGGAGAGATTTGTCGAGCGAGACAGAAATTTGTCGAGACGTCGATCGAGCGCGGAACGGATTCTGTCGAGACGGTCGAGTAAGAGCGGGGAAAAATTTATCGAACGTTACAGTAATTTGTTGAGACGTCGGTCGAGCGCGGGAACAAATTTGTCGAGAAGGTCGCACGCACAAAGAGATTTGTCGAGAGTGACAGAAATTTGTTGAGACGTCGGTCGAGCAGGGGAATAAATCTGTCGAGGCACTTGAGCTCAGGGAGAGATTTGTCGAGCGAGACAGAAATTTGTCGAGATGTCGGTCGAGCACGGGAATAAATCTGTCGAGAAGTCAGTCAAGAGCGGGGAGAAATTTATCGAGCGTTACAGTAATTTGTTGAGACGTCGGTCGAGCGCGGGAACAAATTTGTCGAGAAGGTCGCACGCACAAAGAGATTTGTCGAGAGTGACACAAATTTGTCGAGACGTCGGTCGAGCGCGGAAAGGATTCTGTCGAGACGGTCGAGCACAGGAAGAGATTTTCTGAGCCTTACAGAAATTTGTCGAGACGTCGGTCGAGAACGGGAAGAAATCTGTCAAGACGTCGGTCGAGCCGAGGAATAAATTTGTTAAAGCTTTGGTTGAGATGGGAACAAATTTGTCGATCGTGACACAAATTTGTCGAGACGTTGGTAGAGCACGGGAAGAAATTTGTCGAGACGTCGATCGAGCGCGGAAAGGATTCTGTCGAGACGGTCGAGCACAGGAAGAGATTTTCTGAGCCTTACAGAAATTTGTCGAGACGTCGGTCGAGAACGGGAAGAAATCTGTCAAGACGTCGGTCGAGCCGAGGAATAAATTTGTTAAAGCTTTGGTTGAGATGGGAACAAATTTGTCGATCGTGACACAAATTTGTCGAGACGTTGGTCGAGCGCAAGAAGAAATTAGCCGACATATCAGTCGAGAGCTTGAAAAAATTCTTCGAGCGTGACAGATATTTGTCGAGATGTCAGCTTAAAGCAGGAAGAAAACTGTTCAGACGGCCGAGCGCGGGAGGAGTTTTATCGAGAGTGACGGGAAGAAATTTGTCGAGACGTCGGTCGAGCACGGGAAGGAATCTGTCGAGAAGTCACTGGAGCGCGGGGAGAAATCTGTTGAGCGTTACAGTAATTTTTTGAGACGTCGGTCGAGCGCGGGAACAAATTTATCGAGAAGGTCGCACGCACAAAGAGATTTGTCGAGAGTGACAGAAATTTGTCGAGACGTTGGTCGAGCACGGGAATAAATCTGTCGAGGCACTTGAGCTCAGGGAGAGATTTGTCGAGCGAGACAGAAATTTGTCGAGACGTCGATCGAGCGCGGAACGGATTCTGTCGAGACGGTCGAGTAAGAGCGGGGAGAAATTTATCGAGCGTTACAGTAATTTGTTGAGATGTCGGTAGAGCGCGGGAACAAATTTGTCGAGAAGGTCGCACGCACAAAGAGATTTGTCGAGAATGACATAAATTTGTTGAGACGTTGGTAGAGTACGGGAAGATATTTGTCGAGACGTCGATCGAGCGCGGAACGGATTCTGTCGAGACGGTCGAGCACAGGAAGAGATTTTCTGAGCCTTACAGAAATTTGTCGAGACGTCGGTCGAGAACGGGAAGAAATCTGTCAAGACGTCGGTCGAGCTGAGGAATAAATTTGTTAAAGCTTTGGTTGAGATGGGAACAAATTTGTCGATCGTGACACAAATTTGTCGAGACGTTGGTAGAGCACGGGAAGAAATTTGTCGAGATGTCAGTCAAGCGCGGGAAGGAATCTGTCGAGACGGTCGAGCGCGGGAAGGAATTTATCGACAGTGACAGAAATTTGTCGAGACGTCGGTCGAGCAGGGGAATAAATCTGTCGAGGCACTTGAGCTCGGGAAGAGATTTGTCGAGCGAGACAGAAATTTGTCGATACGTCGGTCGAGCATGGGAAGAAATCTGTCAAGACATCGGTCGAGCTGAGGAATAAATTTGTTAAAGCTTTGGTTGAGATGGGAACAAATTTGTCGATCGTGACACAAATTTGTCAAGATGTTGGTAGAGCACGGGAAGAAATCTGTCGAGACGTCGATCGAGCGCGGAACGGATTCTGTCGAGACGGTCGAGCACAGGAAGAGATTTTCTGAGCCTTACAGAAATTTCTCGAGACGTCGGTCGAGCACGGGAACAAATCTCTCGAGACGGTCAAGCGCGGGAAGAAATTTGTCGAGAGTGATCGAAATTTGTCCAGACATCGGTCGAGCGCGGGAACAAATCTCTCGAGATGTCGGTCAAGAGCGTGAAGAAATTTGTCGAGAGTGACAGAAATTTGTCGAGATGTCAGTCAAGCGCGGGAAGGAATCTGTCGAGACGGTCGAGCGCGGGAAGGAATTTATCGACAGTGACAGAAATTTGTCGAGATGTCGGTCGAGCAGGGGAATAAATCTGTCGAGGCACTTGAGCTCGGGAAGAGATTTGTCGAGCGAGACAGAAATTTGTCGAGACGTCGGTCGAGCATGGGAAGAAATCTGTCAAGACGTCGGTCGAGCCGAGGAATAAATTTGTTAAAGCTTTGGTTGAGATGGCAACAAATTTGTCGATCGTGACACAAATTTGTCGAGACGTTGGTCGAGCGCAGGAAGAAATTAGCCGACATATCAGTCGAGAGCAGGAAAAAATTCTTCGAGCGTGACAGATATTTGTCGAGATGTCAGCTTAAAGCAGGAAGAAAACTGTTCAGACGGCCGAGCGCGGGAGGAGTTTTATCGAGAGTGACGGGAAGAAATTTGTCGAGACGTCGGTCGAGCACGGGAAGGAATCTGTCGAGAAGTCACTCGAGCGCGGGGAGAAATCTGTTGAGCGTTACAGTAATTTTTTGAGACGTCGGTCGAGCGCGGGAACAAATTTATCGAGAAGGTCGCACGCACAAAGAGATTTGTCGAGAGTGACACAAATTTGTCGAGACGTTGGTCGAGCACGGGAATAAATCTGTCGAGGCACTTGAGCTCAGGGAGAGATTTATCGAGCGAGACAGAAATTTGTCGAGACGTCGATCGAGCGCGGAACGGATTCTGTCGAGACGGTCGAGTAAGAGCGGGGAGAAATTTATCGAGCGTTACAGTAATTAGTTGAGATGTCGGTCGAGCGCAGGAACAAATTTGTCGAGAAGGTCGCACGCACAAAGAGATTTGTCGAGAATGACATAAATTTGTTGAGACGTTGGTAGAGTACGGGAAGATATTTGTCGAGACGTCGATCGAGCGCGGAACGGATTCTGTCGAGACGGTCGAGCACAGGAAGAGATTTTCTGAGCCTTACAGAAATTTGTCGAGACGTCGGTCGAGCATGGGAAGAAATTTGTCGAGCGTTACAGAAATTTCTCGAGACGTCTGTCGAGCGCAGGGAGCAATCTGCTGAGACGGTCGAGAGCGAGAACAAATTTGTCAAGAGTGACAGAAGTTTGTCGAGACGTCGGTCGTGCGCAGTTCGAAATTTATTGACAGTGACAGAAATTTGTTGAGACGCCGGTCAAGCACGGGAAGAAATTTGCTGAGAGTGACAGAAATTTGTCGAGACGTCGGTCGAGCTGAGGAATAAATTTGTTAAGGCTTTGGTTTACATGGGAACAAATTTATCGACAGTGACAGAAATTTGTCGAGACGTCGGTCGAGCAGGGGAATAAATCTGTCGAGGCACTTGAGCTCAGGGAGAGATTTGTCGAGCGAGACAGAAATTTGTCGAGATGTCGGTCGAGCACGGGAATAAATCTGTTGAGAAGTCAGTCAAGAGCGGGGAGAAATTTATCGAGCGTTACAGTAATTTGTTGAGACGTCGGTCGAGCGCGGGAACAAATTTGTCGAGAAGGTCGCACGCACAAAGAGATTTGTCGAGAGTGACACAAATTTGTCGAGACGTCGGTCGAGCGCGGAAAGGATTCTGTCGAGACGGTCGAGCACAGGAAGAGATTTTCTGAGCCTTACAGAAATTTGTCGAGACGTCGGTCGAGAACGGGAAGAAATCTGTCAAGACGTCGGTCGAGCCGAGGAATAAATTTGTTAAAGCTTTGGTTGAGATGGGAACAAATTTGTCGATCGTGACACAAATTTGTCGAGACGTTGGTAGAGCACGGGAAGAAATTTGTCGAGACGTCGATCGAGCGCAGAACGGATTCTGTCTAGACAGTCGAGCACAGGAAGAGATTTTCTGAGCCTTACAGAAATTTCTCGAGACGTCGGTCGAGCACGGGAACAAATCTCTCGAGACGGTCAAGCGCGGGAAGAAATTTGTCGAGAGTGATCGAAATTTGTCCAGACATCGGTCGAGCGCGGGAACAAATCTCTCGAGATGTCGGTCAAGAGCGTGAAGAAATTTGTCGAGAGTGACAGAAATTTGTCGAGATGTCAGTCAAGCGCGGGAAGGAATCTGTCGAGACGGTCGAGCGCGGGAAGGAATTTATCGACAGTGACAGAAATTTGTCGAGACGTCGGTCGAGCAGGGGAATAAATCTGTCGAGGCACTTGAGCTCGGGAAGAGATTTGTCGAGCGAGACAGAAATTTGTCGAGATGTCGGTCGAGCACGGGAATAAATCTGTCGAGAAGTCAGTCAAGAGCGGGGAGAAATTTATCGAGCGTTACAGTAATTTGTTGAGACGTCGGTCGAGCGCGGGAACAAATTTGTCGAGAAGGTCGCACGCACAAAGAGATTTGTCGAGAGTGACATAAATTTGTTGAGACGTTGGTAGAGTACGGGAAGATATTTGTCGAGACGTCGATCGAGCGCGGAACGGATTCTGTCGAGACGGTCGAGCACAGGTAGAGATTTTCTGAGCCTTACAGAAATTTGTCGAGACGTCGGTCGAGCATGGGAAGAAATTTGTCGAGCGTTACAGAAATTTCTCGAGACGTCTGTCGAGCGCAGGGAGCAATCTGCTGAGACGGTCGAGAGCGGGAACAAATTTGTCAAGAGTGACAGAAGTTTGTCGAGACGTCGGTCGTGCGCAGTTCGAAATTTATCGACAGTGACAGAAATTTGTTGAGACGCCGGTCAAGCACGGGAAGAAATTTGCTGAGAGTGACAGAAATTTGTCGAGACGTCGGTCGAGCTGAGGAATAAATTTGTTAAGGCTTTGGTTTACATGGGAACAAATTTATCGACAGTGACAGAAATTTGTCGAGACGTCGGTCGAGCAGGGGAATAAATCTGTCGAGGCACTTGAGCTCAGGGAGAGATTTGTCGAGCGAGACAGAAATTTGTCGAGATGTCGGTCGAGCACGGGAATAAATCTGTCGAGAAGTCAGTCAAGAGCGGGGAGAAATTTATCGAGCGTTACAGGAATTTTTTGAGACGTCGGTCGAGCGCGGGAACAAATTTGTCGAGAAGGTCGCACGCACAAAGAGATTTGTCGAGAGTGACACAAATTTGTCGAGACGTCGGTCGAGCGCGGAAAGGATTCTGTCGAGACGGTCGAGCACAGGAAGAGATTTTCTGAGCCTTACAGAAATTTGTCGAGACGTCGGTCGAGAACGGGAAGAAATCTGTCAAGAGGTCGGTCGAGCCGAGGAATAAATTTGTTAAAGCTTTGGTTGAGATGGGAACAAATTTGTCGATCGTGACACAAATTTGTCGAGACGTTGGTAGAGCACGGGAAGAAATTTGTCGAGACGTCGATCGAGCGCAGAACGGATTCTGTCTAGACAGTCGAGCACAGGAAGAGATTTTCTGAGCCTTACAGAAATTTCTCGAGACGTCGGTCGAGCACGGGAACAAATCTCTCGAGACGGTCAAGCGCGGGAAGAAATTTGTCGAGAGTGATCGAAATTTGTCCAGACATCGGTCGAGCGCGGGAACAAATCTCTCGAGATGTCGGTCAAGAGCGTGAAGAAATTTGTCGAGAGTGACAGAAATTTGTCGAGATGTCAGTCAAGCGCGGGAAGGAATCTGTCGAGACGGTCGAGCGCGGGAAGGAATTTATCGACAGTGACAGAAATTTGTCGAGACGTCGGTCGAGCAGGGGAATAAATCTGTCGAGGCACTTGAGCTCGGGAAGAGATTTGTCGAGCGAGACAGAAATTTGTCGAGATGTCGGTCGAGCACGGGAATAAATCTGTCGAGAAGTCAGTCAAGAGCGGGGAGAAATTTATCGAGCGTTACAGTAATTTGTTGAGACGTCGGTCGAGCGCGGGAACAAATTTGTCGAGAAGGTCGCACGCACAAAGAGATTTGTCGAGAGTGACACAAATTTGTTGAGACGTTGGTAGAGTACGGGAAGATATTTGTCGAGACGTCGATCGAGCGCGGAACGGATTCTGTCGAGACGGTCGAGCACAGGTAGAGATTTTCTGAGCCTTACAGAAATTTGTCGAGACGTCGGTCGAGCATGGGAAGAAATTTGTCGAGCGTTACAGAAATTTCTCGAGACGTCTGTCGAGCGCAGGGAGCAATCTGCTGAGACGGTCGAGAGCGGGAACAAATTTGTCAAGAGTGACAGAAGTTTGTCGAGACGTCGGTCGTGCGCAGTTCGAAATTTATCGACAGTGACAGAAATTTGTTGAGACGCCGGTCAAGCACGGGAAGAAATTTGCTGAGAGTGACAGAAATTTGTCGAGACGTCGGTCGAGCTGAGGAATAAATTTGTTAAGGCTTTGGTTTACATGGGAACAAATTTATCGACAGTGACAGAAATTTGTCGAGACGTCGGTCGAGCAGGGGAATAAATCTGTCGAGGCACTTGAGCTCAGGGAGAGATTTGTCGAGCGAGACAGAAATTTGTCGAGATGTCGGTCGAGCACGGGAATAAATCTGTCGAGAAGTCAGTCAAGAGCGGGGAGAAATTTATCGAGCGTTACAGTAATTTGTTGAGACGTCGGTCGAGCGCGGGAACAAATTTGTCGAGAAGGTCGCACGCACAAAGAGATTTGTCGAGAGTGACACAAATTTGTCGAGACGTCGGTCGAGCGCGGAAAGGATTCTGTCGAGACGGTCGAGCACAGGAAGAGATTTTCTGAGCCTTACAGAAATTTGTCGAGACGTCGGTCGAGAACGGGAAGAAATCTGTCAAGAGGTCGGTCGAGCCGAGGAATAAATTTGTTAAAGCTTTGGTTGAGATGGGAACAAATTTGTCGATCGTGACACAAATTTGTCGAGACGTTGGTAGAGCACGGGAAGAAATTTGTCGAGACGTCGATCGAGCGCGGAACGGATTCTGTCGAGACGGTCGAGCACAGGAAGAGATTTTCTGAGCCTTACAGAAATTTCTCGAGACGTCGGTCGAGCACGGGAACAAATCTCTCGAGACGGTCAAGCGCGGGAAGAAATTTGTCGAGAGTGATCGAAATTTGTCCAGACATCGGTCAAGCGCGGGAACAAATCTCTCGAGATGTCGGTCAAGAGCGTGAAGAAATTTGTCGAGAGTGACAGAAATTTGTCGAGATGTCAGTCAAGCGCGGGAAGGAATCTGTCGAGACGGTCGAGCGCGGGAAGGAATTTATCGACAGTGACAGAAATTTGTCGAGACGTCGGTCGAGCAGGGGAATAAATCTGTCGAGGCACTTGAGCTCGGGAAGAGATTTGTCGAGCGAGACAGAAATTTGTCGAGATGTCGGTCGAGCACGGGAATAAATCTGTCGAGAAGTCAGTCAAGAGCGGGGAGAAATTTATCGAGCGTTACAGTAATTTGTTGAGACGTCGGTCGAGCGCGGGAACAAATTTGTCGAGAAGGTCGCACGCACAAAGAGATTTGTCGAGAGTGACATAAATTTGTTGAGACGTTGGTAGAGTACGGGAAGATATTTGTCGAGACGTCGATCGAGCGCGGAACGGATTCTGTCGAGACGGTCGAGCACAGGTAGAGATTTTCTGAGCCTTACAGAAATTTGTCGAGACGTCGGTCGAGCATGGGAAGAAATTTGTCGAGCGTTACAGAAATTTCTCGAGACGTCTGTCGAGCGCAGGGAGCAATCTGCTGAGACGGTCGAGAGCGGGAACAAATTTGTCAAGAGTGACAGAAGTTTGTCGAGACGTCGGTCGTGCGCAGTTCGAAATTTATCGACAGTGACAGAAATTTGTTGAGACGCCGGTCAAGCACGGGAAGAAATTTGCTGAGAGTGACAGAAATTTGTCGAGACGTCGGTCGAGCTGAGGAATAAATTTGTTAAGGCTTTGGTTTACATGGGAACAAATTTATCGACAGTGACAGAAATTTGTCGAGACGTCGGTCGAGCAGGGGAATAAATCTGTCGAGGCACTTGAGCTCAGGGAGAGATTTGTCGAGCGAGACAGAAATTTGTCGAGATGTCGGTCGAGCACGGGAATAAATCTGTCGAGAAGTCAGTCAAGAGCGGGGAGAAATTTATCGAGCGTTACAGTAATTTGTTGAGACGTCGGTCGAGCGCGGGAACAAATTTGTCGAGAAGGTCGCACGCACAAAGAGATTTGTCGAGAGTGACACAAATTTGTCGAGACGTCGGTCGAGCGCGGAAAGGATTCTGTCGAGACGGTCGAGCACAGGAAGAGATTTTCTGAGCCTTACAGAAATTTGTCGAGACGTCGGTCGAGAACGGGAAGAAATCTGTCAAGAGGTCGGTCGAGCCGAGGAATAAATTTGTTAAAGCTTTGGTTGAGATGGGAACAAATTTGTCGATCGTGACACAAATTTGTCGAGACGTTGGTAGAGCACGGGAAGAAATTTGTCGAGACGTCGATCGAGCGCGGAACGGATTCTGTCGAGACGGTCGAGCACAGGAAGAGATTTTCTGAGCCTTACAGAAATTTCTCGAGACGTCGGTCGAGCACGGGAACAAATCTCTCGAGACGGTCAAGCGCGGGAAGAAATTTGTCGAGAGTGATCGAAATTTGTCCAGACATCGGTCAAGCGCGGGAACAAATCTCTCGAGATGTCGGTCAAGAGCGTGAAGAAATTTGTCGAGAGTGACAGAAATTTGTCGAGATGTCAGTCAAGCGCGGGAAGGAATCTGTCGAGACGGTCGAGCGCGGGAAGGAATTTATCGACAGTGACAGAAATTTGTCGAGACGTCGGTCGAGCAGGGGAATAAATCTGTCGAGGCACTTGAGCTCGGGAAGAGATTTGTCGAGCGAGACAGAAATTTGTCGAGATGTCGGTCGAGCACGGGAATAAATCTGTCGAGAAGTCAGTCAAGAGCGGGGAGAAATTTATCGAGCGTTACAGTAATTTGTTGAGACGTCGGTCGAGCGCGGGAACAAATTTGTCGAGAAGGTCGCACGCACAAAGAGATTTGTCGAGAGTGACACAAATTTGTCGAGACGTCGGTCAAGCGCGGAAAGGATTCTGTCGAGACGGTCGAGCACAGGAAGAGATTTTCTGAGCCTTACAGAAATTTGTCGAGACGTCGGTCGAGCAGGGGAATAAATCTGTCGAGGCACTTGAGCTCGGGAAGAGATTTGTCGAGCGAGACAGAAATTTGTCGAGACGTCAGTCGAGCATGGGAAGAAATCTGTCAAGACATCGGTCGAGCTGAGGAATAAATTTGTTAAAGCTTTGGTTGAGATGGGAACAAATTTGTCGATCGTGACACAAATTTGTCGAGATGTTGGTAGAGCACGGGAAGAAATCTGTCGAGACGTCGATCGAGCGCGGAACGGATTCTGTCGAGACGGTCGAGTAAGAGCGGGGAAAAATTTATCGAACGTTACAGTAATTTGTTGAGACGTCGGTCGAGCGCGGGAACAAATTTGTCGAGAAGGTCGCACGCACAAAGAGATTTGTCGAGAGTGACAGAAATTTGTCGAGACGTCGGTCGAGCAGGGGAATAAATCTGTCGAGGCACTTGAGCTCAGGGAGAGATTTGTCAAGCGAGACAGAAATTTGTCGAGATGTCGGTCGAGCACGGGAATAAATCTGTCGAGGCACTTGAGCTCAGGGAGAGATTTGTCGAGCGAGACAGAAATTTGTCGAGACGTCGATCGAGCGCGGAACGGATTCTGTCGAGACGGTCGAGTAAGAGCGGGGAGAAATTTATCGAGCGTTACGGTAATTTGTTGAGACGTCGGTCGAGCGCGGGAACAAATTTGTCGAGAAGGTCGCACGCACAAAGAGATTTGTCGAGAGTGACAGAAATTTGTCGAGACGTCGGTCGAGCAGGGGATTAAATCTGTCGAGGCACTTGAGCTCAGGGAGAGATTTGTCGAGCGAGACAGAAATTTGTCGAGATGTCGGTCGAGCACGGGAATAAATCTGTCGAGAAGTCAGTCAAGAGCGGGGAGAAATTTATCGAGCGTTACAGTAATTTGTTGAGACGTCGGTCGAGCGCGGGAACAAATTTGTCGAGAAGGTCGCACGCACAAAGAGATTTGTCGAGAGTGACACAAATTTGTCGAGACGTCGGTCGAGCGCGGAAAGGATTCTGTCGAGACGGTCGAGCACAGGAAGAGATTTTCTGAGCCTTACAGAAATTTGTCGAGACGTCGGTCGAGAACGGGAAGAAATCTGTCAAGACGTCGGTCGAGCCGAGGAATAAATTTGTTAAAGCTTTGGTTGAGATGGGAACAAATTTGTCGATCGTGACACAAATTTGTCGAGACGTTGGTAGAGCACGGGAAGAAATTTGTCGAGACGTCGATCGAGCGCAGAACGGATTCTGTCTAGACAGTCGAGCACAGGAAGAGATTTTCTGAGCCTTACAGAAATTTCTCGAGACGTCGGTCGAGCACGGGAACAAATCTCTCGAGACGGTCAAGCGCGGGAAGAAATTTGTCGAGAGTGACAGAAATTTGTCGAGATGTCAGTCAAGCGCGGGAAGGAATCTGTCGAGACGGTCGAGCGCGGGAAGGAATTTATCGACAGTGACAGAAATTTGTCGAGACGTCGGTCGAGCAGGGGAATAAATCTGTCGAGGCACTTGAGCTCGGGAAGAGATTTGTCGAGCGAGACAGAAATTTGTCGAGATGTCGGTCGAGCACGGGAATAAATCTGTCGAGAAGTCAGTCAAGAGCGGGGAGAAATTTATCGAGCGTTACAGTAATTTGTTGAGACGTCGGTCGAGCGCGGGAACAAATTTGTCGAGAAGGTCGCACGCACAAAGAGATTTGTCGAGAGTGACATAAATTTGTTGAGACGTTGGTAGAGTACGGGAAGATATTTGTCGAGACGTCGATCGAGCGCGGAACGGATTCTGTCGAGACGGTCGAGCACAGGTAGAGATTTTCTGAGCCTTACAGAAATCTGTCGAGACGTCGGTCGAGCATGGGAAGAAATTTGTCGAGCGTTACAGAAATTTCTCGAGACGTCTGTCGAGCGCAGGGAGCAATCTGCTGAGACGGTCGAGAGCGGGAACAAATTTGTCAAGAGTGACAGAAGTTTGTCGAGACGTCGGTCGTGCGCAGTTCGAAATTTATCGACAGTGACAGAAATTTGTTGAGACGCCGGTCAAGCACGGGAAGAAATTTGCTGAGAGTGACAGAAATTTGTCGAGACGTCGGTCGAGCTGAGGAATAAATTTGTTAAGGCTTTGGTTTACATGGGAACAAATTTATCGACAGTGACAGAAATTTGTCGAGACGTCGGTCGAGCAGGGGAATAAATCTGTCGAGGCACTTGAGCTCAGGGAGAGATTTGTCGAGCGAGACAGAAATTTGTCGAGATGTCGGTCGAGCACGGGAATAAATCTGTCGAGAAGTCAGTCAAGAGCGGGGAGAAATTTATCGAGCGTTACAGTAATTTGTTGAGACGTCGGTCGAGCGCGGGAACAAATTTGTCGAGAAGGTCGCACGCACAAAGAGATTTGTCGAGAGTGACACAAATTTGTCGAGACGTCGGTCGAGCGCGGAAAGGATTCTGTCGAGACGGTCGAGCACAGGAAGAGATTTTCTGAGCCTTACAGAAATTTGTCGAGACGTCGGTCGAGAACGGGAAGAAATCTGTCAAGAGGTCGGTCGAGCCGAGGAATAAATTTGTTAAAGCTTTGGTTGAGATGGGAACAAATTTGTCGATCGTGACACAAATTTGTCGAGACGTTGGTAGAGCACGGGAAGAAATTTGTCGAGACGTCGATCGAGCGCGGAACGGATTCTGTCGAGACGGTCGAGCACAGGAAGAGATTTTCTGAGCCTTACAGAAATTTCTCGAGACGTCGGTCGAGCACGGGAACAAATCTCTCGAGACGGTCAAGCGCGGGAAGAAATTTGTCGAGAGTGATCGAAATTTGTCCAGACATCGGTCGAGCGCGGGAACAAATCTCTCGAGATGTCGGTCAAGAGCGTGAAGAAATTTGTCGAGAGTGACAGAAATTTGTCGAGATGTCAGTCAAGCGCGGGAAGGAATCTGTCGAGACGGTCGAGCGCGGGAAGGAATTTATCGACAGTGACAGAAATTTGTCGAGACGTCGGTCGAGCAGGGGAATAAATCTGTCGAGGCACTTGAGCTCGGGAAGAGATTTGTCGAGCGAGACAGAAATTTGTCGAGACGTCGGTCGAGCATGGGAAGAAATCTGTCAAGACATCGGTCGAGCTGAGGAATAAATTTGTTAAAGCTTTGGTTGAGATGGGAACAAATTTGTCGATCGTGACACAAATTTGTCGAGATGTTGGTAGAGCACGGGAAGAAATCTGTCGAGACGTCGATCGAGCGCGGAACGGATTCTGTCGAGACGGTAGAGTAAGAGCGGGGAGAAATTTATCGAACGTTACAGTAATTTGTTGAGACGTCGGTCGAGCGCGGGAACAAATTTGTCGAGAAGGTCGCACGCACAAAGAGATTTGTCGAGAGTGACAGAAATTTGTCGAGACGTCGGTCGAGCAGGGGAATAAATCTGTCGAGGCACTTGAGCTCAGGGAGAGATTTGTCAAGCGAGACAGAAATTTGTCGAGATGTCGGTCGAGCACGGGAATAAATCTGTCGAGAAGTCAGTCAAGAGCGGGGAGAAATTTATCGAGCGTTACAGTAATTTGTTGAGACGTCGGTCGAGCGCGGGAACAAATTTGTCGAGAAGGTCGCACGCACAAAGAGATTTGTCGAGAGTGACACAAATTTGTCGAGACGTCGGTCGAGCGCGGAAAGGATTCTGTCGAGACGGTCGAGCACAGGAAGAGATTTTCTGAGCCTTACAGAAATTTGTCGAGACGTCGGTCGAGAACGGGAAGAAATCTGTCAAGACGTCGGTCGAGCTGAGGAATAAATTTGTTAAAGCTTTGGTTGAGATGGGAACAAATTTGTCGATCGTGACACAAATTTGTCGAGACGTTGGTAGAGCACGGGAAGAAATTTGTCGAGACGTCGATCGAGCGCGGAAAGGATTCTGTCGATACGGTCGAGCACAGGAAGAGATTTTCTGAGCCTTACAGAAATTACTCGAGACGTCGGTCGAGCACGGGAACAAATCTCCCGAGACGGTCAAGCGCGGGAAGAAATTTGCCGAGAGTGATCGAAATTTGTCCAGACATCGGTTGAGCGCGGGAACAAATCTCTCGAGATGTCGGTCAAGAGCGTGAAGAAATTTGTCGAGAGTGACAGAAATTTGTCGAGATGTCAGTCAAGCGCGGGAAGGAATCTGTCGAGACGGTCGAGCGCGGGAAGGAATTTATCGACAGTGACAGAAATTTGTCGAGACGTCGGTCGAGCAGGGGAATAAATCTGTCGAGGCACTTGAGCTCGGGAAGAGATTTGTCGAGCGAGACAGAAATTTGTCGAGACGTCGGTCGAGCATGGGAAGAAATCTGTCAAGACGTCGGTCGAGCCGAGGAATAAATTTGTTAAAGCTTTGGTTGAGATGGCAACAAATTTGTCGATCGTGACACAAATTTGTCGAGACGTTGTTAGAGCACGGGAAGAAATCTGTCGAGACGTCGATCGAGCGCGGAAAGGATTCTGTCAAGACGGTCGAGCACAGGAAGAGATTTTCTGAGCCTTACAGAAATTTCTCGAGACGTCGGTCTAGCTTGGGAAGGAATCTGTCGAGAGTCACAGAATTTTTTCGAGACGTGGGTCGAGCGCGAGAAAGAATCTGTCAAGAGTGACAGAAATTTGTCGAGACGTTGGTCGAGCGCAGGAAGAAATTTGCCGACATATCAGTCGAGAGCAGGAAAAAATTCTTCGAGCGTGACAGATATTTGTCGAGATGTCAGCTTAAAGCAGGAAGAAAACTGTTCAGACGGCCGAGCGTGGGAGGAGTTTTATCGAGAGTGACGGGAAGAAATTTGTCGAGACGTCGGTCGAGCACGGGAAGGAATCTGTCGAGAAGTCACTGGAGCGCGGGGAGAAATCTGTTGAGCGTTACAGTAATTTTTTGAGACGTCGGTCGAGCGCGGGAACAAATTTATCGAGAAGGTCGCACGCACAAAGAGATTTGTCGAGAGTGACACAAATTTGTCGAGACGTTGGTCGAGCACGGGAATAAATCTGTCGAGGCACTTGAGCTCAGGGAGAGATTTGTCGAGCGAGACAGAAATTTGTCGAGACGTCGATCGAGCGCGGTACGGATTCTGTCGAGACGGTCGAGTAAGAGCGGGGAGAAATTTATCGAGCGTTACAGTAATTTGTTGAGACGTCGGTCGAGCGCGGGAACAAATTTATCGAGAAGGTCGCACGCACAAAGAGATTGGCTAGAGTGACACAAATTTGTCGAGACGTTGGTCGAGCACGGGAATAAATCTGTCGAGGCACTTGAGCTCAGGGAGAGATTTGTCGAGCGAGACAGAAATTTGTCGAGACGTCGGTCGAGCACGGGAAGAAATCTGTCGAGAAGTCAGTCAAGAGCGGGGAGAAATTTATCGAGCGTTACAGTAATTTGTTGAGACGTCTGTCGAGCGTGGGAACAAATTTGTCGAGAAGGTCGCACGCACAAAGAGATTTGTCGAGAGTGACAGAAATTTGTCGAGACGTCGGTCGAGCACGGGAATAAATCTGTCGAGGCACTTGAGCTCAGGGAGAGATTTGTCGAGCGAGACAGAAATTTGTCGAGATGTCGGTCGAGCACGGGAATAAATCTGTCGAGAAGTCAGTCAAGAGCGGGGAGAAATTTATCGAGCGTTACAGTAATTTGTTGAGACGTCGGTCGAGCGTGGGAACAAATTTGTCGAGAAGGTCGCACGCACAAAGAGATTTGTCGAGAGTGACACAAATTTGTCGAGACGTCGGTCGAGCGCGGAAAGGATTCTGTCGAGACGGTCGAGCACAGGAAGAGATTTTCTGAGCCTTACAGAAATTTGTCGAGACGTCGGTCGCGAACGGGAAGAAATCTGTCAAGACGTCGGTCGAGCTGAGGAATAAATTTGTTAAAGCTTTGGTTGAGATGGGAACAAATTTGTCGATCGTGACACAAATTTGTCGAGACGTTGGTAGAGCACGGGAAGAAATTTGTCGAGACGTCGATCGAGCGCGGAAAGGATTCTGTCGATACGGTCGAGCACAGGAAGAGATTTTCTGAGCCTTACAGAAATTACTCGAGACGTCGGTCGAGCACGGGAACAAATCTCCCGAGACGGTCAAGCGCGGGAAGAAATTTGCCGAGAGTGATCGAAATTTGTCCAGACATCGGTTGAGCGCGGGAACAAATCTCTCGAGATGTCGGTCAAGAGCGTGAAGAAATTTGTCGAGAGTGACAGAAATTTGTCGAGATGTCAGTCAAGCGCGGGAAGGAATCTGTCGAGACGGTCGAGCGCGGGAAGGAATTTATCGACAGTGACAGAAATTTGTCGAGACGTCGGTCGAGCAGGGGAATAAATCTGTCGAGGCACTTGAGCTCGGGAAGAGATTTGTCGAGCGAGACAGAAATTTGTCGAGACGTCGGTCGAGCATGGGAAGAAATCTGTCAAGACGTCGGTCGAGCCGAGGAATAAATTTGTTAAAGCTTTGGTTGAGATGGCAACAAATTTGTCGATCGTGACACAAATTTGTCGAGACGTTGTTAGAGCACGGGAAGAAATCTGTCGAGACGTCGATCGAGCGCGGAACGGATTCTGTCGAGACGGTCGAGCACAGGAAGAGATTTTCTGAGCCTTACAGAAATTTGTCGAGACGTCGGTCGAGAACGGGAAGAAATCTGTCGAGAGTCACAGAATTTTTTCGAGACGTGGGTCGAGCGCGAGAAAGAATCTGTCAAGAGTGACAGAAATATGTCGAGACGTTGGTCGAGCGCAGGAAGAAATTTGCCGACATATCAGTCGAGAGCAGGAAAAAATTCTTCGAGCGTGACAGATATTTGTCGAGATGTCAGCTTAAAGCAGGAAGAAAACTGTTCAGACGGCCGAGCGTGGGAGGAGTTTTATCGAGAGTGACGGGAAGAAATTTGTCGAGACGTCGGTCGAGCACGGGAAGGAATCTGTCGAGAAGTCACTGGAGCGCGGGGAGAAATCTGTTGAGCGTTACAGTAATTTTTTGAGACGTCGGTCGAGCGCGGGAACAAATTTATCGAGAAGGTCGCACGCACAAAGAGATTTGTCGAGAGTGACACAAATTTGTCGAGACGTTGGTCGAGCACGGGAATAAATCTGTCGAGGCACTTGAGCTCAGGGAGAGATTTGTCGAGCGAGACAGAAATTTGTCGAGACGTCGATCGAGCGCGGTACGGATTCTGTCGAGACGGTCGAGTAAGAGCGGGGAGAAATTTATCGAGCGTTACAGTAATTTGTTGAGACGTCGGTCGAGCGCGGGAACAAATTTATCGAGAAGGTCGCACGCACAAAGAGATTGGCGAGAGTGACACAAATTTGTCGAGACGTTGGTCGAGCACGGGAATAAATCTGTCGAGGCACTTGAGCTCAGGGAGAGATTTGTCGAGCGAGACAGAAATTTGTCGAGACGTCGGTCGAGCACGGGAAGAAATCTGTCGAGAAGTCAGTCAAGAGCGGGGAGAAATTTATCGAGCGTTACAGTAATTTGTTGAGACGTCTGTCGAGCGTGGGAACAAATTTGTCGAGAAGGTCGCACGCACAAAGAGATTTGTCGAGAGTGACAGAAATTTGTCGAGACGTCGGTCGAGCACGGGAATAAATCTGTCGAGGCACTTGAGCTCAGGGAGAGATTTGTCGAGCGAGACAGAAATTTGTCGAGATGTCGGTCGAGCACGGGAATAAATCTGTCGAGAAGTCAGTCAAGAGCGGGGAGAAATTTATCGAGCGTTACAGGAATTTTTTGAGACGTCGGTCGAGCGCGGGAACAAATTTGTCGAGAAGGTCGCACGCACAAAGAGATTTGTCGAGAGTGACACAAATTTGTCGAGACGTCGGTCGAGCGCGGAAAGGATTCTGTCGAGACGGTCGAGCACAGGAAGAGATTTTCTGAGCCTTACAGAAATTTGTCGAGACGTCGGTCGAGAACGGGAAGAAATCTGTCAAGACGTCGGTCGAGCCGAGGAATAAATTTGTTAAAGCTTTAGTTGAGATGGGAACAAAATTGTCGATCGTGACACAAATTTGTCGAGACGTTGGTCGAGCGCAGGAAGAAATTTGCCGACATATCAGTCGAGAGCAGGAAAAAATTCTTCGAGCGTGACAGATATTTGTCGAGATGTCAGCTTAAAGCAGGAAGAAAACTGTTCAGACGGCCGAGCGCGGGAGGAGTTTTATCGAGAGTGACGGGAAGAAATTTGTCGAGACGTCGGTCGAGCACGGGAAGGAATCTGTCGAGAAGTCACTGGAGCGCGGGGAGAAATCTGTTGAGCGTTACAGTAATTTTTTGAGACGTCGGTCGAGCGCGGGAACAAATTTATCGAGAAGGTCGCACGCACAAAGAGATTTGTCGAGAGTGACACAAATTTGTCGAGACGTTGGTCAAGCACGGGAATAAATCTGTCGAGGCACTTGAGCTCAGGGAGAGATTTGTCGAGCGAGACAGAAATTTGTCGAGACGTCGATCGAGCGCGGAACGGATTCTGTCGAGACGGTCGAGTAAGAGCGGGGAGAAATTTATCGAGCGTTACAGTAATTTGTTGAGACGTCGGTCGAGCGCGGGAACAAATTTGTCGAGAAGGTCGCACGCACAAAGAGATTTGTCGAGAGTGACAGAAATTTGTCGAGACGTTGGTCGAGCAGGGGATTAAATTTGTCGAGGCACTTGAGCTCAGGGAGAGATTTGTCGAGCGAGACAGAAATTTGTCGAGACGTCGGTCGAGCACGGGAAGAAATCTGTCGAGAAGTCAGTCAAGAGCGGGGAGAAATTTATCGAGCGTTACAGTAATTTGTTGAGACGTCGGTCGAGCGCGGGAACAAATTTGTCGAGAAGGTCGCACGCACAAAGAGATTTGTCGAGAGTGACAGAAATTTGTCGAGATGTCAGTCAAGCGCGGGAAGGAATCTGTCGAGACGGTCGAGCGCGGGAAGGAATTTATCGACAGTGACAGAAATTTGTCGAGACGTCGGTCGAGCAGGGGAATAAATCTGTCGAGGCACTTGAGCTCGGGAAGAGATTTGTCGAGCGAGACAGAAATTTGTCGAGACGTCGGTCGAGCATGGGAAGAAATCTGTCAAGACGTCGGTCGAGCCGAGGAATAAATTTGTTAAAGCTTTGGTTGAGATGGCAACAAATTTGTCGATCGTGACACAAATTTGTCGAGACGTTGTTAGAGCACGGGAAGAAATCTGTCGAGACGTCGATCGAGCGCGGAACGGATTCTGTCGAGACGGTCGAGCACAGGAAGAGATTTTCTGAGCCTTACAGAAATTTCTCGAGACGTCGGTCTAGCTTGGGAAGGAATCTGTCGAGAGTCACAGAATTTTTTCGAGACGTGGGTCGAGCGCGAGAAAGAATCTGTCAAGAGTGACAGAAATTTGTCAAGACGTTGGTCGTGCGCAGGAAGAAATTTGCCGACATATCAGTCGAGAGCAGGAAAAAATTCTTCGAGCGTGACAGATATTTGTCAAGATGTCAGCTTAAAGCAGGAAGAAAACTGTTCAGACGGCCGAGCGCGGGAGGAGTTTTATCGAGAGTGACGGGAAGAAATTTGTCGAGACGTCGGTCGAGCACGGGAAGGAATCTGTCGAGAAGTCACTCGAGCGCGGGGAGAAATCTGTTGAGCGTTACAGTAATTTTTTGAGACGTCGGTCGAGCGCGGGAACAAATTTATCGAGAAGGTCGCACGCACAAAGAGATTTGTCGAGAGTGACAGAAATTTGTCGAGACGTTGGTCGAGCACGGGAATAAATCTGTCGAGGCACTTGAGCTCAGGGAGAGATTTGTCGAGCGAGACAGAAATTTGTCGAGACGTCGATCGAGCGCGGAACGGATTCTGTCGAGACGGTCGAGTAAGAGCGGGGAGAAATTTATCGAGCGTTACAGTAATTTGTTGAGACGTCGGTCGAGCGCGGGAACAAATTTATCGAGAAGGTCGCACGCACAAAGAGATTGGCGAGAGTGACACAAATTTGTCGAGATGTCGGTCGAGCGCGGAAAGGATTCTGTCGAGACGGTCGAGCACAGGAAGAGATTTTCTGAGCCTTACAGAAATTTGTCGAGACGTCGGTCGAGAACGGGAAGAAATCTGTCAAGACGTCGGTCGAGCCGAGGAATAAATTTGTTAAAGCTTTGGTTGAGATGGGAACAAATTTGTCGATCGTGACACAAATTTGTCGAGACGTTGGTCGAGCGCAGGAAGAAATTTGCCGACATATCAGTCGAGAGCAGGAAAAAATTCTTCGAGCGTGACAGATATTTGTCGAGATGTCAGCTTAAAGCAGGAAGAAAACTGTTCAGACGGCCGAGCGCGGGAGGAGTTTTATCGAGAGTGACGGGAAGAAATTTGTCGAGACGTCGGTCGAGCACGGGAAGGAATCTGTCGAGAAGTCACTGGAGCGCGGGGAGAAATCTGTTGAGCGTTACAGTAATTTTTTGAGACGTCGGTCGAGCGCGGGAACAAATTTGTCGAGAAGGTCGCACGCACAAAGAGATTTGTCGAGAGTGACACAAATTTGTCGAGACGTTGGTCGAGCACGGGAATAAATCTGTCGAGGCACTTGAGCTCAGGGAGAGATTTGTCGAGCGAGACAGAAATTTGTCGAGACGTCGGTCGAGCACGGGAAGAAATCTGTCGAGAAGTCAGTCAAGAGCGGGGAGAAATTTATCGAGCGTTACAGTAATTTGTTGAGACGTCTGTCGAGCGTGGGAACAAATTTGTCGAGAAGGTCGCACGCACAAAGAGATTTGTCGAGAGTGACAGAAATTTGTCGAGACGTCGGTCGAGCACGGGAATAAATCTGTCGAGGCACTTGAGCTCAGGGAGAGATTTGTCGAGCGAGACAGAAATTTGTCGAGATGTCGGTCGAGCACGGGAATAAATCTGTCGAGAAGTCAGTCAAGAGCGGGGAGAAATTTATCGAGCGTTACAGTAATTTGTTGAGACGTTGGTCAAGCGCGGGAACAAATTTGTCGAGAAGGTCGCATGCACAAAGAGATTTGTCGAGAGTGACACAAATTTGTCGAGACGTCGGTCGAGCGCGGAACGGATTCTGTCGAGACGGTCGAGCACAGGAAGAGATTTTCTGAGCCTTACAGAAATTTGTCGAGACGTCGGTCGAGAACGGGAAGAAATCTGTCAAGACGTCGGTCGAGCCGAGGAATAAATTTGTTAAAGCTTTGGTTGAGATGGGAACAAATTTGTCGATCGTGACACAAATTTGTCGAGACGTTGGTCGAGCGCAGGAAGAAATTTGCCGACATATCAGTCGAGAGCAGGAAAAAATTCTTCGAGCGTGACAGATATTTGTCGAGATGTCAGCTTAAAGCAGGAAGAAAACTGTTCAGACGGCCGAGCGCGGGAGGAGTTTTATCGAGAGTGACGGGAAGAAATTTGTCAAGACGTCGGTCGAGCACGGGAAGGAATCTGTCGAGAAGTCACTGGAGCGCGGGGAGAAATCTGTTGAGCGTTACAGTAATTTTTTGAGACGTCGGTCGAGCGCGGGAACAAATTTATCGAGAAGGTCGCACGCACAAAGAGATTTGTCGAGAGTGACACAAATTTGTCGAGACGTTGGTCGAGCACGGGAATAAATCTGTCGAGGCACTTGAGCTCAGGGAGAGATTTGTCGAGCGAGACAGAAATTTGTCGAGACGTCGATCGAGCGCGGAACGGATTCTGTCGAGACGGTCGAGTAAGAGCGGGGAAAAATTTATCGAGCGTTACAGTAATTTGTTGAGACGTCGGTCGAGCGCGGGAACAAATTTGTCGAGAAGGTCGCACGCACAAAGAGATTTGTCGAGAGTGACAGAAATTTGTCAAGACGTCGGTCGAGCAGGGGATTAAATTTGTCGAGGCACTTGAGCTCAGGGAGAGATTTGTCGAGCGAGACAGAAATTTGTCGAGATGTCGGTCGAGCACGGGAATAAATCTGTCGAGAAGTCAGTCAAGAGCGGGGAGAAATTTATCGAGCGTTACAGTAATTTGTTGAGACGTCGGTCGAGCGCGGGAACAAATTTGTCGAGAAGGTCGCACGCACAAAGAGATTTGTCGAGAGTGACACAAATTTGTCGAGACGTCGGTCGAGCGCGGAAAGGATTCTGTCGAGACGGTCGAGCACAGGAAGAGATTTTCTGAGCCTTACAGAAATTTGTCGAGACGTCGGTCGAGAACGGGAAGAAATCTGTCAAGACGTCGGTCGAGCTGAGGAATAAATTTGTTAAAGCTTTGGTTGAGATGGGAACAAATTTGTCGATCGTGACACAAATTTGTCGAGACGTTGGTAGAGCACGGGAAGAAATCTGTCGAGATGTCAGTCAAGCGCGGGAAGGAATCTGTCGAGACGGTCGAGCGCGGGAAGGAATTTATCGACAGTGACAGAAATTTGTCGAGACGTCGGTCGAGCAGGGGAATAAATCTGTCGAGGCACTTGAGCTCGGGAAGAGATTTGTCGAGCGAGACAGAAATTTGTCGAGACGTCGGTCGAGCATGGGAAGAAATCTGTCAAGACGTCGGTCGAGCCGAGGAATAAATTTCTTAAAGCTTTGGTTGAGATGGCAACAAATTTGTCGAGACGTTGGTCGTGCGCAGGAAGAAATTTGCCGACATATCAGTCGAGAGCAGGAAAAAATTCTTCGAGCGTGACAGATATTTGTCGAGATGTCAGCTTAAAGCAGGAAGAAAACTGTTCAGACGGCCGAGCGCGGGAGGAGTTTTATCGAGAGTGACGGGAAGAAATTTGTCGAGACGTCGGTCGAGCACGGGAAGGAATCTGTCGAGAAGTCACTCGAGCGCGGGGAGAAATCTGTTGAGCGTTACAGTAATTTTTTGAGACGTCGGTCGAGCGCGGGAACAAATTTATCGAGAAGGTCGCACGCACAAAGAGATTTGTCGAGAGTGACACAAATTTGTCGAGACGTTGGTCGAGCACGGGAATAAATCTGTCGAGGCACTTGAGCTCAGGGAGAGATTTATCGAGCGAGACAGAAATTTGTCGAGACGTCGATCGAGCGCGGAACGGATTCTGTCGAGACGGTCGAGTAAGAGCAGGGAGAAATTTATCGAGCGTTACAGTAATTTGTTGAGATGTCGGTCGAGCGCGGGAACAAATTTGTCGAGAAGGTCGCACGCACAAAGAGATTTGTTGAGAATGACATAAATTTGTTGAGACGTTGGTAGAGTACGGGAAGATATTTGTCGAGACGTCGATCGAGCGCGGAACGGATTCTGTCGAGACGGTCGAGCACAGGAAGAGATTTTCTGAGCCTTACAGAAATTTCTCGAGACGTCGGTCGAGCACGGGAACAAATCTCTCGAGACGGTCAAGCGCGGGAAGAAATTTGTCGAGAGTGATCGAAATTTGTCCAGACATCGGTCGAGCGCGGGAACAAATCTCTCGAGATGTCGGTCAAGAGCGTGAAGAAATTTGTCGAGAGTGACAGAAATTTGTCGAGATGTCAGTCAAGCGCGGGAAGGAATCTGTCGAGACGGTCGAGCGCGGGAAGGAATTTATCGACAGTGACAGAAATTTGTCGAGACATCGGTCGAGCAGGGGAATAAATCTGTCGAGGCACTTGAGCTCGGGAAGAGATTTGTCGAGCGAGACAGAAATTTGTCGAGACGTCGGTCGAGCATGGGAAGAAATCTGTCAAGACGTCGGTCGAGCTGAGGAATAAATTTGTTAAAGCTTTGGTTGAGATGGGAACAAATTTGTCGATCGTGACACAAATTTGTCGAGATGTTGGTAGAGCACGGGAAGAAATCTGTCGAGACGTCGATCGAGCGCGGAACGGATTCTGTCGAGACGGTCGAGCACAGGAAGAGATTTTCTGAGCCTTACAGAAATTTCTCGAGACGTCGGTCTAGCTTGGGAAGGAATCTGTCGAGAGTCACAGAATTTTTTCGAGACGTGGGTCGAGCGCGAGAAAGAATCTGTCAAGAGTGACAGAAATTTGTCGAGACGTTGGTCGAGCGCAGGAAGAAATTTGCCGACATATCAGTCGAGAGCAGGAAAAAATTCTTCGAGCGTGACAGATATTTGTCGAGATGTCAGCTTAAAGCAGGAAGAAAACTGTTCAGACGGCCGAGCGCGGGAGGAGTTTTATCGAGAGTGACGGGAAGAAATTTGTCGAGACGTCGGTCGAGCACGGGAAGGAATCTGTCGAGAAGTCACTCGAGCGCGGGGAGAAATCTGTTGAGCGTTACAGTAATTTTTTGAGACGTCGGTCGAGCGCGGGAACAAATTTATCGAGAAGGTCGCACGCACAAAGAGATTTGTCGAGAGTGACACAAATTTGTCGAGACGTTGGTCGAGCACGGGAATAAATCTGTCGAGGCACTTGAGCTCAGGGAGAGATTTGTCGAGCGAGACAGAAATTTGTCGAGACGTCGATCGAGCGCGGAACGGATTCTGTCGAGACGTTCGAGTAAGAGCGGGGAGAAATTTATCGAGCGTTACAGTAATTTGTTGAGACGTCGGTCGAGCGCGGGAACAAATTTGTCGAGAAGGTCGCACGCACAAAGAGATTTGTCGAGAGTGACAGAAATTTGTCGAGACGTCGGTCGAGCAGGGGATTAAATCTGTCGAGGCACTTGAGCTCAGGGAGAGATTTGTCGAGCGAGACAGAAATTTGTCGAGATGTCGGTCGAGCACGGGAATAAATCTGTCGAGAAGTCAGTCAAGAGCGGGGAGAAATTTATCGAGCGTTACAGTAATTTGTTGAGACGTCGGTCGAGCGCGGGAACAAATTTGTCGAGAAGGTCGCACGCACAAAGAGATTTGTCGAGAGTGACACAAATTTGTCGAGACGTCGGTCGAGCGCGGAAAGGATTCTGTCGAGACGGTCGAGCACAGGAAGAGATTTTCTGAGCCTTACAGAAATTTGTCGAGACGTCGGTCGAGAACGGGAAGAAATCTGTCAAGACGTCGGTCGAGCTGAGGAATAAATTTGTTAAAGCTTTGGTTGAGATGGGAACAAATTTGTCGATCGTGACACAAATTTGTCGAGACGTTGGTAGAGCACGGGAAGAAATCTGTCGAGATGTCAGTCAAGCGCGGGAAGGAATCTGTCGAGACGGTCGAGCGCGGGAAGGAATTTATCGACAGTGACAGAAATTTGTCGAGACGTCGGTCGAGCAGGGGAATAAATCTGTCGAGGCACTTGAGCTCGGGAAGAGATTTGTCGAGCGAGACAGAAATTTGTCGAGACGTCGGTCGAGCATGGGAAGAAATCTGTCAAGACGTCGGTCGAGCCGAGGAATAAATTTCTTAAAGCTTTGGTTGAGATGGCAACAAATTTGTCGAGACGTTGGTCGTGCGCAGGAAGAAATTTGCCGACATATCAGTCGAGAGCAGGAAAAAATTCTTCGAGCGTGACAGATATTTGTCGAGATGTCAGCTTAAAGCAGGAAGAAAACTGTTCAGACGGCCGAGCGCGGGAGGAGTTTTATCGAGAGTGACGGGAAGAAATTTGTCGAGACGTCGGTCGAGCACGGGAAGGAATCTGTCGAGAAGTCACTCGAGCGCGGGGAGAAATCTGTTGAGCGTTACAGTAATTTTTTGAGACGTCGGTCGAGCGCGGGAACAAATTTATCGAGAAGGTCGCACGCACAAAGAGATTTGTCGAGAGTGACACAAATTTGTCGAGACGTTGGTCGAGCACGGGAATAAATCTGTCGAGGCACTTGAGCTCAGGGAGAGATTTATCGAGCGAGACAGAAATTTGTCGAGACGTCGATCGAGCGCGGAACGGATTCTGTCGAGACGGTCGAGTAAGAGCAGGGAGAAATTTATCGAGCGTTACAGTAATTTGTTGAGATGTCGGTCGAGCGCGGGAACAAATTTGTCGAGAAGGTCGCACGCACAAAGAGATTTGTTGAGAATGACATAAATTTGTTGAGACGTTGGTAGAGTACGGGAAGATATTTGTCGAGACGTCGATCGAGCGCGGAACGGATTCTGTCGAGACGGTCGAGCACAGGAAGAGATTTTCTGAGCCTTACAGAAATTTCTCGAGACGTCGGTCGAGCACGGGAACAAATCTCTCGAGACGGTCAAGCGCGGGAAGAAATTTGTCGAGAGTGATCGAAATTTGTCCAGACATCGGTCGAGCGCGGGAACAAATCTCTCGAGATGTCGGTCAAGAGCGTGAAGAAATTTGTCGAGAGTGACAGAAATTTGTCGAGATGTCAGTCAAGCGCGGGAAGGAATCTGTCGAGACGGTCGAGCGCGGGAAGGAATTTATCGACAGTGACAGAAATTTGTCGAGACATCGGTCGAGCAGGGGAATAAATCTGTCGAGGCACTTGAGCTCGGGAAGAGATTTGTCGAGCGAGACAGAAATTTGTCGAGACGTCGGTCGAGCATGGGAAGAAATCTGTCAAGACGTCGGTCGAGCTGAGGAATAAATTTGTTAAAGCTTTGGTTGAGATGGGAACAAATTTGTCGATCGTGACACAAATTTGTCGAGATGTTGGTAGAGCACGGGAAGAAATCTGTCGAGACGTCGATCGAGCGCGGAACGGATTCTGTCGAGACGGTCGAGCACAGGAAGAGATTTTCTGAGCCTTACAGAAATTTCTCGAGACGTCGGTCTAGCTTGGGAAGGAATCTGTCGAGAGTCACAGAATTTTTTCGAGACGTGGGTCGAGCGCGAGAAAGAATCTGTCAAGAGTGACAGAAATTTGTCGAGACGTTGGTCGAGCGCAGGAAGAAATTTGCCGACATATCAGTCGAGAGCAGGAAAAAATTCTTCGAGCGTGACAGATATTTGTCGAGATGTCAGCTTAAAGCAGGAAGAAAACTGTTCAGACGGCCGAGCGCGGGAGGAGTTTTATCGAGAGTGACGGGAAGAAATTTGTCGAGACGTCGGTCGAGCACGGGAAGGAATCTGTCGAGAAGTCACTCGAGCGCGGGGAGAAATCTGTTGAGCGTTACAGTAATTTTTTGAGACGTCGGTCGAGCGCGGGAACAAATTTATCGAGAAGGTCGCACGCACAAAGAGATTTGTCGAGAGTGACACAAATTTGTCGAGACGTTGGTCGAGCACGGGAATAAATCTGTCGAGGCACTTGAGCTCAGGGAGAGATTTGTCGAGCGAGACAGAAATTTGTCGAGACGTCGATCGAGCGCGGAACGGATTCTGTCGAGACGTTCGAGTAAGAGCGGGGAGAAATTTATCGAGCGTTACAGTAATTTGTTGAGACGTCGGTCGAGCGCGGGAACAAATTTGTCGAGAAGGTCGCACGCACAAAGAGATTTGTCGAGAGTGACAGAAATTTGTCGAGACGTCGGTCGAGCAGGGGATTAAATCTGTCGAGGCACTTGAGCTCAGGGAGAGATTTGTCGAGCGAGACAGAAATTTGTCGAGATGTCGGTCGAGCACGGGAATAAATCTGTCGAGAAGTCAGTCAAGAGCGGGGAGAAATTTATCGAGCGTTACAGTAATTTGTTGAGACGTCGGTCGAGCGCGGGAACAAATTTGTCGAGAAGGTCGCACGCACAAAGAGATTTGTCGAGAGTGACATAAATTTGTCGAGACGTTGGTAGAGTACGGGAATAAATTTGTCGAGACGTCGATTGAGCGCGGAACGGATTCTGTCGAGACGGTCGAGCACAGGAAGAGATTTTCTGAGCCTTACAGAAATTTGTCGAGACGTCGGTCGAGCATGGGAAGAAATTTGTCGAGCGTTACAGAAATTTCTCGAGACGTCTGTCGAGCGCAGGGAGCAATCTGCTGAGACGGTCGAGAGCGGGAACAAATTTGTCGAGAGTGACAGAAGTTTGTCGAGACGTCGGTCGTGCGCAGTTCGAAATTAATCGACAGTGACAGAAATTTGTTGAGACGCCGGTCAAGCACGGGAAGAAATTTGCTGAGAGTCACAGAAATTTGTCGAGATGTCGGTCGAGCTGAGGAATAAATTTGTTAAGGCTTTGGTTTACATGGGAACAAATTTATCGACAGTGACAGAAATTTGTCGAGACGTCGGTCGAGCAGGGGAATAAATCTGTCGAGGCACTTGAGCTCAGGGAGAGATTTGTCGAGCGAGACAGAAATTTGTCGAGATGTCGGTCGAGCACGGGAATAAATCTGTCGAGAAGTCAGTCAAGAGCGGGGAGAAATTTATCGAGCGTTACAGTAATTTGTTGAGACGTCGGTCGAGCGCGGGAACAAATTTGTCGAGAAGGTCGCACGCACAAAGAGATTTGTCGAGAGTGACACAAATTTGTCGAGACGTCGGTCAAGCGCGGAAAGGATTCTGTCGAGACGGTCGAGCACAGGAAGAGATTTTCTGAGCCTTACAGAAATTTGTCGAGACGTCGGTCGAGAACGGGAAGAAATCTGTCAAGACGTCGGTCGAGCTGAGGAATAAATTTGTTAAAGCTTTGGTTGAGATGGGAACAAATTTGTCGATCGTGACACAAATTTGTCGAGACGTTGGTAGAGCACGGGAAGAAATTTGTCGAGATGTCAGTCAAGCGCGGGAAGGAATCTGTCGAGACGGTCGAGCGCGGGAAGGAATTTATCGACAGTGACAGAAATTTGTCGAGACGTCGGTCGAGCAGGGGAATAAATCTGTCGAGGCACTTGAGCTCGGGAAGAGATTTGTCGAGCGAGACAGAAATTTGTAGAGACGTCGGTCGAGCATGGGAAGAAATCTGTCAAGACGTCGGTCGAGCCGAGGAATAAATTTGTTAAAGCTTTGGTTGAGATGGCAACAAATTTGTCGATCGTGACACAAATTTGTCGAGACGTTGGTCGAGCGCAGGAAGAAATTTGCCAACATATCAGTCGAGAGCAGGAAAAAATTCTTCGAGCGTGACAGATATTTGTCGAGATGTCAGCTTAAAGCAGGAAGAAAACTGTTCAGACGGCCGAGCGCGGGAGGAGTTTTATCGAGAGTGACGGGAAGAAATTTGTCGAGACGTCGGTCGAGCACGGGAAGGAATCTGTCGAGAAGTCACTCGAGCGCGGGGAGAAATCTGTTGAGCGTTACAGTAATTTTTTGAGACGTCGGTCGAGCGCGGGAACAAATTTATCGAGAAGGTCGCACGCACAAAGAGATTTGTCGAGAGTGACACAAATTTGTCGAGACGTTGGTCGAGCACGGGAATAAATCTGTCGAGGCACTTGAGCTCAGGGAGAGATTTATCGAGCGAGACAGAAATTTGTCGAGACGTCGATCGAGCGCGGAACGGATTCTGTCGAGACGGTCGAGTAAGAGCAGGGAGAAATTTATCGAGCGTTACAGTAATTTGTTGAGATGTCGGTCGAGCGCGGGAACAAATTTGTCGAGAAGGTCGCACGCACAAAGAGATTTGTTGAGAATGACATAAATTTGTTGAGACGTTGGTAGAGTACGGGAAGATATTTGTCGAGATGTCAGTCAAGTCCGGGAAGGAATCTGTCGAGACGGTCGAGCGCGGGAAGGAATTTATCGACAGTGACAGAAATTTGTCGAGACGTCGGTCGAGCAGGGGAATAAATCTGTCGAGGCACTTGAGCTCGGGAAGAGATTTGTCGAGCGAGACAGAAATTTGTCGAGACGTCGGTCGAGCATGGGAAGAAATCTGTCAAGACGTCGGTCGAGCCGAGGAATAAATTTGTTAAAGCTTTGGTTGAGATGGCAACAAATTTGTCGATCGTGACACAAATTTGTCGAGACGTTGTTAGAGCACGGGAAGAAATCTGTCGAGACGTCGATCGAGCGCGGAACGGATTCTGTCGAGACGGTCGAGCACAGGAAGAGATTTTCTGAGCCTTACAGAAATTTCTCGAGACGTCGGTCTAGCTTGGGAAGGAATCTGTCGAGAGTCACAGAATTTTTTCGAGACGTGGGTCGAGCGCGAGAAAGAATCTGTCAAGAGTGACAGAAATTTGTCGAGACGTTGGTCGAGCGCAGGAAGAAATTTGCCGACATATCAGTCGAGAGCAGGAAAAAATTCTTCGAGCGTGACAGATATTTGTCGAGATGTCAGCTTAAAGCAGGAAGAAAACTGTTCAGACGGCCGAGCGCGGGAGGAGTTTTATCGAGAGTGACGGGAAGAAATTTGTCGAGACGTCGGTCGAGCACGGGAAGGAATCTGTCGAGAAGTCACTCGAGCGCGGGGAGAAATCTGTTGAGCGTTACAGTAATTTTTTGAGACGTCGGTCGAGCGCGGGAACAAATTTATCGAGAAGGTCGCACGCACAAAGAGATTTGTCGAGAGTGACACAAATTTGTCGAGACGTTGGTCGAGCACGGGAATAAATCTGTCGAGGCACTTGAGCTCAGGGAGAGATTTATCGAGCGAGACAGAAATTTGTCGAGACGTCGATCGAGCGCGGAACGGATTCTGTCGAGACGGTCGAGTAAGAGCAGGGAGAAATTTATCGAGCGTTACAGTAATTTGTTGAGATGTCGGTCGAGCGCGGGAACAAATTTGTCGAGAAGGTCGCACGCACAAAGAGATTTGTTGAGAATGACATAAATTTGTTGAGACGTTGGTAGAGTACGGGAAGATATTTGTCGAGATGTCAGTCAAGTGCGGGAAGGAATCTGTCGAGACGGTCGAGCGCGGGAAGGAATTTATCGACAGTGACAGAAATTTGTCGAGACGTCGGTCGAGCAGGGGAATAAATCTGTCGAGGCACTTGAGCTCGGGAAGAGATTTGTCGAGCGAGACAGAAATTTGTCGAGACGTCGGTCGAGCATGGGAAGAAATCTGTCAAGACGTCGGTCGAGCCGAGGAATAAATTTGTTAAAGCTTTGGTTGAGATGGCAACAAATTTGTCGATCGTGACACAAATTTGTCGAGACGTTGTTAGAGCACGGGAAGAAATCTGTCGAGACGTCGATCGAGCGCGGAACGGATTCTGTCGAGACGGTCGAGCACAGGAAGAGATTTTCTGAGCCTTACAGAAATTTCTCGAGACGTCGGTCTAGCTTGGGAAGGAATCTGTCGAGAGTCACAGAATTTTTTCGAGACGTGGGTCGAGCGCGAGAAAGAATCTGTCAAGAGTGACAGAAATTTGTCGAGACGTTGGTCGAGCGCAGGAAGAAATTTGCCGACATATCAGTCGAGAGCAGGAAAAAATTCTTCGAGCGTGACAGATATTTGTCGAGATGTCAGCTTAAAGCAGGAAGAAAACTGTTCAGACGGCCGAGCGCGGGAGGAGTTTTATCGGGAGTGACGGGAAGAAATTTGTCGAGACGTCGGTCGAGCACGGGAAGGAATCTGTCGAGAAGTCACTCGAGCGCGGGGAGAAATCTGTTGAGCGTTACAGTAATTTTTTGAGACGTCGGTCGAGCGCGGGAACAAATTTATCGAGAAGGTCGCACGCACAAAGAGATTTGTCGAGAGTGACACAAATTTGTCGAGACGTTGGTCGAGCACGGGAATAAATCTGTCGAGGCACTTGAGCTCAGGGAGAGATTTGTCGAGCGAGACAGAAATTTGTCGAGACGTCGATCGAGCGCGGAACGGATTCTGTCGAGACGGTCGAGTAAGAGCGGGGAGAAATTTATCGAGCGTTACAGTAATTTGTTGAGATGTCGGTCGAGCGCGGGAACAAATTTGTCGAGAAGGTCGCACGCACAAAGAGATTTGTTGAGAATGACATAAATTTGTTGAGACGTTGGTAGAGTACGGGAAGATATTTGTCGAGACGTCGATCGAGCGCGGAACGGATTCTGTCGAGACGGTCGAGCACAGGAAGAGATTTTCTGAGCCTTACAGAAATTTCTCGAGACGTCGGTCGAGCACGGGAACAAATCTCTCGAGACGGTCAAGCGCGGGAAGAAATTTGTCGAGAGTGATCGAAATTTGTCCAGACATCGGTCGAGCGCGGGAACAAATCTCTCGAGATGTCGGTCAAGAGCGTGAAGAAATTTGTCGAGAGTGACAGAAATTTGTCGAGATGTCAGTCAAGCGCGGGAAGGAATCTGTCGAGACGGTCGAGCGCGGGAAGGAATTTATCGACAGTGACAGAAATTTGTCGAGACGTCGGTCGAGCAGGGGAATAAATCTGTCGAGGCACTTGAGCTCGGGAAGAGATTTGTCGAGCGAGACAGAAATTTGTCGAGACGTCGGTCGAGCATGGGAAGAAATCTGTCAAGACGTCGGTCGAGCCGAGGAATAAATTTGTTAAAGCTTTGGTTGAGATGGGAACAAATTTGTCGATCGTGACACAAATTTGTCGAGATGTTGGTAGAGCACGGGAAGAAATCTATCGAGACGTCGATCGAGCGCGGAACGGATTCTGTCGAGACGGTCGAGCACAGGAAGAGATTTTCTGAGCCTTACAGAAATTTCTCGAGACGTCGGTCTAGCTTGGGAAGGAATCTGTCGAGAGTCACAGAATTTTTTCGAGACGTGGGTCGAGCGCGAGAAAGAATCTGTCAAGAGTGACAGAAATTTGTCGAGACGTTGGTCGTGCGCAGGAAGAAATTTGCCGACATATCAGTCGAGAGCAGGAAAAAATTCTTCGAGCGTGACAGATATTTGTCGAGATGTCAGTCTAAAGCAGGAAGAAAACTGTTCAGACGGCCGAGCGCGGGAGGAGTTTTATCGAGAGTGACGGGAAGAAATTTGTCGAGACGTCGGTCGAGCACGGGAAGGAATCTGTCGAGAAGTCACTCGAGCGCGGGGAGAAATCTGTTGAGCGTTACAGTAATTTTTTGAGACGTCGGTCGAGCGCGGGAACAAATTTGTCGAGAAGGTCGCACGCACAAAGAGATTTGTCGAGAGTGACAGAAATTTGTCGAGACGTCGGTCGAGCACGGGAATAAATCTGTCGAGGCACTTGAGCTCAGGGAGAGATTTGTCGAGCGAGACAGAAATTTGTCGAGATGTCGGTCGAGCACGGGAATAAATCTGTCGAGAAGTCAGTCAAGAGCGGGGAGAAATTTATCGAGCGTTACAGTAATTTGTTGAGACGTCGGTCGAGCGCGGGAACAAATTTGTCGAGAAGGTCGCACGCACAAAGAGATTTGTCGAGAGTGACACAAATTTGTCGAGACGTCGGTCGAGCGCGGAAAGGATTCTGTCGAGGCGGTCGAGCACAGGAAGAGATTTTCTGAGCCTTACAGAAATTTGTCGAGACGTCGGTCGAGAACGGGAAGAAATCTGTCAAGACGTCGGTCGAGCCGAGGAATAAATTTGTTAAAGCTTTGGTTGAGATGGGAACAAATTTGTCGATCGTGACACAAATTTGTCGAGACGTTGGTAGAGCACGGGAAGAAATTTGTCGAGACGTCGATCGAGCGCGGAAAGGATTCTGTCGAGACGGTCGAGCACAGGAAGAGATTTTCTGAGCCTTACAGAAATTTGTCGAGACGTCGGTCGAGAACGGGAAGAAATCTGTCAAGCCGTCGGTCGAGCCGAGGAATAAATTTGTTAAAGCTTTGGTTGAGATGGGAACAAATTTGTCGATCGTGACACAAATTTGTCGAGACGTTGGTCGAGCGCAGGAAGAAATTTGCCGACATATCAGTCGAGAGCAGGAAAAAATTCTTCGAGCGTGACAGATATTTGTCGAGATGTCAGCTTAAAGCAGGAAGAAAACTGTTCAGACGGCCGAGCGCGGGAGGAGTTTTATCGAGAGTGACGGGAAGAAATTTGTCAAGACGTCGGTCGAGCACGGGAAGGAATCTGTCGAGAAGTCATTGGAGCGCGGGGAGAAATCTGTTGAGCGTTACAGTAATTTTTTGAGACGTCGGTCGAGCGCGGGAACAAATTTGTCGAGAAGGTCGCACGCACAAAGAGATTTGTCGAGAGTTACACAAATTTGTCGAGACGTTGGTCGAGCACGGGAATAAATCTGTCGAGGCACTTGAGCTCAGGGAGAGATATGTCGAGCGAGACAGAAATTTGTCGAGACGTCGATCGAGCGCGGAACGGATTCTGTCGAGACGGTCGAGTAAGAGCGGGGAGAAATTTATCGAGCGTTACAGTAATTTGTTGAGACGTCGGTCGAGCGCGGGAACAAATTTGTCGAGAAGGTCGCACGCACAAAGAGATTTGTCGAGAGTGACATAAATTTGTCGAGACGTTGGTAGAGTACGGGAAGAAATTTGTCGAGACGTCGATTGAGCGCGGAACGGATTCTGTCGAGACGGTCGAGCACAGGAAGAGATTTTCTGAGCCTTACAGAAATTTGTCGAGACGTCGGTCGAGCATGGGGAGAAATTTGTCGAGCGTTACAGAAATTTCTCGAGACGTCTGTCGAGCGCAGGCAGCAATCTGCTGAGACGGTCGAGAGTGGGAACAAATTTGTCGAGAGTGACAGAAGTTTGTCGAGACGTCGGTCGTGCGCAGTTCGAAATTAAACGACAGTGACAGAAATTTGTTGAGACGCTGGTCAAGCACGGGAAGAAATTTGCTGAGAGTGACAGAAATTTGTCGAGATGTCGGTCGAGCTGAGGAATAAATTTGTTAAGGCTTTGGTTTACATGGGAACAAATTTATCGACAGTGACAGAAATTTGTCGAGACGTCGGTCGAGCAGGGGAATAAATCTGTCGAGGCACTTGAGCTCAGGGAGAGATTTGTCGAGCGAGACAGAAATTTGTCGAGATGTCGGTCGAGCACGGGAATAAATCTGTCGAGAAGTCAGTCAAGAGCGGGGAGAAATTTATCGAGCGTTACAGTAATTTGTTGAGACGTCGGTCGAGCGCGGGAACAAATTTGTCGAGAAGGTCGCACGCACAAAGAGATTTGTCGAGAGTGACACAAATTTGTCGAGACGTCGGTCGAGCGCGGAAAGGATTCTGTCGAGGCGGTCGAGCACAGGAAGAGATTTTCTGAGCCTTACAGAAATTTGTCGAGACGTCGGTCGAGAACGGGAAGAAATCTGTCAAGACGTCGGTCGAGCTGAGGAATAAATTTGTTAAAGCTTTGGTTGAGATGGGAACAAATTTGTCGATCGTGACACAAATTTGTCGAGACGTTGGTAGAGCACGGGAAGAAATTTGTCGAGATGTCAGTCAAGCGCGGGAAGGAATCTGTCGAGACGGTCGAGCGCGGGAAGGAATTTATCGACAGTGACAGAAATTTGTCGAGACGTCGGTCGAGCAGGGGAATAAATCTGTCGAGGCACTTGAGCTCGGGAAGAGATTTGTCGAGCGAGACAGAAATTTGTCTAGACGTCGGTCGAGCATGGGAAGAAATCTGTCAAGACGTCGGTCGTGCCGAGGAATAAATTTGTTAAAGCTTTGGTTGAGATGGCAACAAATTTGTCGATCGTGACACAAATTTGTCGAGACGTTGGTCGAGCGCAGGAAGAAATTTGCCGACATATCAGTCGAGAGCAGGAAAAAGTTCTTCGAGCGTGACAGATATTTGTCGAGATGTCAGCTTAAAGCAGGAAGAAAACTGTTCAGACGGCCGAGCGCGGGAGGAGTTTTATCGGGAGTGACGGGAAGAAATTTGTCGAGACGTCGGTCGAGCACGGGAAGGAATCTGTCGAGAAGTCACTCGAGCGCGGGGAGAAATCTGTTGAGCGTTACAGTAATTTTTTGAGACGTCGGTCGAGCGCGGGAACAAATTTATCGAGAAGGTCGCACGCACAAAGAGATTTGTCGAGAGTGACAGAAACTTGTCGAGACGTTGGTCGAGCACGGGAATAAATCTGTCGAGGCACTTGAGCTCAGGGAGAGATTTGTCGAGCGAGACAGAAATTTGTCGAGACGTCGATCGAGCGCGGAACGGATTCTGTCGAGACGGTCGAGTAAGAGCGGGGAGAAATTTATCGAGCGTTACAGTAATTTGTTGAGATGTCGGTCGAGCGCGGGAACAAATTTGTCGAGAAGGTCGCACGCACAAAGAGATTTGTCGAGAATGACATAAATTTGTTGAGACGTTGGTAGAGTACGGGAAGATATTTGTCGAGACGTCGATCGAGCGCGGAACGGATTCTGTCGAGACGGTCGAGCACAGGAAGAGATTTTCTGAGCCTTACAGAAATTTCTCGAGACGTCGGTCGAGCACGGGAACAAATCTCTCGAGACGGTCAAGCGCGGGAAGAAATTTGTCGAGAGTGATCGAAATTTGTCCAGACATCGGTCGAGCGCGGGAACAAATCTCTCGAGATGTCGGTCAAGAGCGTGAAGAAATTTGTCGAGAGTGACAGAAATTTGTCGAGATGTCAGTCAAGCGCGGGAAGGAATCTGTCGAGACGGTCGAGCGCGGGAAGGAATTTATCGACAGTGACAGAAATTTGTCGAGACGTCGGTCGAGCAGGGGAATAAATCTGTCGAGGCACTTGAGCTCGGGAAGAGATTTGTCGAGCGAGATAGAAATTTGTCGAGACGTCGGTCGAGCATGGGAAGAAATCTGTCAAGATGTCGGTCGAGCCGAGGAATAAATTTGTTAAAGCTTTGGTTGAGATGGGAACAAATTTGTCGATCGTGACACAAATTTGTCGAGATGTTGGTAGAGCACGGGAAGAAATCTGTCGAGACGTCGATCGAGCGCGGAACGGATTCTGTCGAGACGGTCGAGCACAGGAAGAGATTTTCTGAGCCTTACAGAAATTTGTCGAGACGTCGGTCGAGAACGGGAAGAAATCTGTCAAGACGTCGGTCGAGCTGAGGAATAAATTTGTTAAAGCTTTGGTTGAGATGGGAACAAATTTGTCGATCGTGACACAAATTTGTCGAGACGTTGGTAGAGCACGGGAAGAAATTTGTCGAGATGTCAGTCAAGCGCGGGAAGGAATCTGTCGAGACGGTCAAGCGCGGGAAGGAATTTATCGACAGTGACAGAAATTTGTCGAGACGTCGGTCGAGCAGGGGAATAAATCTGTCGAGGCACTTGAGCTCGGGAAGAGATTTGTCGAGCGAGACAGAAATTTGTCGAGACGTCGGTCGAGCATGGGAAGAAATCTGTCAAGACGTCGGTCGTGCCGAGGAATAAATTTGTTAAAGCTTTGGTTGAGATGGCAACAAATTTGTCGATCGTGACACAAATTTGTCGAGACGTTGGTCGAGCGCAGGAAGAAATTTGCCGACATATCAGTCGAGAGCAGGAAAAAGTTCTTCGAGCGTGACAGATATTTGTCGAGATGTCAGCTTAAAGCAGGAAGAAAACTGTTCAGACGGCCGAGCGCGGGAGGAGTTTTATCGGGAGTGACGGGAAGAAATTTGTCGAGACGTCGGTCGAGCACGGGAAGGAATCTGTCGAGAAGTCACTCGAGCGCGGGGAGAAATCTGTTGAGCGTTACAGTAATTTTTTGAGACGTCGGTCGAGCGCGGGAACAAATTTATCGAGAAGGTCGCACGCACAAAGAGATTTGTCGAGAGTGACAGAAATTTGTCGAGACGTTGGTCGAGCACGGGAATAAATCTGTCGAGGCACTTGAGCTCAGGGAGAGATTTGTCGAGCGAGACAGAAATTTGTCGAGACGTCGATCGAGCGCGGAACGGATTCTGTCGAGACGGTCGAGTAAGAGCGGGGAGAAATTTATCGAGCGTTACAGTAATTTGTTGAGATGTCGGTCGAGCGCGGGAACAAATTTGTCGAGAAGGTCGCACGCACAAAGAGATTTGTCGAGAATGACATAAATTTGTTGAGACGTTGGTAGAGTACGGGAAGATATTTGTCGAGACGTCGATCGAGCGCGGAACGGATTCTGTCGAGACGGTCGAGCACAGGAAGAGATTTTCTGAGCCTTACAGAAATTTCTCGAGACGTCGGTCGAGCACGGGAACAAATCTCTCGAGACGGTCAAGCGCGGGAAGAAATTTGTCGAGAGTGATCGAAATTTGTCCAGACATCGGTCGAGCGCGGGAACAAATCTCTCGAGATGTCGGTCAAGAGCGTGAAGAAATTTGTCGAGAGTGACAGAAATTTGTCGAGATGTCAGTCAAGCGCGGGAAGGAATCTGTCGAGACGGTCGAGCGCGGGAAGGAATTTATCGACAGTGACAGAAATTTGTCGAGACGTCGGTCGAGCAGGGGAATAAATCTGTCGAGGCACTTGAGCTCGGGAAGAGATTTGTCGAGCGAGATAGAAATTTGTCGAGACGTCGGTCGAGCATGGGAAGAAATCTGTCAAGATGTCGGTCGAGCCGAGGAATAAATTTGTTAAAGCTTTGGTTGAGATGGGAACAAATTTGTCGATCGTGACACAAATTTGTCGAGATGTTGGTAGAGCACGGGAAGAAATCTGTCGAGACGTCGATCGAGCACGGAACGGATTCTGTCGAGACGGTCGAGCACAGGAAGAGATTTTCTGAGCCTTACAGAAATTTGTCGAGACGTCGGTCGAGAACGGGAAGAAATCTGTCAAGACGTCGGTCGAGCTGAGGAATAAATTTGTTAAAGCTTTGGTTGAGATGGGAACAAATTTGTCGATCGTGACACAAATTTGTCGAGACGTTGGTAGAGCACGGGAAGAAATTTGTCGAGATGTCAGTCAAGCGCGGGAAGGAATCTGTCGAGACGGTCGAGCGCGGGAAGGAATTTATCGACAGTGACAGAAATTTGTCGAGACGTCGGTCGAGCAGGGGAATAAATCTGTCGAGGCACTTGAGCTCGGGAAGAGATTTGTCGAGCGAGACAGAAATTTGTCGAGACGTCGGTCGAGCATGGGAAGAAATCTGTCAAGACGTCGGTCGTGCCGAGGAATAAATTTGTTAAAGCTTTGGTTGAGATGGCAACAAATTTGTCGATCGTGACACAAATTTGTCGAGACGTTGGTCGAGCGCAGGAAGAAATTTGCCGACATATCAGTCGAGAGCAGGAAAAAATTCTTCGAGCGTGACAGATATTTGTCGAGATGTCAGCTTAAAGCAGGAAGAAAACTGTTCAGACGGCCGAGCGCGGGAGGAGTTTTATCGGGAGTGACGGGAAGAAATTTGTCGAGACGTCGGTCGAGCACGGGAAGGAATCTGTCGAGAAGTCACTCGAGCGCGGGGAGAAATCTGTTGAGCGTTACAGTAATTTTTTGAGACGTCGGTCGAGCGCGGGAACAAATTTATCGAGAAGGTCGCACGCACAAAGAGATTTGTCGAGAGTGACACAAATTTGTCGAGACGTTGGTCGAGCACGGGAATAAATCTGTCGAGGCACTTGAGCTCAGGGAGAGATTTGTCGAGCGAGACAGAAATTTGTCGAGACGTCGATCGAGCGCGGAACGGATTCTGTCGAGACGGTCGAGTAAGAGCGGGGAGAAATTTATCGAGCGTTACAGTAATTTGTTGAGACGTCGGTCGAGGCGCGGGAACAAATTTGTCGAGAAGGTCGCACGCACAAAGAGATTTGTCGAGAGTGACAGAAATTTGTCGAGACGTCGGTCGAGCAGGGGATTAAATTTGTCGAGGCACTTGAGCTCAGGGAGAGATTTGTCGAGCGAGACAGAAATTTGTCGAGACGTCGGTCGAGCACGGGAAGAAATCTGTCGAGAAGTCAGTCAAGAGCGGGGAGAAATTTATCGAGCGTTACAGTAATTTGTTGAGACGTCGGTCGAGCGCGGGAACAAATTTGTCGAGAAGGTCGCACGCACAAAGAGATTTGTCGAGAGTGACAGAAATTTGTCGAGATGTCAGTCAAGCGCGGGAAGGAATCTGTCGAGACGGTCGAGCGCGGGAAGGAATTTATCGACAGTGACAGAAATTTGTCGAGACGTCGGTCGAGCAGGGGAATAAATCTGTCGAGGCACTTGAGCTCGGGAAGAGATTTGTCGAACGAGACAGAAATTTGTCGAGACGTCGGTCGAGCATGGGAAGAAATCTGTCAAGACGTCGGTCGAGCCGAGGAATAAATTTGTTAAAGCTTTGGTTGAGATGGCAACAAATTTGTCGATCGTGACACAAATTTGTCGAGACGTTGTTAGAGCACGGGAAGAAATCTGTCGAGACGTCGATCGAGCGCGGAACGGATTCTGTCGAGACGGTCGAGCACAGGAAGAGATTTTCTGAGCCTTACAGAAATTTGTCGAGACGTCGGTCTAGCTTGGGAAGGAATCTGTCGAGAGTCACAGAATTTTTTCGAGACGTGGGTCGAGCGCGAGAAAGAATCTGTCAAGAGTGACAGAAATTTGTCGAGACGTTGGTCGTGCGCAGGAAGAAATTTGCCGACATATCAGTCGAGAGCAGGAAAAAATTCTTCGAGCGTGACAGATATTTGTCAAGATGTCAGCTTAAAGCAGGAAGAAAACTGTTCAGACGGCCGAGCGCGGGAGGAGTTTTATCGAGAGTGACGGGAAGAAATTTGTCGAGACGTCGGTCGAGCACGGGAAGGAATCTGTCGAGAAGTCACTGGAGCGCGGGGAGAAATCTGTTGAGCGTTACAGTAATTTTTTGAGACGTCGGTCGAGCGCGGGAACAAATTTATCGAGAAGGTCGAACGCACAAAGAGATTTGTCGAGAGTGACACAAATTTGTCGAGACGTTGGTCGAGCACGGGAATAAATCTGTCGAGGAACTTCAGCTCAGGGAGAGATTTGTCGAGCGAGACAGAAATTTGTCGAGACGTCGGTCGAGCATGGGAAGAAATCTGTCAAGACGTCGGTCGAGCCGAGGAATAAATTTGTTAAAGCTTTGGTTGAGATGGGAACAAATTTGTCGATCGTGACACAAATTTGTCGAGACGTTGTTAGAGCACGGGAAGAAATCTGTCGAGACGTCGATCGAGCGCGGAACGGATTCTGTCGAGACGGTCGAGCACAGGAAGAGATTTTCTGAGCCTTACAGAAATTTCTCGAGACGTCGGTCTAGCTTGGGAAGGAATCTGTCGAGAGTCACAGAATTTTTTCGAGACGTGGGTCGAGCGCGAGAAAGAATCTGTCAAGAGTGACAGAAATTTGTCAAGACGTTGGTCGAGCGCTGGAAGAAATTTGCCGACATATCAGTCGAGAGCAGGAAAAAATTCTTCGAGCGTGACAGATATTTGTCGAGATGTCAGTCTAAAGCAGGAAGAAAACTGTTCAGACGGCCGAGCACGGGAGGAGTTTTATCGAGAGTGACGGGAAGAAATTTGTCGAGACGTCGGTCGAGCACGGGAAGGAATCTGTCGAGAAGTCACTGGAGCGCGGGGAGAAATCTGTTGAGCGTTACAGTAATTTTTTGAGACGTCGGTCGAGCGCGGGAACAAATTTATCGAGAAGGTCGCACGCACAAAGAGATTTGTCGAGAGTGACAGAAATTTGTCGAGACGTTGGTCGAGCACGGGAATAAATCTGTCGAGGCACTTGAGCTCAGGGAGAGATTTGTCGAGCGAGACAGAAATTTGTCGAGACGTCGATCGAGCGCGGAACGGATTCTGTCGAGACGGTCGAGTAAGAGCGGGGAGAAATTTATCGAGCGTTACAGTAATTTGTTGAGACGTCGGTCGAGCGCGGGAACAAATTTATCGAGAAGGTCGCACGCACAAAGAGATTGGCGAGAGTGACACAAATTTGTCGAGATGTCGGTCGAGCGCGGAAAGGATTCTGTCGAGACGGTCGAGCACAGGAAGAGATTTTCTGAGCCTTACAGAAATTTGTCGAGACGTCGGTCGAGAACGGGAAGAAATCTGTCAAGACGTCGGTCGAGCCGAGGAATAAATTTGTTAAAGCTTTGGTTGAGATGGGAACAAATTTGTCGATCGTGACACAAATTTGTCGAGACGTTGGTAGAGCACGGGAAGAAATTTGTCGAGACGTCGATCGAGCGCGGAAAGGATTCTGTCGAGACGGTCGAGCACAGGAAGAGATTTTCTGAGCCTTACAGAAATTTGTCGAGACGTCGGTCGAGAACGGGAAGAAATCTGTCAAGACGTCGGTCTGGCCGAGGAATAAATTTGTTAAAGCTTTGGTTGAGATGGGAACAAATTTGTCGATCGTGACACAAATTTGTCGAGACGTTGGTCGAGCGCAGGAAGAAATTTGCCGACATATCAGTCGAGAGCAGGAAAAAATTCTTCGAGCGTGACAGATATTTGTCGAGATGTCAGCTTAAAGCAGGAAGAAAACTGTTCAGACGGCCGAGCGCGGGAGGAGTTTTATCGAGAGTGACGGGAAGAAATTTGTCGAGACGTCGGTCGAGCACGGGAAGGAATCTGTCGAGAAGTCACTGGAGCGCGGGGAGAAATCTGTTGAGCGTTACAGTAATTTTTTGAGACGTCGGTCGAGCGCGGGAACAAATTTATCGAGAAGGTCGCACGCACAAAGAGATTTGTCGAGAGTGACACAAATTTGTCGAGACGTTGGTCGAGCACGGGAATAAATCTGTCGAGGCACTTCAGCTCAGGGAGAGATTTGTCGAGCGAGACAGAAATTTGTCGAGACGTCGATCGAGCGCGGAACGGATTCTGTCGAGACGGACGAGTAAGAGCGGGGAGAAATTTATCGAGCGTTACAGTAATTTGTTGAGACGTCGGTCGAGCGTGGGAACAAATTTGTCGAGAAGGTCGCACGCACAAAGAGATTTGTCGAGAGTGACAGAAATTTGTCGAGACGTCGGTCGAGCGCGGAAAGGATTCTGTCGAGACGGTCGAGCACAGGAAGAGATTTTCTGAGCCTTACAGAAATTTCTCGAGACGTCGGTCGAGCACGGGAACAAATCTCCCGAGACGGTCAAGCGCGGGAAGAAATTTGTCGAGAGTGATCGAAATTTGTCCAGACATCGGTTGAGCGCGGGAACAAATCTCTCGAGATGTCGGTCAAGAGCGTGAAGAAATTTGTCGAGAGTGACAGAAATTTGTCGAGATGTCAGTCAAGCGCGGGAAGGAATCTGTCGAGACGGTCGAGCGCGGGAAGGAATTTATCGACAGTGACAGAAATTTGTCGAGACGTCGGTCGAGCAGGGGAATAAATCTGTCGAGGCACTTGAGCTCGGGAAGAGATTTGTCGAGCGAGACAGAAATTTGTCGAGACGTCGGTCGAGCATGGGAAGAAATCTGTCAAGATGTCGGTCGAGCCGAGGAATAAATTTGTTAAAGCTTTGGTTGAGATGGCAACAAATTTGTCGATAGTGACACAAATTTGTCGAGACGTTGTTAGAGCACGGGAAGAAATCTGTCGAGACGTCGATCGAGCGCGGAACGGATTCTGTCGAGACGGTCGAGTAAGAGCAGGGAGAAATTTATCGAGCGTTACAGTAATTTGTTGAGATGTCGGTCGAGCGCGGGAACAAATTTGTCGAGAAGGTCGCACGCACAAAGAGATTTGTCGAGAGTGACATAAATTTGTTGAGACGTTGGTAGAGTACGGGAAGATATTTGTCGAGACGTCGATCGAGCGCGGAACGGATTCTGTCGAGACGGTCGAGCACAGGAAGAGATTTTCTGAGCCTTACAGAAATTTGTCGAGACGTCGGTCTAGCTTGGGAAGGAATCTGTCGAGAGTCACAGAATTTTTTCGAGACGTGGGTCGAGCGCGAGAAAGAATCTGTCAAGAGTGACAGAAATTTGTCGAGACGTTGGTCGTGCGCAGGAAGAAATTTGCCGACATATCGGTCGAGAGCAGGAAAAAATTCTTCGAGCGTGACAGATATTTGTCGAGATGTCAGCTTAAAGCAGGAAGAAAACTGTTCAGACGGCCGAGCGTGGGAGGAGTTTTATCGAGAGTGACGGGAAGAAATTTGTCGAGACGTCGGTCGAGCACGGGAAGGAATCTGTCGAGAAGTCACTCGAGCGCGGGGAGAAATCTGTTGAGCGTTACAGTAATTTGTTGAGACGTCGGTCGAGCGCGGGAACAAATTTGTCGAGAAGGTCGCACGCACAAAGAGATTTGTCGAGAGTGACAGAAATTTGTCGAGACGTCGGTCGAGCACGGGAATAAATCTGTCGAGGCACTTGAGCTCAGGGAGAGATTTGTCAAGCGAGACAGAAATTTGTCGAGATGTCGGTCGAGCACGGGAATAAATCTGTCGAGAAGTCAGTCAAGAGCGGGGAGAAATTTATCGAGCGTTACAGTAATTTGTTGAGACGTCGGTCGAGCGCGGGAACAAATTTGTCGAGAAGGTCGCACGCACAAAGAGATTTGTCGAGAGTGACACAAATTTGTCGAGACGTTGGTCGAGCACGGGAATAAATCTGTCGAGGCACTTGAGCTCAGGGAGAGATTTATCGAGCGAGACAGAAATTTGTCGAGACGTCGATCGAGCGCGGAACGGATTCTGTCGAGACGGTCGAGTAAGAGCAGGGAGAAATTTATCGAGCGTTACAGTAATTTGTTGAGATGTCGGTCGAGCGCGGGAACAAATTTGTCGAGAAGGTCGCACGCACAAAGAGATTTGTCGAGAGTGACATAAATTTGTTGAGACGTTGGTAGAGTACGGGAAGATATTTGTCGAGACGTCGATCGAGCGCGGAACGGATTCTGTCGAGACGGTCGAGCACAGGAAGAGATTTTCTGAGCCTTACAGAAATTTCTCGAGACGTCGGTCTAGCTTGGGAAGGAATCTGTCGAGAGTCACAGAATTTTTTCGAGACGTGGGTCGAGCGCGAGAAAGAATCTGTCAAGAGTGACAGAAATTTGTCGAGACGTTGGTCGTGCGCAGGAAGAAATTTGCCGACATATCGGTCGAGAGCAGGAAAAAATTCTTCGAGCGTGACAGATATTTGTCGAGATGTCAGCTTAAAGCAGGAAGAAAACTGTTCAGACGGCCGAGCGTGGGAGGAGTTTTATCGAGAGTGACGGGAAGAAATTTGTCGAGACGTCGGTCGAGCACGGGAAGGAATCTGTCGAGAAGTCACTCGAGCGCGGGGAGAAATCTGTTGAGCGTTACAGTAATTTGTTGAGACGTCGGTCGAGCGCGGGAACAAATTTGTCGAGAAGGTCGCACGCACAAAGAGATTTGTCGAGAGTGACAGAAATTTGTCGAGACGTCGGTCGAGCACGGGAATAAATCTGTCGAGGCACTTGAGCTCAGGGAGAGATTTGTCAAGCGAGACAGAAATTTGTCGAGATGTCGGTCGAGCACGGGAATAAATCTGTCGAGAAGTCAGTCAAGAGCGGGGAGAAATTTATCGAGCGTTACAGTAATTTGTTGAGACGTCGGTCGAGCGCGGGAACAAATTTGTCGAGAAGGTCGCACGCACAAAGAGATTTGTCGAGAGTGACACAAATTTGTCGAGACGTTGGTCGAGCACGGGAATAAATCTGTCGAGGCACTTGAGCTCAGGGAGAGATTTATCGAGCGAGACAGAAATTTGTCGAGACGTCGATCGAGCGCGGAACGGATTCTGTCGAGACGGTCGAGTAAGAGCAGGGAGAAATTTATCGAGCGTTACAGTAATTTGTTGAGATGTCGGTCGAGCGCGGGAACAAATTTGTCGAGAAGGTCGCACGCACAAAGAGATTTGTCGAGAGTGACATAAATTTGTTGAGAAGTTGGTAGAGTACGGGAAGATATTTGTCGAGACGTCGATCGAGCGCGGAACGGATTCTGTCGAGACGGTCGAGCACAGGAAGAGATTTTCTGAGCCTTACAGAAATTTCTCGAGACGTCGGTCGAGCACGGGAACAAATCTCTCGAGACGGTCAAGCGCGGGAAGAAATTTGTCGAGAGTGATCGAAATTTGTCCAGACATCGGTCGAGCGCGGGAACAAATCTCTCGAGATGTCGGTCAAGAGCGTGAAGAAATTTGTCGAGAGTGACAGAAATTTGTCGAGATGTCAGTCAAGCGCGGGAAGGAATCTGTCGAGACGGTCGAGCGCGGGAAGGAATTTATCGACAGTGACAGAAATTTGTCGAGACGTCGGTCGAGCAGGGGAATAAATCTGTCGAGGCACTTGAGCTCGGGAAGAGATTTGTCGAGCGAGACAGAAATTTGTCGAGACGTCGGTCGAGCATGGGAAGAAATCTGTCAAGACGTCGGTCGAGCCGAGGAATAAATTTGTTAAAGCTTTGGTTGAGATGGGAACAAATTTGTCGATCGTGACACAAATTTGTCGAGATGTTGGTAGAGCACGGGAAGAAATCTATCGAGACGTCGATCGAGCGCGGAACGGATTCTGTCGAGACGGTCGAGCACAGGAAGAGATTTTCTGAGCCTTACAGAAATTTCTCGAGACGTCGGTCTAGCTTGGGAAGGAATCTGTCGAGAGTCACAGAATTTTTTCGAGACGTGGGTCGAGCGCGAGAAAGAATCTGTCAAGAGTGACAGAAATTTGTCGAGACGTTGGTCGTGCGCAGAAAGAAATTTGCCGACATATCAGTCGAGAGCAGGAAAAAATTCTTCGAGCGTGACAGATATTTGTCGAGATGTCAGTCTAAAGCAGGAAGAAAACTGTTCAGACGGCCGAGCGCGGGAGGAGTTTTATCGAGAGTGACGGGAAGAAATTTGTCGAGACGTCGGTCGAGCACGGGAAGGAATCTGTCGAGAAGTCACTCGAGCGCGGGGAGAAATCTGTTGAGCGTTACAGTAATTTTTTGAGACGTCGGTCGAGCGCGGGAACAAATTTGTCGAGAAGGTCGCACGCACAAAGAGATTTGTCGAGAGTGACAGAAATTTGTCGAGACGTCGGTCGAGCACGGGAATAAATCTGTCGAGGCACTTGAGCTCAGGGAGAGATTTGTCGAGCGAGACAGAAATTTGTCGAGATGTCGGTCGAGCACGGGAATAAATCTGTCGAGAAGTCAGTCAAGAGCGGGGAGAAATTTATCGAGCGTTACAGTAATTTGTTGAGACGTCGGTCGAGCGCGGGAACAAATTTGTCGAGAAGGTCGCACGCACAAAGAGATTTGTCGAGAGTGACACAAATTTGTCGAGACGTCGGTCGAGCGCGGAAAGGATTCTGTCGAGGCGGTCGAGCACAGGAAGAGATTTTCTGAGCCTTACAGAAATTTGTCGAGACGTCGGTCGAGAACGGGAAGAAATCTGTCAAGACGTCGGTCGAGCCGAGGAATAAATTTGTTAAAGCTTTGGTAGAGATGGGAACAAATTTGTCGATCGTGACACAAATTTGTCGAGACGTTGGTAGAGCACGGGAAGAAATTTGTCGAGACGTCGATCGAGCGCGGAAAGGATTCTGTCGAGACGGTCGAGCACAGGAAGAGATTTTCTGAGCCTTACAGAAATTTGTCGAGACGTCGGTCGAGAACGGGAAGAAATCTGTCAAGCCGTCGGTCGAGCCGAGGAATAAATTTGTTAAAGCTTTGGTTGAGATGGGAACAAATTTGTCGATCGTGACACAAATTTGTCGAGACGTTGGTCGAGCGCAGGAAGAAATTTGCCGACATATCAGTCGAGAGCAGGAAAAAATTCTTCGAGCGTGACAGATATTTGTCGAGATGTCAGCTTAAAGCAGGAAGAAAACTGTTCAGACGGCCGAGCGCGGGAGGAGTTTTATCGAGAGTGACGGGAAGAAATTTGTCAAGACGTCGGTCGAGCACGGGAAGGAATCTGTCGAGAAGTCACTCGAGCGCGGGGAGAAATCTGTTGAGCGTTACAGTAATTTTTTGAGACGTCGGTCGAGCGCGGGAACAAATTTATCGAGAAGGTCGCACGCACAAAGAGATTTGTCGAGAGTTACACAAATTTGTCGAGACGTTGGTCGAGCACGGGAATAAATCTGTCGAGGCACTTGAGCTCAGGGAGAGATTTGTCGAGCGAGACAGAAATTTGTCGAGACGTCGATCGAGCGCGGAACGGATTCTGTCGAGACGGTCGAGTAAGAGCAGGGAGAAATTTATCGAGCGTTACAGTAATTTGTTGAGACGTCGGTCGAGCGCGGGAACAAATTTGTCGAGAAGGTCGCACGCACAAAGAGATTTGTCGAGAGTGACATAAATTTGTCGAGACGTTGGTAGAGTACGGGAAGAAATTTGTCGAGACGTCGATTGAGCGCGGAACGGATTCTGTCGAGACGGTCGAGCACAGGAAGAGATTTTCTGAGCCTTACAGAAATTTGTCGAGACGTCGGTCGAGCATGGGAAGAAATTTGTCGAGCGTTACAGAAATTTCTCGAGACGTCTGTCGAGCGCAGGCAGCAATCTGCTGAGACGGTCGAGAGCGGGAACAAATTTGTCGAGAGTGACAGAAGTTTGTCGAGACGTCGGTCGTGCGCAGTTCGAAATTAAACGACAGTGACAGAAATTTGTTGAGACGCCGGTCAAGCACGGGAAGAAATTTGCTGAGAGTGACAGAAATTTGTCGAGATGTCGGTCGAGCTGAGGAATAAATTTGTTAAGGCTTTGGTTTACATGGGAACAAATTTATCGACAGTGACAGAAATTTGTCGAGACGTCGGTCGAGCAGGGGAATAAATCTGTCGAGGCACTTGAGCTCAGGGAGAGATTTGTCGAGCGAGACAGAAATTTGTCGAGATGTCGGTCGAGCACGGGAATAAATCTGTCGAGAAGTCAGTCAAGAGCGGGGAGAAATTTATCGAGCGTTACAGTAATTTGTTGAGACGTCGGTCGAGCGCGGGAACAAATTTGTCGAGAAGGTCGCACGCACAAAGAGATTTGTCGAGAGTGACACAAATTTGTCGAGACGTCGGTCGAGCGCGGAAAGGATTCTGTCGAGGCGGTCGAGCACAGGAAGAGATTTTCTGAGCCTTACAGAAATTTGTCGAGACGTCGGTCGAGAACGGGAAGAAATCTGTCAAGACGTCGGTCGAGCCGAGGAATAAATTTGTTAAAGCTTTGGTTGAGATGGGAACAAATTTGTCGATCGTGACACAAATTTGTCGAGACGTTGGTAGAGCACGGGAAGAAATTTGTCGAGACGTCGATCGAGCGCGGAAAGGATTCTGTCGAGACGGTCGAGCACAGGAAGAGATTTTCTGAGCCTTACAGAAATTTGTCGAGACGTCGGTCGAGCATGGGAAGAAATTTGTCGAGCGTTACAGAAATTTCTCGAGACGTCTGTCGAGCGCAGGCAGCAATCTGCTGAGACGGTCGAGAGCGGGAACAAATTTGTCGAGAGTGACAGAAGTTTGTCGAGACGTCGGTCGTGCGCAGTTCGAAATTAAACGACAGTGACAGAAATTTGTTGAGACGCCGGTCAAGCACGGGAAGAAATTTGCTGAGAGTGACAGAAATTTGTCGAGATGTCGGTCGAGCTGAGGAATAAATTTGTTAAGGCTTTGGTTTACATGGGAACAAATTTATCGACAGTGACAGAAATTTGTCGAGACGTCGGTCGAGCAGGGGAATAAATCTGTCGAGGCACTTGAGCTCAGGGAGAGATTTGTCGAGCGAGACAGAAATTTGTCGAGATGTCGGTCGAGCACGGGAATAAATCTGTCGAGAAGTCAGTCAAGAGCGGGGAGAAATTTATCGAGCGTTACAGTAATTTGTTGAGACGTCGGTCGAGCGGGGGGACAAATTTGTCGAGAAGGTCGCACGCACAAAGAGATTTGTCGAGAGTGACACAAATTTGTCGAGACGTCGGTCAAGCGCGGAAAGGATTCTGTCGAGACGGTCGAGCACAGGAAGAGATTTTCTGAGCCTTACAGAAATTTGTCGAGACGTCGGTCGAGAACGGGAAGAAATCTGTCAAGACGTCGGTCGAGCTGAGGAATAAATTTGTTAAAGCTTTGGTTGAGATGGGAACAAATTTGTCGATCGTGACACAAATTTGTCGAGACATTGGTAGAGCACGGGAAGAAATTTGTCGAGATGTCAGTCAAGCGCGGGAAGGAATCTGTCGAGACGGTCGAGCGCGGGAAGGAATTTATCGACAGTGACAGAAATTTGTCGAGACGTCGGTCGAGCAGGGGAATAAATCTGTCGAGGCACTTGAGCTCGGGAAGAGATTTGTCGAGCGAGACAGAAATTTGTCGAGACGTCGGTCGAGCATGGGAAGAAATCTGTCAAGACGTCGGTCGTGCCGAGGAATAAATTTGTTAAAGCTTTGGTTGAGATGGCAACAAATTTGTCGATCGTGACACAAATTTGTCAAGACGTTGGTCGAGCGCAGGAAGAAATTTGCCGACATATCAGTCGAGAGCAGGAAAAAGTTCTTCGAGCGTGACAGATATTTGTCGAGATGTCAGCTTAAAGCAGGAAGAAAACTGTTCAGACGGCTGAGCGCGGGAGGAGTTTTATCGGGAGTGACGGGAAGAAATTTGTCGAGACGTCGGTCGAGCACGGGAAGGAATCTGTCGAGAAGTCACTCGAGCGCGGGGAGAAATCTGTTGAGCGTTACAGTAATTTTTTGAGACGTCGGTCGAGCGCGGGAACAAATTTATCGAGAAGGTCGCACGCACAAAGAGATTTGTCGAGAGTGACACAAATTTGTCGAGACGTTGGTCGAGCACGGGAATAAATCTGTCGAGGCACTTCAGCTCAGGGAGAGATTTGTCGAGCGAGACAGAAATTTGTCGAGACGTCGATCGAGCGCGGAACGGATTCTGTCGAGACGGTCGAGTAAGAGCGGGGAGAAATTTATCGAGCGTTACAGTAATTTGTTGAGACGTCGGTCGAGCGCGGGAACAAATTTGTCGAGAAGGTCGCACGCACAAAGAGATTTGTCGAGAGTGACATAAATTTGTCGAGACGTTGGTAGAGTACGGGAAGAAATTTGTCGAGACGTCGATTGAGCGCGGAACGGATTCTGTCGAGACGGTCGAGCACAGGAAGAGATTTTCTGAGCCTTACAGAAATTTGTCGAGACGTCGGTCGAGCATGGGAAGAAATTTGTCGAGCGTTACAGAAATTTCTCGAGACGTCTGTCGAGCGCAGGCAGCAATCTGCTGAGACGGTCGAGAGCGGGAACAAATTTGTCGAGAGTGACAGAAGTTTGTCGAGACGTCGGTCGTGCGCAGTTCGAAATTAAACGACAGTGACAGAAATTTGTTGAGACGCCGGTCAAGCACGGGAAGAAATTTGCTGAGAGTGACAGAAATTTGTCGAGATGTCGGTCGAGCTGAGGAATAAATTTGTTAAGGCTTTGGTTTACATGGGAACAAATTTATCGACAGTGACAGAAATTTGTCGAGACGTCGGTCGAGCAGGGGAATAAATCTGTCGAGGCACTTGAGCTCAGGGAGAGATTTGTCGAGCGAGACAGAAATTTGTCGAGATGTCGGTCGAGCACGGGAATAAATCTGTCGAGAAGTCAGTCAAGAGCGGGGAGAAATTTATCGAGCGTTACAGTAATTTGTTGAGACGTCGGTCGAGCGCGGGAACAAATTTGTCGAGAAGGTCGCACGCACAAAGAGATTTGTCGAGAGTGACACAAATTTGTCGAGACGTCGGTCGAGCGCGGAAAGGATTCTGTCGAGGCGGTCGAGCACAGGAAGAGATTTTCTGAGCCTTACAGAAATTTGTCGAGACGTCGGTCGAGAACGGGAAGAAATCTGTCAAGACGTCGGTCGAGCCGAGGAATAAATTTGTTAAAGCTTTGGTTGAGATGGGAACAAATTTGTCGATCGTGACACAAATTTGTCGAGACGTTGGTAGAGCACGGGAAGAAATTTGTCGAGACGTCGATCGAGCGCGGAAAGGATTCTGTCGAGACGGTCGAGCACAGGAAGAGATTTTCTGAGCCTTACAGAAATTTGTCGAGACGTCGGTCGAGCATGGGAAGAAATTTGTCGAGCGTTACAGAAATTTCTCGAGACGTCTGTCGAGCGCAGGCAGCAATCTGCTGAGACGGTCGAGAGCGGGAACAAATTTGTCGAGAGTGACAGAAGTTTGTCGAGACGTCGGTCGTGCGCAGTTCGAAATTAAACGACAGTGACAGAAATTTGTTGAGACGCCGGTCAAGCACGGGAAGAAATTTGCTGAGAGTGACAGAAATTTGTCGAGATGTCGGTCGAGCTGAGGAATAAATTTGTTAAGGCTTTGGTTTACATGGGAACAAATTTATCGACAGTGACAGAAATTTGTCGAGACGTCGGTCGAGCAGGGGAATAAATCTGTCGAGGCACTTGAGCTCAGGGAGAGATTTGTCGAGCGAGACAGAAATTTGTCGAGATGTCGGTCGAGCACGGGAATAAATCTGTCGAGAAGTCAGTCAAGAGCGGGGAGAAATTTATCGAGCGTTACAGTAATTTGTTGAGACGTCGGTCGAGCGGGGGGACAAATTTGTCGAGAAGGTCGCACGCACAAAGAGATTTGTCGAGAGTGACACAAATTTGTCGAGACGTCGGTCAAGCGCGGAAAGGATTCTGTCGAGACGGTCGAGCACAGGAAGAGATTTTCTGAGCCTTACAGAAATTTGTCGAGACGTCGGTCGAGAACGGGAAGAAATCTGTCAAGACGTCGGTCGAGCTGAGGAATAAATTTGTTAAAGCTTTGGTTGAGATGGGAACAAATTTGTCGATCGTGACACAAATTTGTCGAGACATTGGTAGAGCACGGGAAGAAATTTGTCGAGATGTCAGTCAAGCGCGGGAAGGAATCTGTCGAGACGGTCGAGCGCGGGAAGGAATTTATCGACAGTGACAGAAATTTGTCGAGACGTCGGTCGAGCAGGGGAATAAATCTGTCGAGGCACTTGAGCTCGGGAAGAGATTTGTCGAGCGAGACAGAAATTTGTCGAGACGTCGGTCGAGCATGGGAAGAAATCTGTCAAGACGTCGGTCGTGCCGAGGAATAAATTTGTTAAAGCTTTGGTTGAGATGGCAACAAATTTGTCGATCGTGACACAAATTTGTCGAGACGTTGGTCGAGCGCAGGAAGAAATTTGCCGACATATCAGTCGAGAGCAGGAAAAAGTTCTTCGAGCGTGACAGATATTTGTCGAGATGTCAGCTTAAAGCAGGAAGAAAACTGTTCAGACGGCCGAGCGCGGGAGGAGTTTTATCGGGAGTGACGGGAAGAAATTTGTCGAGACGTCGGTCGAGCACGGGAAGGAATCTGTCGAGAAGTCACTCGAGCGCGGGGAGAAATCTGTTGAGCGTTACAGTAATTTTTTGAGACGTCGGTCGAGCGCGGGAACAAATTTATCGAGAAGGTCGCACGCACAAAGAGATTTGTCGAGAGTGACACAAATTTGTCGAGACGTTGGTCGAGCACGGGAATAAATCTGTCGAGGCACTTGAGCTCAGGGAGAGATTTGTCGAGCGAGACAGAAATTTGTCGAGACGTCGATCGAGCGCGGAACGGATTCTGTCGAGACGGTCGAGTAAGAGCGGGGAGAAATTTATCGAGCGTTACAGTAATTTGTTGAGACGTCGGTCGAGCGCGGGAACAAATTTGTCGAGAAGGTCGCACGCACAAAGAGATTTGTCGAGAGTGACAGAAATTTGTCGAGACGTCGGTCGAGCAGGGGATTAAATTTGTCGAGGCACTTGAGCTCAGGGAGAGATTTGTCGAGCGAGACAGAAATTTGTCGAGACGTCGGTCGAGCACGGGAAGAAATCTGTCGAGAAGTCAGTCAAGAGCGGGGAGAAATTTATCGAGCGTTACAGTAATTTGTTGAGACGTCGGTCGAGCGCGGGAACAAATTTGTCGAGAAGGTCGCACGCACAAAGAGATTTGTCGAGAGTGACAGAAATTTGTCGAGATGTCAGTCAAGCGCGGGAAGGAATCTGTCGAGACGGTCGAGCGCGGGAAGGAATTTATCGACAGTGACAGAAATTTGTCGAGACGTCGGTCGAGCAGGGGAATAAATCTGTCGAGGCACTTGAGCTCGGGAAGAGATTTGTCGAGCGAGACAGAAATTTGTCGAGACGTCGGTCGAGCATGGGAAGAAATCTGTCAAGACGTCGGTCGAGCCGAGGAATAAATTTGTTAAAGCTTTGGTTGAGATGGCAACAAATTTGTCGATCGTGACACAAATTTGTCGAGACGTTGTTAGAGCACGGGAAGAAATCTGTCGAGACGTCGATCGAGCGCGGAACGGATTCTGTCGAGACGGTCGAGCACAGGAAGAGATTTTCTGAGCCTTACAGAAATTTCTCGAGACGTCGGTCTAGCTTGGGAAGGAATCTGTCGAGAGTCACAGAATTTTTTCGAGACGTGGGTCGAGCGCGAGAAAGAATCTGTCAAGAGTGACAGAAATTTGTCGAGACGTTGGTCGTGCGCAGGAAGAAATTTGCCGACATATCAGTCGAGAGCAGGAAAAAATTCTTCGAGCGTGACAGATATTTGTCAAGATGTCAGCTTAAAGCAGGAAGAAAACTGTTCAGACGGCCGAGCGCGGGAGGAGTTTTATCGAGAGTGACGGGAAGAAATTTGTCGAGACGTCAGTCGAGCACGGGAAGGAATCTGTCGAGAAGTCACTGGAGCGCGGGGAGAAATCTGTTGAGCGTTACAGTAATTTTTTGAGACGTCGGTCGAGCGCGGGAACAAATTTATCGAGAAGGTCGCACGCACAAAGAGATTTGTCGAGAGTGACACAAATTTGTCGAGACGTTGGTCGAGCACGGGAATAAATCTGTCGAGGCACTTCAGCTCAGGGAGAGATTTGTCGAGCGAGACAGAAATTTGTCGAGACGTCGATCGAGTGCGGAACGGATTCTGTCGAGACGGTCGAGTAAGAGCGGGGAGAAATTTATCGAGCGTTACAGTAATTTGTTGAGACGTCGGTCGAGCGCGGGAACAAATTTGTCGAGAAGGTCGCACGCACAAAGAGATTGGCGAGAGTGACACAAATTTGTCGAGACGTTGGTCGAGCACGGGAATAAATCTGTCGAGGCACTTGAGCTCAGGGAGAGATTTGTCGAGCGAGACAGAAATTTGTCGAGACGTCGGTCGAGCACGGGAAGAAATCTGTCGAGAAGTCAGTCAAGAGCGGGGAGAAATTTATCGAGCGTTACAGTAATTTGTTGAGACATCTGTCGAGCGTGGGAACAAATTTGTCGAGAAGGTCGCACGCACAAAGAGATTTGTCGAGAGTGACAGAAATTTGTCGAGACGTCGGTCGAGCACGGGAATAAATCTGTCGAGGCACTTGAGCTCAGGGAGAGATTTGTCGAGCGAGACAGAAATTTGTCGAGATGTCGGTCGAGCACGGGAATAAATCTGTCGAGAAGTCAGTCAAGAGCGGGGAGAAATTTATCGAGCGTTACAGTAATTTGTTGAGACGTCTGTCGAGCGCGGGAACAAATTTGTCGAGAAGGTCGCACGCACAAAGAGATTTGTCGAGAGTGACAGAAATTTGTCGAGATGTCAGTCAAGCGCGGGAAGGAATCTGTCGAGACGGTCGAGCGCGGGAAGGAATTTATCGACAGTGACAGAAATTTGTCGAGACGTCGGTCGAGCAGGGGAATAAATCTGTCGAGGCACTTGAGCTCGGGAAGAGATTTGTCGAGCTATACAGAAATTTGTCGAGACGTCGGTCGAGCATGGGAAGAAATCTGTCAAGACGTCGGTCGAGCCGAGGAATAAATTTGTTAAAGCTTTGGTTGAGATGGGAACAAATTTGTCGATCGTGACACAAATTTGTCGAGACGTTGTTAGAGCACGGGAAGAAATCTGTTGAGACGTCGATCGAGCGCGGAACGGATTCTGTCGAGACGGTCGAGCACAGGAAGAGATTTTCTGAGCCTTACAGAAATTTCTCGAGACGTCGGTCTAGCTTGGGAAGGAATCTGTCGAGAGTCACAGAATTTTTTCGAGACGTGGGTCGAGCGCGAGAAAGAATCTGTCAAGAGTGACAGAAATTTGTCGAGACGTTGGTCGAGCGCTGGAAGAAATTTGCCGACATATCAGTCGAGAGCAGGAAAAAATTCTTCGAGCGTGACAGATATTTGTCAAGATGTCAGCTTAAAGCAGGAAGAAAACTGTTCAGACGGCCGAGCGCGGGAGGAGTTTTATCGAGAGTGACGGGAAGAAATTTGTCGAGACGTCGGTCGAGCACGGGAAGGAATCTGTCGAGAAGTCACTGGAGCGCGGGGAGAAATCTGTTGAGCGTTACAGTAATTTTTTGAGACGTCGGTCGAGCGCGGGAACAAATTTATCGAGAAGGTCGCACGCACAAAGAGATTTGTCGAGAGTGACAGAAATTTGTCGAGACGTTGGTCGAGCACGGGAATAAATCTGTCGAGGCACTTGAGCTCAGGGAGAGATTTGTCGAGCGAGACAGAAATTTGTCGAGACGTCGATCGAGCGCGGAACGGATTCTGTCGAGACGGTCGAGTAAGAGCGGGGAGAAATTTATCGAGCGTTACAGTAATTTGTTGAGACGTCGGTCGAGCGCGGGAACAAATTTATCGAGAAGGTCGCACGCACAAAGAGATTGGCGAGAGTGACACAAATTTGTCGAGATGTCGGTCGAGCACGGGAATAAATCTGTCGAGGCACTTGAGCTCAGGGAGAGATTTGTCGAGCGAGACAGAAATTTGTCGAGACGTCGATCGAGCGCGGAACGGATTCTGTCGAGACGGTCGAGTAAGAGCGGGGAGAAATTTATCGAGCGTTACAGTAATTTGTTGAGACGTCGGTCGAGCGCGGGAACAAATTTATCGAGAAGGTCGCACGCACAAAGAGATTGGCGAGAGTGACACAAATTTGTCGAGATGTCGGTCGAGCACGGGAATAAATCTGTCGAGGCACTTGAGCTCAGGGAGAGATTTGTCGAGCGAGACAGAAATTTGTCGAGACGTCGGTCGAGCACGGGAAGAAATCTGTCGAGAAGTCAGTCAAGAGCGGGGAGAAATTTATCGAGCGTTACAGTAATTTGTTGAGACGTCTGTCGAGCGTGGGAACAAATTTGTCGAGAAGGTCGCACGCACAAAGAGATTTGTCGAGAGTGACAGAAATTTGTCGAGACGTCGGTCGAGCACGGGAATAAATCTGTCGAGGCACTTGAGCTCAGGGAGAGATTTGTCGAGCGAGACAGAAATTTGTCGAGATGTCGGTCGAGCACGGGAATAAATCTGTCGAGAAGTCAGTCAAGAGCGGGGAGAAATTTATCGAGCGTTACAGTAATTTGTTGAGACGTCTGTCGAGCGCGGGAACAAATTTGTCGAGAAGGTCGCACGCACAAAGAGATTTGTCGAGAGTGACAGAAATTTGTCGAGATGTCAGTCAAGCGCGGGAAGGAATCTGTCGAGACGGTCGAGCGCGGGAAGGAATTTATCGACAGTGACAGAAATTTGTCGAGACGTCGGTCGAGCAGGGGAATAAATCTGTCGAGGCACTTGAGCTCGGGAAGAGATTTGTCGAGCTATACAGAAATTTGTCGAGACGTCGGTCGAGCATGGGAAGAAATCTGTCAAGACGTCGGTCGAGCCGAGGAATAAATTTGTTAAAGCTTTGGTTGAGATGGCAACAAATTTGTCGATCGTGACACAAATTTGTCGAGACGTTGTTAGAGCACGGGAAGAAATCTGTCGAGACGTCGATCGAGCGCGGAACGGATTCTGTCGAGACGGTCGAGCACAGGAAGAGATTTTCTGAGCCTTACAGAAATTTCTCGAGACGTCGGTCTAGCTTGGGAAGGAATCTGTCGAGAGTCACAGAATTTTTTCGAGACGTGGGTCGAGCGCGAGAAAGAATCTGTCAAGAGTGACAGAAATTTGTCGAGACGTTGGTCGAGCGCTGGAAGAAATTTGCCGACATATCAGTCGAGAGCAGGAAAAAATTCTTCGAGCGTGACAGATATTTGTCAAGATGTCAGCTTAAAGCAGGAAGAAAACTGTTCAGACGGCCGAGCGCGGGAGGAGTTTTATCGAGAGTGACGGGAAGAAATTTGTCGAGACGTCGGTCGAGCACGGGAAGGAATCTGTCGAGAAGTCACTGGAGCGCGGGGAGAAATCTGTTGAGCGTTACAGTAATTTTTTGAGACGTCGGTCGAGCGCGGGAACAAATTTATCGAGAAGGTCGCACGCACAAAGAGATTTGTCGAGAGTGACAGAAATTTGTCGAGACGTTGGTCGAGCACGGGAATAAATCTGTCGAGGCACTTGAGCTCAGGGAGAGATTTGTCGAGCGAGACAGAAATTTGTCGAGACGTCGATCGAGCGCGGAACGGATTCTGTCGAGACGGTCGAGTAAGAGCGGGGAGAAATTTATCGAGCGTTACAGTAATTTGTTGAGACGTCGGTCGAGCGCGGGAACAAATTTATCGAGAAGGTCGCACGCACAAAGAGATTGGCGAGAGTGACACAAATTTGTCGAGATGTCGGTCGAGCGCGGAAAGGATTCTGTCGAGACGGTCGAGCACAGGAAGAGATTTTCTGAGCCTTACAGAAATTTGTCGAGACGTCGGTCGAGAACGGGAAGAAATCTGTCAAGACGTCGGTCGAGCCGAGGAATAAATTTGTTAAAGCTTTGGTTGAGATGGGAACAAATTTGTCGATCGTGACACAAATTTGTCGAGACGTTGGTAGAGCACGGGAAGAAATTTGTCGAGACGTCGATCGAGCGCGGAAAGGATTCTGTCGAGACGGTCGAGCACAGGAAGAGATTTTCTGAGCCTTACAGAAATTTGTCGAGACGTCGGTCGAGAACGGGAAGAAATCTGTCAAGACGTCGGTCTGGCCGAGGAATAAATTTGTTAAAGCTTTGGTTGAGATGGGAACAAATTTGTCGATCGTGACACAAATTTGTCGAGACGTTGGTAGAGCACGGGAAGAAATTTGTCGAGATGTCAGTCAAGCTCGGGAAGGAATCTGTCGAGACGGTCGAGCGCGGGAAGGAATTTATCGACAGTGACAGAAATTTGTCGAGACGTCGGTCGAGCAGGGGAATAAATCTGTCGAGGCACTTGAGCTCGGGAAGAGATTTGTCGAGCGAGACAGAAATTTGTCGAGACGTCGGTCGAGCATGGGAAGAAATCTGTCAAGACGTCGGTCGAGCCGAGGAATAAATTTGTTAAAGCTTTGGTTGAGATGGGAACAAATTTGTCGATCGTGACACAAATTTGTCGAGACGTTGGTCGAGCGCAGGAAGAAATTTGCCGACATATCAGTCGAGAGCAGGAAAAAATTCTTCGAGCGTGACAGATATTTGTCGAGATGTCAGCTTAAAGCAGGAAGAAAACTGTTCAGACGGCCGAGCGCGGGAGGAGTTTTATCGGGAGTGACGGGAAGAAATTTGTCGAGACGTCGGTCGAGCACGGGAAGGAATCTGTCGAGAAGTCACTCGAGCGCGGGGAGAAATCTGTTGAGCGTTACAGTAATTTTTTGAGACGTCGGTCGAGCGCGGGAACAAATTTATCGAGAAGGTCGCACGCACAAAGAGATTTGTCGAGAGTGACACAAATTTGTCGAGACGTTGGTCGAGCACGGGAATAAATCTGTCGAGGCACTTCAGCTCAGGGAGAGATTTGTCGAGCGAGACAGAAATTTGTCGAGACGTCGATCGAGCGCGGGAATAAATCTGTCTAGAAGTCAGTCAAGAGCGGGGAGAAATTTATCGAGCGTTACAGTAATTTGTTGAGACGTCGGTCGAGCGCGGGAACAAATTTGTCGAGAAGGTCGCACGCACAAAGAGATTTGTCGAGAGTGACAGAAATTTGTCGAGACGTCGGTCGAGCGCGGAAAGGATTCTGTCGAGACGGTCGAGCACAGGAAGAGATTTTCTGAGCCTTACAGAAATTTCTCGAGACGTCGGTCGAGCACGGGAACAAATCTCCCGAGACGGTCAAGCGCGGGAAGAAATTTGTCGAGAGTGATCGAAATTTGTCCAGACATCGGTTGAGCGCGGGAACAAATCTCTCGAGATGTCGGTCAAGAGCGTGAAGAAATTTGTCGAGAGTGACAGAAATTTGTCGAGATGTCAGTCAAGCGCGGGAAGGAATCTGTCGAGACGGTCGAGCGCGGGAAGGAATTTATCGACAGTGACAGAAATTTGTCGAGACGTCGGTCGAGCAGGGGAATAAATCTGTCGAGGCACTTGAGCTCGGGAAGAGATTTGTCGAGCGAGACAGAAATTTGTCGAGACGTCGATCGAGCGCGGAACGGATTCTGTCGAGACGGTCGAGTAAGAGCGGGGAGAAATTTATCGAGCGTTACAGTAATTTGTTGAGACGTCGGTCGAGCGCGGGAACAAATTTGTCGAGAAGGTCGCACGCACAAAGAGATTGGCGAGAGTGACACAAATTTGTCGAGACGTTGGTCGAGCACGGGAATAAATCTGTCGAGGCACTTGAGCTCAGGGAGAGATTTGTCGAGCGAGACAGAAATTTGTCGAGACGTCGGTCGAGCACGGGAAGAAATCTGTCGAGAAGTCAGTCAAGAGCGGGGAGAAATTTATCGAGCGTTACAGTAATTTGTTGAGACGTTGGTCAAGCGCGGGAACAAATTTGTCGAGAAGGTCGCATGCACAAAGAGATTTGTCGAGAGTGACAGAAATTTGTCGAGACGTCGGTCGAGCGCGGAACGGATTCTGTCGAGACGGTCGAGCACAGGAAGAGATTTTCTGAGCCTTACAGAAATTTGTCGAGACGTCGGTCGAGAACGGGAAGAAATCTGTCAAGACGTCGGTCGAGCCGAGGAATAAATTTGTTAAAGCTTTGGTTGAGATGGGAACAAATTTGTCGATCGTGACACAAATTTGTCGAGACGTTGGTCGAGCGCAGGAAGAAATTTGCCGACATATCAGTCGAGAGCAGGAAAAAATTCTTCGAGCGTGACAGATATTTGTCGAGATGTCAGCTTAAAGCAGGAAGAAAACTGTTCAGACGGCCGAGCGCGGGAGGAGTTTTATCGAGAGTGACGGGAAGAAATTTGTCGAGACGTCGGTCGAGCACGGGAAGGAATCTGTCGAGAAGTCACTGGAGCGCGGGGAGAAATCTGTTGAGCGTTACAGTAATTTTTTGAGACGTCGGTCGAGCGCGGGAACAAATTTATCGAGAAGGTCGCACGCACAAAGAGATTTGTCGAGAGTGACACAAATTTGTCGAGACGTTGGTCGAGCACGGGAATAAATCTGTCGAGGCACTTGAGCTCAGGGAGAGATTTGTCGAGCGAGACAGAAATTTGTCGAGACGTCGATCGAGCGCGGAACGGATTCTGTCGAGACGGTCGAGTAAGAGCGGGGAAAAATTTATCGAGCGTTACAGTAATTTGTTGAGACGTCGGTCGAGCGCGGGAACAAATTTGTCGAGAAGGTCGCACGCACAAAGAGATTTGTCGAGAGTGACAGAAATTTGTCGAGACGTCGGTCGAGCAGGGGATTAAATTTGTCGAGGCACTTGAGCTCAGGGAGAGATTTGTCGAGCGAGACAGAAATTTGTCGAGATGTCGGTCGAGCACGGGAATAAATCTGTCGAGAAGTCAGTCAAGAGCGGGGAGAAATTTATCGAGCGTTACAGTAATTTGTTGAGACGTCGGTCGAGCGCGGGAACAAATTTGTCGAGAAGGTCGCACGCACAAAGAGATTTGTCGAGAGTGACACAAATTTGTCGAGACGTCGGTCGAGCGCGGAAAGGATTCTGTCGAGACGGTCGAGCACAGGAAGAGATTTTCTGAGCCTTACAGAAATTTGTCGAGACGTCGGTCGAGAACGGGAAGAAATCTGTCAAGACGTCGGTCGAGCCGAGGAATAAATTTGTTAAAGCTTTGGTTGAGATGGGAACAAATTTGTCGATCGTGACACAAATTTGTCGAGACGTTGGTAGAGCACGGGAAGAAATCTGTCGAGATGTCAGTCAAGCGCGGGAAGGAATCTGTCGAGACGGTCGAGCGCGGGAAGGAATTTATCGACAGTGACAGAAATTTGTCGAGACGTCGGTCGAGCAGGGGAATAAATCTGTCGAGGCACTTGAGCTCGGGAAGAGATTTGTCGAGCGAGACAGAAATTTGTCGAGACGTCGGTCGAGCATGGGAAGAAATCTGTCAAGACGTCGGTCGAGCCGAGGAATAAATTTGTTAAAGCTTTGGTTGAGATGGCAACAAATTTGTCGAGACGTTGGTCGTGCGCAGGAAGAAATTTGCCGACATATCAGTCGAGAGCAGGAAAAAATTCTTCGAGCGTGACAGATATTTGTCGAGATGTCAGCTTAAAGCAGGAAGAAAACTGTTCAGACGGCCGAGCGCGGGAGGAGTTTTATCGAGAGTGACGGGAAGAAATTTGTCGAGACGTCGGTCGAGCACGGGAAGGAATCTGTCGAGAAGTCACTGGAGCGCGGGGAGAAATCTGTTGAGCGTTACAGTAATTTTTTGAGACGTCGGTCGAGCGCGGGAACAAATTTATCGAGAAGGTCGCACGCACAAAGAGATTTGTCGAGAGTGACACAAATTTGTCGAGACGTTGGTCGAGCGCGGAAAGGATTCTGTCGAGACGGTTGAGCACAGGAAGAGATTTTCTGAGCCTTACAGAAATTTGTCGAGACGTCGGTCGAGAACGGGAAGAAATCTGTCAAGACGTCGGTCGAGCCGAGGAATAAATTTGTTAAAGCTTTGGTTGAGATGGGAACAAATTTGTCGATCGTGACACAAATTTGTCGAGACGTTGGTAGAGCACGGGAAGAAATTTGTCGAGACGTCGATCGAGCGCGGAACGGATTCTGTCGAGACGGTCGAGCACAGGAAGAGATTTTCTGAGCCTTACAGAAATTTGTCGAGACGTCGGTCGAGAACGGGAAGAAATCTGTCAAGACGTCGGTCGAGCTGAGGAATAAATTTGTTAAAGCTTTGGTTGAGATGGGAACAAATTTGTCGATCGTGACACAAATTTGTCGAGACGTTGGTAGAGCACGGGAAGAAATTTGTCGAGATGTCAGTCAAGCTCGGGAAGGAATCTGTCGAGACGGTCGAGCGCGGGAAGGAATTTATCGACAGTGACAGAAATTTGTCGAGACGTCGGTCGAGCAGGGGAATAAATCTGTCGAGGCACTTGAGCTCGGGAAGAGATTTGTCGAGCGAGACAGAAATTTGTCGAGACGTCGGTCGAGCATGGGAAGAAATCTGTCAAGACGTCGGTCGAGCCGAGGAATAAATTTGTTAAAGCTTTGGTTGAGATGGGAACAAATTTGTCGATCGTGACACAAATTTGTCGAGACGTTGGTCGAGCGCAGGAAGAAATTTGCCGACATATCAGTCGAGAGCAGGAAAAAATTCTTCGAGCGTGACAGATATTTGTCGAGATGTCAGCTTAAAGCAGGAAGAAAACTGTTCAGACGGCCGAGCGCGGGAGGAGTTTTATCGGGAGTGACGGGAAGAAATTTGTCGAGACGTCGGTCGAGCACGGGAAGGAATCTGTCGAGAAGTCACTCGAGCGCGGGGAGAAATCTGTTGAGCGTTACAGTAATTTTTTGAGACGTCGGTCGAGCGCGGGAACAAATTTATCGAGAAGGTCGCACGCACAAAGAGATTTGTCGAGAGTGACACAAATTTGTCGAGACGTTGGTCGAGCACGGGAATAAATCTGTCGAGGCACTTCAGCTCAGGGAGAGATTTATCGAGCGAGACAGAAATTTGTCGAGACGTCGATCGAGCGCGGAACGGATTCTGTCGAGACGGTCGAGTAAGAGCGGGGAGAAATTTATCGAGCGTTACAGTAATTTGTTGAGATGTCGGTCGAGCGCGGGAACAAATTTGTCGAGAAGGTCGCACGCACAAAGAGATTTGTCGAGAATGACATAAATTTGTTGAGACGTTGGTAGAGTACGGGAAGATATTTGTCGAGACGTCGATCGAGCGCGGAACGGATTCTGTCGAGACGGTCGAGCACAGGAAGAGATTTTCTGAGCCTTACAGAAATTTCTCGAGACGTCGGTCGAGCACGGGAACAAATCTCTCGAGACGGTCAAGCGCGGGAAGAAATTTGTCGAGAGTGATCGAAATTTGTCCAGACATCGGTCGAGCGCGGGAACAAATCTCTCGAGATGTCGGTCAAGAGCGTGAAGAAATTTGTCGAGAGTGACAGAAATTTGTCGAGATGTCAGTCAAGCGCGGGAAGGAATCTGTCGAGACGGTCGAGCGCGGGAAGGAATTTATCGACAGTGACAGAAATTTGTCGAGACGTCGGTCGAGCAGGGGAATAAATCTGTCGAGGCACTTGAGCTCGGGAAGAGATTTGTCGAGCGAGACAGAAATTTGTCGAGACGTCGGTCGAGCATGGGAAGAAATCTGTCAAGACGTCGGTCGAGCCGAGGAATAAATTTGTTAAAGCTTTGGTTGAGATGGCAACAAATTTGTCGATCGTGACACAAATTTGTCGAGACGTTGGTAGAGCGCAGGAAGAAATTTGCCGACATATCAGTCGAGAGCAGGAAAAAATTCTTCGAGCGTGACAGATATTTGTCGAGATGTCAGTCTAAAGCAGGAAGAAAACTGTTCAGACGGCCGAGCGCGGGAGGAGTTTTATCGAGAGTGACGGGAAGAAATTTGTCGAGACGTCGGTCGAGCACGGGAAGGAATCTGTCGAGAAGTCACTCGAGCGCGGGGAGAAATCTGTTGAGCGTTACAGTAATTTTTTGAGACGTCGGTCGAGCGCGGGAACAAATTTATCGAGAAGGTCGCACGCACAAAGAGATTTGTCGAGAGTGACACAAATTTGTCGAGACGTTGGTCGAGCACGGGAATAAATCTGTCGAGGCACTTGAGCTCAGGGAGAGATTTGTCGAGCGAGACAGAAATTTGTCGAGACGTCGATCGAGCGCGGAACGGATTCTGTCGAGACGGTCGAGTAAGAGCGGGGAGAAATTTATCGAGCGTTACAGTAATTTGTTGAGACGTCGGTCGAGCGCGGGAACAAATTTGTCGAGAAGGTCGCACGCACAAAGAGATTTGTTGAGAATGACATAAATTTGTCGAGACGTTGGTAGAGCACGGGAAGAAATCTGTCGAGACGTCGATCGAGCGCGGAACGGATTCTGTCGAGACGGTCGAGCACAGGAAGAGATTTTCTGAGCCTTACAGAAATTTCTCGAGACGTCGGTCTAGCTTGGGAAGGAATCTGTCGAGAGTCACAGAATTTTTTCGAGACGTGGGTCGAGCGCGAGAAAGAATCTGTCAAGAGTGACAGAAATTTGTCGAGACGTTGGTCGAGCGCAGGAAGAAATTTGCCGACATATCAGTCGAGAGCAGGAAAAAATTCTTCGAGCGTGACAGATATTTGTCGAGATGTCAGCTTAAAGCAGGAAGAAAACTGTTCAGACGGCCGAGCGCGGGAGGAGTTTTATCGAGAGTGACGGGAAGAAATTTGTCGAGACGTCGGTCGAGCACGGGAAGGAATCTTTCGAGAAGTCACTGGAGCACGGGGAGAAATCTGTTGAGCGTTACAGTAATTTTTTGAGACGTCGGTCGAGCGCGGGAACAAATTTATCGAGAAGGTCGCACGCACAAAGAGATTTGTCGAGAGTGACACAAATTTGTCGAGACGTTGGTCGAGCACGGGAATAAATCTGTCGAGGCACTTCAGCTCAGGGAGAGATTTGTCGAGCGAGACAGAAATTTGTCGAGACGTCGATCGAGCGCGGAACGGATTCTGTCGAGACGGTCGAGTAAGAGCGGGGAAAAATTTATCGAACGTTACAGTAATTTGTTGAGACGTCGGTCGAGCGCGGGAACAAATTTGTCGAGAAGGTCGCACGCACAAAGAGATTTGTCGAGAGTGACAGAAATTTGTCGAGACGTCGGTCGAGCAGGGGATTAAATCTGTCGAGGCACTTGAGCTCAGGGAGAGATTTGTCGAGCGAGACAGAAATTTGTCGAGATGTCGGTTGAGCACGGGAATAAATCTGTCGAGAAGTCAGTCAAGAGCGGGGAGAAATTTATCGAGCGTTACAATAATTTGTTGAGACGTCGGTCGAGCGCGGGAACAAATTTGTCGAGAAGGTCGCACGCACAAAGAGATTTGTCGAGAGTGACATAAATTTGTTGAGACGTTGGTAGAGTACGGGAAGAAATTTGTCGAGACGTCGATTGAGCGCGGAACGGATTCTGTCGAGACGGTCGAGCACAGGAAGAGATTTTCTGAGCCTTACAGAAATTTGTCGAGACGTCGGTCGAGCATGGGAAGAAATTTGTCGAGCGTTACAGAAATTTCTCGAGACGTCTGTCGAGCGCAGGGAGCAATCTGCTGAGACGGTCGAGAGCGGGAACAAATTTGTCGAGAGTGACAGAAGTTTGTCGAGACGTCGGTCGTGCGCAGTTCGAAATTAATCGACAGTGACAGAAATTTGTTGAGACGCCGGTCAAGCACGGGAAGAAATTTGCTGAGAGTGACAGAAATTTGTCGAGATGTCGGTTGAGCTGAGGAATAAACTTGTTAAGGCTTTGGTTTACATGGGAACAAATTTATCGACAGTGACAGAAATTTGTCGAGACGTCGGTCGAGCACGGGAATAAATCTGTCGAGGCACTTGAGCTCAGGGAGAGATTTGTCGAGCGAGACAGAAATTTGTCGAGATGTCGGTCGAGCATGGGAATAAATCTGTCGAGAAGTCAGTCAAGAGCGGGGAGAAATTTATCGAGCGTTACAGTAATTTGTTGAGACGTCGGTCGAGCGCGGGAACAAATTTGTCGAGAAGGTCGCACGCACAAAGAGATTTGTCGAGAGTGACACAAATTTGTCGAGACGTCGGTCGAGCATGGGAAGAAATCTGTCAAGACGTCGGTCGAGCCGAGGAATAAATTTGTTAAAGCTTTGGTTGAGATGGCAACAAATTTGTCGATCGTGACACAAATTTGTCGAGACGTTGTTAGAGCACGGGAAGAAATCTGTCGAGACGTCGATCGAGCGCGGAACGGATTCTGTCGAGACGGTCGAGCACAGGAAGAGATTTTCTGAGCCTTACAGAAATTTCTCGAGACGTCGGTCTAGCTTGGGAAGGAATCTGTCGAGAGTCACAGAATTTTTTCGAGACGTGGGTCGAGCGCGAGAAAGAATCTGTCAAGAGTGACAGAAATTTGTCGAGACGTTGGTCGTGCGCAGGAAGAAATTTGCCGACATATCAGTCGAGAGCAGGAAAAAATTCTTCGAGCGTGACAGATATTTGTCAAGATGTCAGCTTAAAGCAGGAAGAAAACTGTTCAGACGGCCGAGCGCGGGAGGAGTTTTATCGAGAGTGACGGGAAGAAATTTGTCGAGACGTCGGTCGAGCACGGGAAGGAATCTGTCGAGAAGTCACTGGAGCGCGGGGAGAAATCTGTTGAGCGTTACAGTAATTTTTTGAGACGTCGGTCGAGCGCGGGAACAAATTTATCGAGAAGGTCGCACGCACAAAGAGATTTGTCGAGAGTGACACAAATTTGTCGAGACGTTGGTCGAGCACGGGAATAAATCTGTCGAGGCACTTCAGCTCAGGGAGAGATTTGTCGAGCGAGACAGAAATTTGTCGAGACGTCGATCGAGTGCGGAACGGATTCTGTCGAGACGGTCGAGTAAGAGCGGGGAGAAATTTATCGAGCGTTACAGTAATTTGTTGAGACGTCTGTCGAGCGTGGGAACAAATTTGTCGAGAAGGTCGCACGCACAAAGAGATTTGTCGAGAGTGACAGAAATTTGTCGAGACGTCGGTCGAGCACGGGAATAAATCTGTCGAGGCACTTGAGCTCAGGGAGAGATTTGTCGAGCGAGACAGAAATTTGTCGAGATGTCGGTCGAGCACGGGAATAAATCTGTCGAGAAGTCAGTCAAGAGCGGGGAGAAATTTATCGAGCGTTACAGTAATTTGTTGAGACGTCGGTCGAGCGCGGGAACAAATTTGTCGAGAAGGTCGCACGCACAAAGAGATTTGTCGAGAGTGACAGAAATTTGTCGAGATGTCAGTCAAGCGCGGGAAGGAATCTGTCGAGACGGTCGAGCGCGGGAAGGAATTTATCGACAGTGACAGAAATTTGTCGAGACGTCGGTCGAGCAGGGGAATAAATCTGTCGAGGCACTTGAGCTCGGGAAGAGATTTGTCGAGCTATACAGAAATTTGTCGAGACGTCGGTCGAGCATGGGAAGAAATCTGTCAAGACGTCGGTCGAGCCGAGGAATAAATTTGTTAAAGCTTTGGTTGAGATGGGAACAAATTTGTCGATCGTGACACAAATTTGTCGAGACGTTGTTAGAGCACGGGAAGAAATGTGTCGAGACGTCGATCGAGCGCGGAACGGATTCTGTCGAGACGGTCGAGCACAGGAAGAGATTTTCTGAGCCTTACAGAAATTTCTCGAGACGTCGGTCGAGAACGGGAAGGAATCTGTCGAGAGTCACAGAATTTTTTCGAGACGTGGGTCGAGCGCGAGAAAGAATCTGTCAAGAGTGACAGAAATTTGTCGAGACGTTGGTCGAGCGCTGGAAGAAATTTGCCGACATATCAGTCGAGAGCAGGAAAAAATTCTTCGAGCGTGACAGATATTTGTCAAGATGTCAGCTTAAAGCAGGAAGAAAACTGTTCAGACGGCCGAGCGCGGGAGGAGTTTTATCGAGAGTGACGGGAAGAAATTTGTCGAGACGTCGGTCGAGCACGGGAAGGAATCTGTCGAGAAGTCACTGGAGCGCGGGGAGAAATCTGTTGAGCGTTACAGTAATTTTTTGAGACGTCGGTCGAGCGCGGGAACAAATTTATCGAGAAGGTCGCACGCACAAAGAGATTTGTCGAGAGTGACAGAAATTTGTCGAGACGTTGGTCGAGCACGGGAATAAATCTGTCGAGGCACTTGAGCTCAGGGAGAGATTTGTCGAGCGAGACAGAAATTTGTCGAGACGTCGATCGAGCGCGGAACGGATTCTGTCGAGACGGTCGAGTAAGAGCGGGGAGAAATTTATCGAGCGTTACAGTAATTTGTTGAGACGTCGGTCGAGCGCGGGAACAAATTTATCGAGAAGGTCGCACGCACAAAGAGATTGGCGAGAGTGACACAAATTTGTCGAGATGTCGGTCGAGCGCGGAAAGGATTCTGTCGAGACGGTCGAGCACAGGAAGAGATTTTCTGAGCCTTACAGAAATTTGTCGAGACGTCGGTCGAGAACGGGAAGAAATCTGTCAAGACGTCGGTCGAGAACGGGAAGAAATTTGTTAAAGCTTTGGTTGAGATGGGAACAAATTTGTCGATCGTGACACAAATTTGTCGAGACGTTGGTAGAGCACGGGAAGAAATTTGTCGAGACGTCGATCGAGCGCGGAAAGGATTCTGTCGAGACGGTCGAGCACAGGAAGAGATTTTCTGAGCCTTACAGAAATTTGTCGAGACGTCGGTCGAGAACGGGAAGAAATCTGTCAAGACGTCGGTCTGGCCGAGGAATAAATTTGTTAAAGCTTTGGTTGAGATGGGAACAAATTTGTCGATCGTGACACAAATTTGTCGAGACGTTGGTCGAGCGCAGGAAGAAATTTGCCGACATATCAGTCGAGAGCAGGAAAAAATTCTTCGAGCGTGACAGATATTTGTCGAGATGTCAGCTTAAAGCAGGAAGAAAACTGTTCAGACGGCCGAGCGCGGGAGGAGTTTTATCGAGAGTGACGGGAAGAAATTTGTCGAGACGTCGGTCGAGCACGGGAAGGAATCTGTCGAGAAGTCACTGGAGCGCGGGGAGAAATCTGTTGAGCGTTACAGTAATTTTTTGAGACGTCGGTCGAGCGCGGGAACAAATTTATCGAGAAGGTCGCACGCACAAAGAGATTTGTCGAGAGTGACACAAATTTGTCGAGACGTTGGTCGAGCACGGGAATAAATCTGTCGAGGCACTTCAGCTCAGGGAGAGATTTGTCGAGCGAGACAGAAATTTGTCGAGACGTCGATCGAGCGCGGGAATAAATCTGTCGAGAAGTCAGTCAAGAGCGGGGAGAAATTTATCGAGCGTTACAGCAATTTGTTGAGACGTCGGTCGAGCGCGGGAACAAATTTATCGAGAAGGTCGCACGCACAAAGAGATTGGCGAGAGTGACACAAATTTGTCGAGATGTCGGTCGAGCGCGGAAAGGATTCTGTCGAGACGGTCGAGCACAGGAAGAGATTTTCTGAGCCTTACAGAAATTTGTCGAGACGTCGGTCGAGAACGGGAAGAAATCTGTCAAGACGTCGGTCGAGAACGGGAAGAAATTTGTTAAAGCTTTGGTTGAGATGGGAACAAATTTGTCGATCGTGACACAAATTTGTCGAGACGTTGGTAGAGCACGGGAAGAAATTTGTCGAGACGTCGATCGAGCGCGGAAAGGATTCTGTCGAGACGGTCGAGCACAGGAAGAGATTTTCTGAGCCTTACAGAAATTTGTCGAGACGTCGGTCGAGAACGGGAAGAAATCTGTCAAGACGTCGGTCTGGCCGAGGAATAAATTTGTTAAAGCTTTGGTTGAGATGGGAACAAATTTGTCGATCGTGACACAAATTTGTCGAGACGTTGGTCGAGCGCAGGAAGAAATTTGCCGACATATCAGTCGAGAGCAGGAAAAAATTCTTCGAGCGTGACAGATATTTGTCGAGATGTCAGCTTAAAGCAGGAAGAAAACTGTTCAGACGGCCGAGCGCGGGAGGAGTTTTATCGAGAGTGACGGGAAGAAATTTGTCGAGACGTCGGTCGAGCACGGGAAGGAATCTGTCGAGAAGTCACTGGAGCGCGGGGAGAAATCTGTTGAGCGTTACAGTAATTTTTTGAGACGTCGGTCGAGCGCGGGAACAAATTTATCGAGAAGGTCGCACGCACAAAGAGATTTGTCGAGAGTGACACAAATTTGTCGAGACGTTGGTCGAGCACGGGAATAAATCTGTCGAGGCACTTCAGCTCAGGGAGAGATTTGTCGAGCGAGACAGAAATTTGTCGAGACGTCAATCGAGCGCGGGAATAAATCTGTCGAGAAGTCAGTCAAGAGCGGGGAGAAATTTATCGAGCGTTACAGTAATTTGTTGAGACGTCGGTCGAGCGTGGGAACAAATTTGTCGAGAAGGTCGCACGCACAAAGAGATTTGTCGAGAGTGACAGAAATTTGTCGAGACGTCGGTCGAGCGCGGAAAGGATTCTGTCGAGACGGTCGAGCACAGGAAGAGATTTTCTGAGCCTTACAGAAATTTCTCGAGACGTCGGTCTTTCACGGGAACAAATCTCCCGAGACGGTCAAGCGCGGGAAGAAATTTGTCGAGAGTGATCGAAATTTGTCCAGACATCGGTTGAGCGCGGGAACAAATCTCTCGAGATGTCGGTCAAGAGCGTGAAGAAATTTGTCGAGAGTGACAGAAATTTGTCGAGATGTCAGTCAAGCGCGGGAAGGAATCTGTCGAGACGGTCGAGCGCGGGAAGGAATTTATCGACAGTGACAGAAATTTGTCGAGACGTCGGTCGAGCAGGGGAATAAATCTGTCGAGGCACTTGAGCTCGGGAAGAGATTTGTCGAGCGAGACAGAAATTTGTCGAGACGTCGGTCGAGCATGGGAAGAAATCTGTCAAGATGTCGGTCGAGCCGAGGAATAAATTTGTTAAAGCTTTGGTTGAGATGGCAACAAATTTGTCGATAGTGACACAAATTTGTCGAGACGTTGTTAGAGCACGGGAAGAAATCTGTCGAGACGTCGATCGAGCGCGGAACGGATTCTGTCGAGACGGTCGAGCACAGGAAGAGATTTTCTGAGCCTTACAGAAATTTCTCGAGACGTCGGTCTAGCTTGGGAAGGAATCTGTCGAGAGTCACAGAATTTTTTCGAGACGTGGGTCGAGCGCGAGAAAGAATCTGTCAAGAGTGACAGAAATTTGTCGAGACGTTGGTCGTGCGCAGGAAGAAATTTGCCGACATATCGGTCGAGAGCAGGAAAAAATTCTTCGAGCGTGACAGATATTTGTCGAGATGTCAGCTTAAAGCAGGAAGAAAACTGTTCAGACGGCCGAGCGTGGGAGGAGTTTTATCGAGAGTGACGGGAAGAAATTTGTCGAGACGTCGGTCGAGCACGGGAAGGAATCTGTCAAGAAGTCACTCGAGCGCGGGGAGAAATCTGTTGAGCGTTACAGTAATTTTTTGAGACGTCGGTCGAGCGCGGGAACAAATTTATCGAGAAGGTCGCACGCACAAAGAGATTTGTCGAGAGTGACACAAATTTGTCGAGACGTTGGTCGAGCACGGGAATAAATCTGTCGAGGCACTTGAGCTCAGGGAGAGATTTGTCGAGCGAGACAGAAATTTGTCGAGACGTCGATCGAGCGCGGAACGGATTCTGTCGAGACGGTCGAGTAAGAGCGGGGAGAAATTTATCGAGCGTTACAGTAATTTGTTGAGACGTCGGTCGAGCGCGGGAACAAATTTGTCGAGAAGGTCGCACGCACAAAGAGATTGGCGAGAGTGACACAAATTTGTCGAGACGTTGGTCGAGCACGGGAATAAATCTGTCGAGGCACTTGAGCTCAGGGAGAGATTTGTCGAGCGAGACAGAAATTTGTCGAGACGTCGGTCGAGCACGGGAAGAAATCTGTCGAGAAGTCAGTCAAGAGCGGGGAGAAATTTATCGAGCGTTACAGTAATTTGTTGAGACGTCTGTCGAGCGTGGGAACAAATTTGTCGAGAAGGTCGCACGCACAAAGAGATTTGTCGAGAGTGACAGAAATTTGTCGAGACGTCGGTCGAGCACGGGAATAAATCTGTCGAGGCACTTGAGCTCAGGGAGAGATTTGTCGAGCGAGACAGAAATTTGTCGAGATGTCGGTCGAGCACGGGAATAAATCTGTCGAGAAGTCAGTCAAGAGCGGGGAGAAATTTATCGAGCGTTACAGTAATTTGTTGAGACGTTGGTCAAGCGCGGGAACAAATTTGTCGAGAAGGTCGCACGCACAAAGAGATTTGTCGAGAGTGACACAAATTTGTCGAGACGTTGGTCGAGCACGGGAATAAATCTGTCGAGGCACTTGAGCTCAGGGAGAGATTTGTCGAGCGAGACAGAAATTTGTCGAGACGTCGATCGAGCGCGGAACGGATTCTGTCGAGACGGTCGAGTAAGAGCGGGGAAAAATTTATCGAGCGTTACAGTAATTTGTTGAGACGTCGGTCGAGCGCGGGAACAAATTTGTCGAGAAGGTCGCACGCACAAAGAGATTTGTCGAGAGTGACAGAAATTTGTCGAGACGTCGGTCGAGCAGGGGATTAAATTTGTCGAGGCACTTGAGCTCAGGGAGAGATTTGTCGAGCGAGACAGAAATTTGTCGAGATGTCGGTCGAGCACGGGAATAAATCTGTCGAGAAGTCAGTCAAGAGCGGGGAGAAATTTATCGAGCGTTACAGTAATTTGTTGAGACGTCGGTCGAGCGCGGGAACAAATTTGTCGAGAAGGTCGCACGCACAAAGAGATTTGTCGAGAGTGACACAAATTTGTCGAGACGTCGGTCGAGCGCGGAAAGGATTCTGTCGAGACGGTCGAGCACAGGAAGAGATTTTCTGAGCCTTACAGAAATTTGTCGAGACGTCGGTCGAGAACGGGAAGAAATCTGTCAAGACGTCGGTCGAGCCGAGGAATAAATTTGTTAAAGCTTTGGTTGAGATGGGAACAAATTTGTCGATCGTGACACAAATTTGTCGAGACGTTGGTAGAGCACGGGAAGAAATCTGTCGAGATGTCAGTCAAGCGCGGGAAGGAATCTGTCGAGACGGTCGAGCGCGGGAAGGAATTTATCGACAGTGACAGAAATTTGTCGAGACGTCGGTCGAGCAGGGGAATAAATCTGTCGAGGCACTTGAGCTCGGGAAGAGATTTGTCGAGCGAGACAGAAATTTGTCGAGACGTCGGTCGAGCATGGGAAGAAATCTGTCAAGACGTCGGTCGAGCCGAGGAATAAATTTGTTAAAGCTTTGGTTGAGATGGCAACAAATTTGTCGAGACGTTGGTCGTGCGCAGGAAGAAATTTGCCGACATATCAGTCGAGAGCAGGAAAAAATTCTTCGAGCGTGACAGATATTTGTCGAGATGTCAGCTTAAAGCAGGAAGAAAACTGTTCAGACGGCCGAGCGCGGGAGGAGTTTTATCGAGAGTGACGGGAAGAAATTTGTCGAGACGTCGGTCGAGCACGGGAAGGAATCTGTCGAGAAGTCACTGGAGCGCGGGGAGAAATCTGTTGAGCGTTACAGTAATTTTTTGAGACGTCGGTCGAGCGCGGGAACAAATTTATCGAGAAGGTCGCACGCACAAAGAGATTTGTCGAGAGTGACAGAAATTTGTCGAGACGTTGGTCGAGCACGGGAATAAATCTGTCGAGGCACTTGAGCTCAGGGAGAGATTTGTCGAGCGAGACAGAAATTTGTCGAGACGTCGATCGAGCGCGGAACGGATTCTGTCGAGACGGTCGAGTAAGAGCGGGGAGAAATTTATCGAGCGTTACAGTAATTTGTTGAGACGTCGGTCGAGCGCGGGAACAAATTTATCGAGAAGGTCGCACGCACAAAGAGATTGGCGAGAGTGACACAAATTTGTCGAGATGTCGGTCGAGCGCGGAAAGGATTCTGTCGAGACGGTCGAGCACAGGAAGAGATTTTCTGAGCCTTACAGAAATTTGTCGAGACGTCGGTCGAGAACGGGAAGAAATCTGTCAAGACGTCGGTCGAGAACGGGAAGAAATTTGTTAAAGCTTTGGTTGAGATGGGAACAAATTTGTCGATCGTGACACAAATTTGTCGAGACGTTGGTAGAGCACGGGAAGAAATTTGTCGAGACGTCGATCGAGCGCGGAAAGGATTCTGTCGAGACGGTCGAGCACAGGAAGAGATTTTCTGAGCCTTACAGAAATTTGTCGAGACGTCGGTCGAGAACGGGAAGAAATCTGTCAAGACGTCGGTCTGGCCGAGGAATAAATTTGTTAAAGCTTTGGTTGAGATGGGAACAAATTTGTCGATCGTGACACAAATTTGTCGAGACGTTGGTCGAGCGCAGGAAGAAATTTGCCGACATATCAGTCGAGAGCAGGAAAAAATTCTTCGAGCGTGACAGATATTTGTCGAGATGTCAGCTTAAAGCAGGAAGAAAACTGTTCAGACGGCCGAGCGCGGGAGGAGTTTTATCGAGAGTGACGGGAAGAAATTTGTCGAGACGTCGGTCGAGCACGGGAAGGAATCTGTCGAGAAGTCACTGGAGCGCGGGGAGAAATCTGTTGAGCGTTACAGTAATTTTTTGAGACGTCGGTCGAGCGCGGGAACAAATTTATCGAGAAGGTCGCACGCACAAAGAGATTTGTCGAGAGTGACACAAATTTGTCGAGACGTTGGTCGAGCACGGGAATAAATCTGTCGAGGCACTTCAGCTCAGGGAGAGATTTGTCGAGCGAGACAGAAATTTGTCGAGACGTCGATCGAGCGCGGGAATAAATCTGTCGAGAAGTCAGTCAAGAGCGGGGAGAAATTTATCGAGCGTTACAGTAATTTGTTGAGACGTCGGTCGAGCGTGGGAACAAATTTGTCGAGAAGGTCGCACGCACAAAGAGATTTGTCGAGAGTGACAGAAATTTGTCGAGACGTCGGTCGAGCGCGGAAAGGATTCTGTTGAGACGGTCGAGCACAGGAAGAGATTTTCTGAGCCTTACAGAAATTTCTCGAGACGTCGGTCGAGCACGGGAACAAATCTCCCGAGACGGTCAAGCGCGGGAAGAAATTTGTCGAGAGTGATCGAAATTTGTCCAGACATCGGTTGAGCGCGGGAACAAATCTCTCGAGATGTCGGTCAAGAGCGTGAAGAAATTTGTCGAGAGTGACAGAAATTTGTCGAGATGTCAGTCAAGCGCGGGAAGGAATCTGTCGAGACGGTCGAGCGCGGGAAGGAATTTATCGACAGTGACAGAAATTTGTCGAGACGTCGGTCGAGCAGGGGAATAAATCTGTCGAGGCACTTGAGCTCGGGAAGAGATTTGTCGAGCGAGACAGAAATTTGTCGAGACGTCGGTTGAGCATGGGAAGAAATCTGTCAAGATGTCGGTCGAGCCGAGGAATAAATTTGTTAAAGCTTTGGTTGAGATGGCAACAAATTTGTCGATAGTGACACAAATTTGTCGAGACGTTGTTAGAGCACGGGAAGAAATCTGTCGAGACGTCGATCGAGCGCGGAACGGATTCTGTCGAGACGGTCGAGCACAGGAAGAGATTTTCTGAGCCTTACAGAAATTTCTCGAGACGTCGGTCTAGCTTGGGAAGGAATCTGTCGAGAGTCACAGAATTTTTTCGAGACGTGGGTCGAGCGCGAGAAAGAATCTGTCAAGAGTGACAGAAATTTGTCGAGACGTTGGTCGTGCGCAGGAAGAAATTTGCCGACATATCGGTCGAGAGCAGGAAAAAATTCTTCGAGCGTGACAGATATTTGTCGAGATGTCAGCTTAAAGCAGGAAGAAAACTGTTCAGACGGCCGAGCGTGGGAGGAGTTTTATCGAGAGTGACGGGAAGAAATTTGTCGAGACGTCGGTCGAGCACGGGAAGGAATCTGTCAAGAAGTCACTCGAGCGCGGGGAGAAATCTGTTGAGCGTTACAGTAATTTTTTGAGACGTCGGTCGAGCGCGGGAACAAATTTATCGAGAAGGTCGCACGCACAAAGAGATTTGTCGAGAGTGACACAAATTTGTCGAGACGTTGGTCGAGCACGGGAATAAATCTGTCGAGGCACTTGAGCTCAGGGAGAGATTTGTCGAGCGAGACAGAAATTTGTCGAGACGTCGATCGAGCGCGGAACGGATTCTGTCGAGACGGTCGAGTAAGAGCGGGGAGAAATTTATCGAGCGTTACAGTAATTTGTTGAGACGTCGGTCGAGCGCGGGAACAAATTTGTCGAGAAGGTCGCACGCACAAAGAGATTGGCGAGAGTGACACAAATTTGTCGAGACGTTGGTCGAGCACGGGAATAAATCTGTCGAGGCACTTGAGCTCAGGGAGAGATTTGTCGAGCGAGACAGAAATTTGTCGAGACGTCGGTCGAGCACGGGAAGAAATCTGTCGAGAAGTCAGTCAAGAGCGGGGAGAAATTTATCGAGCGTTACAGTAATTTGTTGAGACGTCTGTCGAGCGTGGGAACAAATTTGTCGAGAAGGTCGCACGCACAAAGAGATTTGTCGAGAGTGACAGAAATTTGTCGAGACGTCGGTCGAGCACGGGAATAAATCTGTCGAGGCACTTGAGCTCAGGGAGAGATTTGTCGAGCGAGACAGAAATTTGTCGAGATGTCGGTCGAGCACGGGAATAAATCTGTCGAGAAGTCAGTCAAGAGCGGGGAGAAATTTATCGAGCGTTACAGTAATTTGTTGAGACGTTGGTCAAGCGCGGGAACAAATTTGTCGAGAAGGTCGCACGCACAAAGAGATTTGTCGAGAGTGACACAAATTTGTCGAGACGTTGGTCGAGCACGGGAATAAATCTGTCGAGGCACTTGAGCTCAGGGAGAGATTTGTCGAGCGAGACAGAAATTTGTCGAGACGTCGATCGAGCGCGGAACGGATTCTGTCGAGACGGTCGAGTAAGAGCGGGGAAAAATTTATCGAGCGTTACAGTAATTTGTTGAGACGTCGGTCGAGCGCGGGAACAAATTTGTCGAGAAGGTCGCACGCACAAAGAGATTTGTCGAGAGTGACAGAAATTTGTCGAGACGTCGGTCGAGCAGGGGATTAAATTTGTCGAGGCACTTGAGCTCAGGGAGAGATTTGTCGAGCGAGACAGAAATTTGTCGAGATGTCGGTCGAGCACGGGAATAAATCTGTCGAGAAGTCAGTCAAGAGCGGGGAGAAATTTATCGAGCGTTACAGTAATTTGTTGAGACGTCGGTCGAGCGCGGGAACAAATTTGTTGAGAAGGTCGCACGCACAAAGAGATTTGTCGAGAGTGACACAAATTTGTCGAGACGTCGGTCGAGCGCGGAAAGGATTCTGTCGAGACGGTCGAGCACAGGAAGAGATTTTCTGAGCCTTACAGAAATTTGTCGAGACGTCGGTCGAGAACGGGAAGAAATCTGTCAAGACGTCGGTCGAGCCGAGGAATAAATTTGTTAAAGCTTTGGTTGAGATGGGAACAAATTTGTCGATCGTGACACAAATTTGTCGAGACGTTGGTAGAGCACGGGAAGAAATCTGTCGAGATGTCAGTCAAGCGCGGGAAGGAATCTGTCGAGACGGTCGAGCGCGGGAAGGAATTTATCGACAGTGACAGAAATTTGTCGAGACGTCGGTCGAGCAGGGGAATAAATCTGTCGAGGCACTTGAGCTCGGGAAGAGATTTGTCGAGCGAGACAGAAATTTGTCGAGACGTCGGTCGAGCATGGGAAGAAATCTGTCAAGACGTCGGTCGAGCCGAGGAATAAATTTGTTAAAGCTTTGGTTGAGATGGCAACAAATTTGTCGAGACGTTGGTCGTGCGCAGGAAGAAATTTTCCGACATATCAGTCGAGAGCAGGAAAAAATTCTTCGAGCGTGACAGATATTTGTCGAGATGTCAGCTTAAAGCAGGAAGAAAACTGTTCAGACGGCCGAGCGCGGGAGGAGTTTTATCGAGAGTGACGGGAAGAAATTTGTCGAGACGTCGGTCGAGCACGGGAAGGAATCTGTCGAGAAGTCACTCGAGCGCGGGGAGAAATCTGTTGAGCGTTACAGTAATTTTTTGAGACGTCGGTCGAGCGCGGGAACAAATTTATCGAGAAGGTCGCACGCACAAAGAGATTTGTCGAGAGTGACACAAATTTGTCGAGACGTTGGTCGAGCGCGGAAAGGATTCTGTCGAGACGGTTGAGCACAGGAAGAGATTTTCTGAGCCTTACAGAAATTTGTCGAGACGTCGGTCGAGAACGGGAAGAAATCTGTCAAGACGTCGGTCGAGCCGAGGAATAAATTTGTTAAAGCTTTGGTTGAGATGGGAACAAATTTTTCGATCGTGACACAAATTTGTCGAGACGTTGGTAGAGCACGGGAAGAAATTTGTCGAGACGTCGATCGAGCGCGGAACGGATTCTGTCGAGACGGTCGAGCACAGGAAGAGATTTTCTGAGCCTTACAGAAATTTGTCGAGACGTCGGTCGAGAACGGGAAGAAATCTGTCAAGACGTCGGTCGAGCTGAGGAATAAATTTGTTAAAGCTTTGGTTGAGATGGGAACAAATTTGTCGATCGTGACACAAATTTGTCGAGACGTTGGTAGAGCACGGGAAGAAATTTGTCGAGATGTCAGTCAAGCGCGGGAAGGAATCTGTCGAGACGGTCGAGCGCGGGAAGGAATTTATCGACAGTGACAGAAATTTGTCGAGACGTCGGTCGAGCAGGGGAATAAATCTGTCGAGGCACTTGAGCTCGGGAAGAGATTTGTCGAGCGAGACAGAAATTTGTCGAGACGTCGGTCGAGCATGGGAAGAAATCTGTCAAGACGTCGGTCGAGCCGAGGAATAAATTTGTTAAAGCTTTGGTTGAGATGGGAACAAATTTGTCGATCGTGACACAAATTTGTCGAGACGTTGGTCGAGCGCAGGAAGAAATTTGCCGACATATCAGTCGAGAGCAGGAAAAAATTCTTCGAGCGTGACAGATATTTGTCGAGATGTCAGCTTAAAGCAGGAAGAAAACTGTTCAGACGGCCGAGCGCGGGAGGAGTTTTATCGGGAGTGACGGGAAGAAATTTGTCGAGACGTCGGTCGAGCACGGGAAGGAATCTGTCGAGAAGTCACTCGAGCGCGGGGAGAAATCTGTTGAGCGTTACAGTAATTTTTTGAGACGTCGGTCGAGCGCGGGAACAAATTTATCGAGAAGGTCGCACGCACAAAGAGATTTGTCGAGAGTGACACAAATTTGTCGAGACGTTGGTCGAGCACGGGAATAAATCTGTCGAGGCACTTGAGCTCAGGGAGAGATTTATCGAGCGAGACAGAAATTTGTCGAGACGTCGATCGAGCGCGGAACGGATTCTGTCGAGACGGTCGAGTAAGAGCAGGGAGAAATTTATCGAGCGTTACAGTAATTTGTTGAGATGTCGGTCGAGCGCGGGAACAAATTTGTCGAGAAGGTCGCACGCACAAAGAGATTTGTCGAGAATGACATAAATTTGTTGAGACGTTGGTAGAGTACGGGAAGATATTTGTCGAGACGTCGATCGAGCGCGGAACGGATTCTGTCGAGATGGTCGAGCACAGGAAGAGATTTTCTGAGCCTTACAGAAATTTGTCGAGACGTCGGTCGAGAACGGGAAGAAATCTGTCAAGACGTCGGTCGAGCCGAGGAATAAATTTGTTAAAGCTTTGGTTGAGATGGGAACAAATTTGTCGATCGTGACACAAATTTGTCGAGACGTTGGTAGAGCACGGGAAGAAATCTGTCGAGATGTCAGTCAAGCGCGGGAAGGAATCTGTCGAGACGGTCGAGCGCGGGAAGGAATTTATCGACAGTGACAGAAATTTGTCGAGACGTCGGTCGAGCAGGGGAATAAATCTGTCGAGGCACTTGAGCTCGGGAAGAGATTTGTCGAGCGAGACAGAAATTTGTCGAGACGTCGGTCGAGCATGGGAAGAAATCTGTCAAGACGTCGGTCGAGCCGAGGAATAAATTTGTTAAAGCTTTGGTTGAGATGGCAACAAATTTGTCGAGACGTTGGTCGTGCGCAGGAAGAAATTTGCCGACATATCAGTCGAGAGCAGGAAAAAATTCTTCGAGCGTGACAGATATTTGTCGAGATGTCAGCTTAAAGCAGGAAGAAAACTGTTCAGACGGCCGAGCGCGGGAGGAGTTTTATCGAGAGTGACGGGAAGAAATTTGTCGAGACGTCGGTCGAGCACGGGAAGGAATCTGTCGAGAAGTCACTCGAGCGCGGGGAGAAATCTGTTGAGCGTTACAGTAATTTTTTGAGACGTCGGTCGAGCGCGGGAACAAATTTATCGAGAAGGTCGCACGCACAAAGAGATTTGTCGAGAGTGACACAAATTTGTCGAGACGTTGGTCGAGCGCGGAAAGGATTCTGTCGAGACGGTTGAGCACAGGAAGAGATTTTCTGAGCCTTACAGAAATTTGTCGAGACGTCGGTCGAGAACGGGAAGAAATCTGTCAAGACGTCGGTTGAGCCGAGGAATAAATTTGTTAAAGCTTTGGTTGAGATGGGAACAAATTTGTCGATCGTGACACAAATTTGTCGAGACGTTGGTAGAGCACGGGAAGAAATTTGTCGAGACGTCGATCGAGCGCGGAACGGATTCTGTCGAGACGGTCGAGCACAGGAAGAGATTTTCTGAGCCTTACAGAAATTTCTCGAGACGTCGGTCGAGAACGGGAAGAAATCTGTCAAGACGTCGGTCGAGCTGAGGAATAAATTTGTTAAAGCTTTGGTTGAGATGGGAACAAATTTGTCGATCGTGACACAAATTTGTCGAGACGTTGGTAGAGCACGGGAAGAAATTTGTCGAGATGTCAGTCAAGCTCGGGAAGGAATCTGTCGAGACGGTCGAGCGCGGGAAGGAATTTATCGACAGTGACAGAAATTTGTCGAGACGTCGGTCGAGCAGGGGAATAAATCTGTCGAGGCACTTGAGCTCGGGAAGAGATTTGTCGAGCGAGACAGAAATTTGTCGAGACGTCGGTCGAGCATGGGAAGAAATCTGTCAAGACGTCGGTCGAGCCGAGGAATAAATTTGTTAAAGCTTTGGTTGAGATGGGAACAAATTTGTCGATCGTGACACAAATTTGTCGAGACGTTGGTCGAGCGCAGGAAGAAATTTGCCGACATATCAGTCGAGAGCAGGAAAAAATTCTTCGAGCGTGACAGATATTTGTCGAGATGTCAGCTTAAAGCAGGAAGAAAACTGTTCAGACGGCCGAGCGCGGGAGGAGTTTTATCGGGAGTGACGGGAAGAAATTTGTCGAGACGTCGGTCGAGCACGGGAAGGAATCTGTCGAGAAGTCACTCGAGCGCGGGGAGAAATCTGTTGAGCGTTACAGTAATTTTTTGAGACGTCGGTCGAGCGCGGGAACAAATTTATCGAGAAGGTCGCACGCACAAAGAGATTTGTCGAGAGTGACACAAATTTGTCGAGACGTTGGTCGAGCACGGGAATAAATCTGTCGAGGCACTTGAGCTCAGGGAGAGATTTATCGAGCGAGACAGAAATTTGTCGAGACGTCGATCGAGCGCGGAACGGATTCTGTCGAGACGGTCGAGTAAGAGCAGGGAGAAATTTATCGAGCGTTACAGTAATTTGTTGAGATGTCGGTCGAGCGCGGGAACAAATTTGTCGAGAAGGTCGCACGCACAAAGAGATTTGTCGAGAATGACATAAATTTGTTGAGACGTTGGTAGAGTACGGGAAGATATTTGTCGAGACGTCGATCGAGCGCGGAACGGATTCTGTCGAGACGGTCGAGCACAGGAAGAGATTTTCTGAGCCTTACAGAAATTTCTCGAGACGTCGGTCGAGCATGGGAAGAAATTTGTCGAGCGTTACAGAAATTTCTCGAGACGTCTGTCGAGCGCAGGGAGCAATCTGCTGAGACGGTCGAGAGCGGGAACAAATTTGTCAAGAGTGACAGAAGTTTGTCGAGACGTCGGTCGTGCGCAGTTCGAAATTTATCGACAGTGACAGAAATTTGTTGAGACGCCGGTCAAGCACGGGAAGAAATTTGCTGAGAGTGACAGAAATTTGTCGAGACGTCGGTCGAGCTGAGGAATAAATTTGTTAAGGCTTTGGTTTACATGGGAACAAATTTATCGACAGTGACAGAAATTTGTCGAGACGTCGGTCGAGCAGGGGAATAAATCTGTCGAGGCACTTGAGCTCAGGGAGAGATTTGTCGAGCGAGACAGAAATTTGTCGAGATGTCGGTCGAGCACGGGAATAAATCTGTCGAGAAGTCAGTCAAGAGCGGGGAGAAATTTATCGAGCGTTACAGTAATTTGTTGAGACGTCGGTCGAGCGCGGGAACAAATTTGTCGAGAAGGTCGCACGCACAAAGAGATTTGTCGAGAGTGACACAAATTTGTCGAGACGTCGGTCGAGCGCGGAAAGGATTCTGTCGAGACGGTCGAGCACAGGAAGAGATTTTCTGAGCCTTACAGAAATTTGTCGAGACGTCGGTCGAGAACGGGAAGAAATCTGTCAAGACGTCGGTCGAGCTGAGGAATAAATTTGTTAAAGCTTTGGTTGAGATGGGAACAAATTTGTCGATCGTGACACAAATTTGTCGAGACGTTGGTAGAGCACGGGAAGAAATTTGTCGAGACGTCGATCGAGCGCGGAAAGGATTCTGTCGAGACGGTCGAGCACAGGAAGAGATTTTCTGAGCCTTACAGAAATTTGTCGAGACGTCGGTCGAGAACGGGAAGAAATCTGTCAAGACGTCGGTCGAGCCGAGGAATAAATTTGTTAAAGCTTTGGTTGAGATGGGAACAAATTTGTCGATCGTGACACAAATTTGTCGAGACGTTGGTAGAGCACGGGAAGAAATCTGTCGAGACGTCGGTCGAGCGCGGAAAGGATTCTGTCGAGACGGTCGAGCACAGGAAGAGATTTTCTGAGCCTTACAGAAATTTCTCGAGACGTCGGTCTAGCTTGGGAAGGAATCTGTCGAGAGTCACAGAATTTTTTCGAGACGTGGGTCGAGCGCGAGAAAGAATCTGTCAAGAGTGACAGAAATTTGTCGAGACGTTGGTCGTGCGCAGGAAGAAATTTGCCGACATATCAGTCGAGAGCAGGAAAAAATTCTTCGAGCGTGACAGATATTTGTCGAGATGTCAGCTTAAAGCAGGAAGAAAACTGTTCAGACGGCCGAGCGCGGGAGGAGTTTTATCGAGAGTGACGGGAAGAAATTTGTCGAGACGTCGGTCGAGCACGGGAAGGAATCTGTCGAGAAGTCACTCGAGCGCGGGGAGAAATCTGTTGAGCGTTACAGTAATTTTTTGAGACGTCGGTCGAGCGCGGGAACAAATTTATCGAGAAGGTCGCACGCACAAAGAGATTTGTCGAGAGTGACACAAATTTGTCGAGACGTTGGTCGAGCACGGGAATAAATCTGTCGAGGCACTTGAGCTCAGGGAGAGATTTGTCGAGCGAGACAGAAATTTGTCGAGACGTCGATCGAGCGCGGAACGGATTCTGTCGAGACGGTCGAGTAAGAGCAGGGAGAAATTTATCGAGCGTTACAGTAATTTGTTGAGATGTCGGTCGAGCACGGGAACAAATTTGTCGAGAAGGTCGCACGCACAAAGAGATTTGTTGAGAATGACATAAATTTGTTGAGACGTTGGTAGAGTACGGGAAGATATTTGTCGAGACGTCGATCGAGCGCGGAACGGATTCTGTCGAGACGGTCGAGCACAGGAAGAGATTTTCTGAGCCTTACAGAAATTTGTCGAGACGTCGGTCGAGAACGGGAAGAAATCTGTCAAGACGTCGGTCGAGCCGAGGAATAAATTTGTTAAAGCTTTGGTTGAGATGGCAACAAATTTGTCGATCGTGACACAAATTTGTCGAGACGTTGGTAGAGCACGGGAAGAAATCTGTCGAGACGTCGGTCGAGCGCGGAAAGGATTCTGTCGAGACGGTCGAGCACAGGAAGAGATTTTCTGAGCCTTACAGAAATTTCTCGAGACGTCGGTCTAGCTTGGGAAGGAATCTGTCGAGAGTCACAGAATTTTTTCGAGACGTGGGTCGAGCGCGAGAAAGAATCTGTCAAGAGTGACAGAAATTTGTCGAGACGTTGGTCGTGCGCAGGAAGAAATTTGCCGACATATCAGTCGAGAGCAGGAAAAAATTCTTCGAGCGTGGCAGATATTTGTCGAGATGTCAGCTTAAAGCAGGAAGAAAACTGTTCAGACGGCCGAGCGCGGGAGGAGTTTTATCGAGAGTGACGGGAAGAAATTTGTCGAGACGTCGGTCGAGCACGGGAAGGAATCTGTCGAGAAGTCACTCGAGCGCGGGGAGAAATCTGTTGAGCGTTACAGTAATTTTTTGAGACGTCGGTCGAGCGCGGGAACAAATTTATCGAGAAGGTCGCACGCACAAAGAGATTTGTCGAGAGTGACACAAATTTGTCGAGACGTTGGTCGAGCACGGGAATAAATCTGTCGAGGCACTTGAGCTCAGGGAGAGATTTGTCGAGCGAGACAGAAATTTGTCGAGACGTCGATCGAGCGCGGAACGGATTCTGTCGAGACGGTCGAGTAAGAGCAGGGAGAAATTTATCGAGCGTTACAGTAATTTGTTGAGATGTCGGTCGAGCGCGGGAACAAATTTGTCGAGAAGGTCGCACGCACAAAGAGATTTGTTGAGAATGACATAAATTTGTTGAGACGTTGGTAGAGTACGGGAAGATATTTGTCGAGACGTCGATCGAGCGCGGAACGGATTCTGTCGAGACGGTCGAGCACAGGAAGAGATTTTCTGAGCCTTACAGAAATTTCTCGAGACGTCGGTCGAGCACGGGAACAAATCTCTCGAGACGGTCAAGCGCGGGAAGAAATTTGTCGAGAGTGATCGAAATTTGTCCAGACATCGGTCGAGCGTGGGAACAAATCTCTCGAGATGTCGGTCAAGAGCGTGAAGAAATTTGTCGAGAGTGACAGAAATTTGTCGAGATGTCAGTCAAGCGCGGGAAGGAATCTGTCGAGACGGTCGAGCGCGGGAAGGAATTTATCGACAGTGACAGAAATTTGTCGAGACGTCGGTCGAGCAGGGGAATAAATCTGTCGAGGCACTTGAGCTCAGGGAGAGATTTGTCGAGCGAGACAGAAATTTGTCGAGATGTCGGTTGAGCACGGGAATAAATCTGTCGAGAAGTCAGTCAAGAGCGGGGAGAAATTTATCGAGCGTTACAGTAATTTGTTGAGACGTCGGTCGAGCGCGGGAACAAATTTGTCGAGAAGGTCGCACGCACAAAGAGATTTGTCGAGAGTGACAGAAATTTGTCGAGACGTCGGTCGAGCAGGGGATTAAATCTGTCGAGGCACTTGAGCTCAGGGAGAGATTTGTCGAGCGAGACAGAAATTTGTCGAGATGTCGGTCGAGCACGGGAATAAATCTGTCGAGAAGTCAGTCAAGAGCGGGGAGAAATTTATCGAGCGTTACAGTAATTTGTTGAGACGTCGGTCGAGCGCGGGAACAAATTTGTCGAGAAGGTCGCACGCACAAAGAGATTTGTCGAGAGTGACATAAATTTGTCGAGACGTTGGTAGAGTACGGGAAGAAATTTGTCGAGACGTCGATTGAGCGCGGAACGGATTCTGTCGAGACGGTCGAGCACAGGAAGAGATTTTCTGAGCCTTACAGAAATTTGTCGAGACGTCGGTCGAGCATGGGAAGAAATTTGTCGAGCGTTACAGAAATTTCTCGAGACGTCTGTCGAGCGCAGGGAGCAATCTGCTGAGACGGTCGAGAGCGGGAACAAATTTGTCGAGAGTGACAGAAGTTTGTCGAGACGTCGGTCGTGCGCAGTTCGAAATTAATCGACAGTGACAGAAATTTGTTGAGACGCCGGTCAAGCACGGGAAGAAATTTGCTGAGAGTGACAGAAATTTGTCGAGACGTCGGTCGAGCTGAGGAATAAATTTGTTAAGGCTTTGGTTTACATGGGAACAAATTTATCGACAGTGACAGAAATTTGTCGAGACGTCGGTCGAGCAGGGGAATAAATCTGTCGAGGCACTTGAGCTCAGGGAGAGATTTGTCGAGCGAGACAGAAATTTGTCGAGATGTCGGTCGAGCACGGGAATAAATCTGTCGAGAAGTCAGTCAAGAGCGGGGAGAAATTTATCGAGCGTTACAGTAATTTGTTGAGACGTCGGTCGAGCGCGGGAACAAATTTGTCGAGAAGGTCGCACGCAGAAAGAGATTTGTCGAGAGTGACACAAATTTGTCGAGACGTCGGTCAAGCGCGGAAAGGATTCTGTCGAGACGGTCGAGCACAGGAAGAGATTTTCTGAGCCTTACAGAAATTTGTCGAGACGTCGGTCGAGCTGAGGAATAAATTTGTTAAAGCTTTGGTTGAGATGGGAACAAATTTGTCGATCGTGACACAAATTTGTCGAGACGTTGGTAGAGCACGGGAAGAAATTTGTCGAGATGTCAGTCAAGCGCGGGAAGGAATCTGTCGAGACGGTCGAGCGCGGGAAGGAATTTATCGACAGTGACAGAAATTTGTCGAGACGTCGGTCGAGCAGGGGAATAAATCTGTCGAGGCACTTGAGCTCGGGAAGAGATTTGTCGAGCGAGACAGAAATTTGTCGAGACGTCGGTCGAGCATGGGAAGAAATCTGTCAAGACGTCCGTCGAGCCGAGGAATAAATATGTTAAAGCTTTGGTTGAGATGGCAACAAATTTGTCGATCGTGACACAAATTTGTCGAGACGTTGGTCGAGCGCAGGAAGAAATTTGCCGACATATCAGTCGAGAGCAGGAAAAAATTCTTCGAGCGTGACAGATATTTGTCGAGATGTCAGCTTAAAGCAGGAAGAAAACTGTTCAGACGGCCGAGCGCGGGAGGAGTTTTATCGGGAGTGACGGGAAGAAATTTGTCGAGACGTCGGTCGAGCACGGGAAGGAATCTGTCGAGAAGTCACTCGAGCGCGGGGAGAAATCTGTTGAGCGTTACAGTAATTTTTTGAGACGTCGGTCGAGCGCGGGAACAAATTTATCGAGAAGGTCGCACGCACAAAGAGATTTGTCGAGAGTGACACAAATTTGTCGAGACGTTGGTCGAGCACGGGAATAAATCTGTCGAGGCACTTGAGCTCAGGGAGAGATTTATCGAGCGAGACAGAAATTTGTCGAGACGTCGATCGAGCGCGGAACGGATTCTGTCGAGACGGTCGAGTAAGAGCAGGGAGAAATTTATCGAACGTTACAGTAATTTGTTGAGATGTCGGTCGAGCGCGGGAACAAATTTGTCGAGAAGGTCGCACGCACAAAGAGATTTGTTGAGAATGACATAAATTTGTTGAGACGTTGGTAGAATACGGGAAGATATTTGTCGAGACGTCGATCTAGCGCGGAACGGATTCTGTCGAGACGGTCGAGCACAGGAAGAGATTTTCTGAGCCTTACAGAAATTTCTCGAGACGTCGGTCGAGCACGGGAACAAATCTCTCGAGACGGTCAAGCGCGGGAAGAAATTTGTCGAGAGTGATCGAAACTTGTCCAGACATCGGTCGAGCGCGGGAACAAATCTCTCGAGATGTCGGTCAAGAGCGTGAAGAAATTTGTCGAGAGTGACAGAAATTTGTCGAGATGTCAGTCAAGCGCGGGAAGGAATCTGTCGAGACGGTCGAGCGCGGGAAGGAATTTATCGACAGTGACAGAAATTTGTCGAGACGTCGGTCGAGCAGGGGAATAAATCTGTCGAGGCACTTGAGCTCGGGAAGAGATTTGTCGAGCGAGATAGAAATTTGTCGAGACGTCGGTCGAGCATGGGAAGAAATCTGTCAAGACGTCGGTCGAGCCGAGGAATAAATTTGTTAAAGCTTTGGTTGAGATGGGAACAAATTTGTCGATCGTGACACAAATTTGTCGAGATGTTGGTAGAGCACGGGAAGAAATCTGTCGAGACGTCGATCGAGCGCGGAACGGATTCTGTCGAGACGGTCGAGCACAGGAAATTTTCTGAGCCTTACAGAAATTTCTCGAGACGTCGGTCTAGCTTGGGAAGGAATCTGTCGAGAGTCACAGAATTTTTTCGAGACGTGGGTCGAGCGCGAGAAAGAATCTGTCAAGAGTGACAGAAATTTGTCGAGACGTTGGTCGAGCGCAGGAAGAAATTTGCCGACATATCAGTCGAGAGCAGGAAAAAATTCTTCGAGCGTGACAGATACTTGTCGAGATGTCAGCTTAAATCAGGAAGAAAACTGTTCAGACGGCCGAGCGCGGGAGGAGTTTTATCGAGAGTGACGGGAAGAAATTTGTCGAGACGTCGGTCGAGCACGGGAAGGAATCTTTCGAGAAGTCACTGGAGCACGGGGAGAAATCTGTTGAGCGTTACAGTAATTTTTTGAGACGTCGGTCGAGCGCGGGAACAAATTTATCGAGAAGGTCGCACGCACAAAGAGATTTGTCGAGAGTGACACAAATTTGTCGAGACGTTGGTCGAGCACGGGAATAAATTTGTCGAGGCACTTCAGCTCAGGGAGAGATTTGTCGAGCGAGACAGAAATTTGTCGAGACGTCGATCGAGCGCGGAACGGATTCTGTCGAGACGGTCGAGTAAGAGCGGGGAAAAATTTATCGAACGTTACAGTAATTTGTTGAGACGTCGGTCGAGCGCGGGAACAAATTTGTCGAGAAGGTCGCACGCACAAAGAGATTTGTCGAGAGTGACAGAAATTTGTTGAGACGTCGGTCGAGCAGGGGAATAAATCTGTCGAGGCACTTGAGCTCAGGGAGAGATTTGTCGAGCGAGACAGAAATTTGTCGAGATGTCGGTCGAGCACGGGAATAAATCTGTCGAGAAGTCAGTCAAGAGCGGGGAGAAATTTATCGAGCGTTACAGTAATTTGTTGAGACGTCGGTCGAGCGCGGGAACAAATTTGTCGAGAAGGTCGCACGCACAAAGAGATTTGTCGAGAGTGACACAAATTTGTCGAGACGTCGGTCGAGCGCGGAAAGGATTCTGTCGAGACGGTCGAGCACAGGAAGAGATTTTCTGAGCCTTACAGAAATTTGTCGAGACGTCGGTCGAGAACGGGAAGAAATCTGTCAAGACGTCGGTCGAGCCGAGGAATAAATTTGTTAAAGCTTTGGTTGAGATGGGAACAAATTTGTCGATCGTGACACAAATTTGTCGAGACGTTGGTAGAGCACGGGAAGAAATTTGTCGAGACGTCGATCGAGCGCGGAAAGGATTCTGTCGAGACGGTCGAGCACAGGAAGAGATTTTCTGAGCCTTACAGAAATTTGTCGAGACGTCGGTCGAGAACGGGAAGAAATCTGTCAAGACGTCGGTCGAGCCGAGGAATAAATTTGTTAAAGCTTTGGTTGAGATGGCAACAAATTTGTCGATCGTGACACAAATTTGTCGAGACGTTGGTCGAGCGCAGGAAGAAATTTGCCGACATATCAGTCGAGAGCAGGAAAAAATTCTTCGAGCGTGACAGATATTTGTCGAGATGTCAGCTTAAAGCAGGAAGAAAACTGTTCAGACGGCCGAGCGCGGGAGGAGTTTTATCGAGAGTGACGGGAAGAAATTTGTCAAGACGTCGGTCGAGCACGGGAAGGAATCTGTCGAGAAGTCACTCGAGCGCGGGGAGAAATCTGTTGAGCGTTACAGTAATTTTTTGAGACGTCGGTCGAGCGCGGGAACAAATTTATCGAGAAGGTCGCACGCACAAAGAGATTTGTCGAGAGTGACACAAATTTGTCGAGACGTTGGTCGAGCACGGGAATAAATCTGTCGAGGCACTTGAGCTCAGGGAGAGATTTGTCGAGCGAGACAGAAATTTGTCGAGACGTCGATCGAGCGCGGAACGGATTCTGTCGAGACGGTCGAGTAAGAGCGGGGAGAAATTTATCGAGCGTTACAGTAATTTGTTGAGACGTCGGTCGAGCGCAGGAACAAATTTGTCGAGAAGGTCGCACGCACAAAGAGATTTGTCGAGAGTGACATAAATTTGTCGAGACGTTGGTAGAGTACGGGAAGAAATTTGTCGAGACGTCGATTGAGCGCGGAACGGATTCTGTCGAGACGGTCGAGCACAGGAAGAGATTTTCTGAGCCTTACAGAAATTTGTCGAGACGTCGGTCGAGCATGGGAAGAAATTTGTCGAGCGTTACAGAAATTTCTCGAGACGTCTGTCGAGCGCAGGGAGCAATCTGCTGAGACGGTCGAGAGCGGGAACAAATTTGTCGAGATTGACAGAAGTTTGTCGAGACGTCGGTCGTGCGCAGTTCGAAATTAATCGACAGTGACAGAAATTTGTCGAGACGTCGGTCGAGCTGAGGAATAAATTTGTTAAGGCTTTGGTTTACATGGGAACAAATTTATCGACAGTGACAGAAATTTGTCGAGACGTCGGTCGAGCAGGGGAATAAATCTGTCGAGGCACTTGAGCTCAGGGAGAGATTTGTCGAGCGAGACAGAAATTTGTCGAGATGTCGGTCGAGCACGGGAATAAATCTGTCGAGAAGTCAGTCAAGAGCGGGGAGAAATTTATCGAGCGTTACAGTAATTTGTTGAGACGTCGGTCGAGCGCGGGAACAAATTTGTCGAGAAGGTCGCACGCACAAAGAGATTTGTCGAGAGTGACACAAATTTGTCGAGACGTCGGTCAAGCGCGGAAAGGATTCTGTCGAGACGGTCGAGCACAGGAAGAGATTTTCTGAGCCTTACAGAAATTTGTCGAGACGTCGGTCGAGAACGGGAAGAAATCTGTCAAGACGTCGGTCGAGCCGAGGAATAAATTTGTTAAAGCTTTGGTTGAGATGGCAACAAATTTGTCGATCGTGACACAAATTTGTCGAGACGTTGGTCGAGCGCAGGAAGAAATTTGCCGACATATCAGTCGAGAGCTTGAAAAAATTCTTCTAGCGTGACAGATATTTGTCGAGATGTCAGCTTAAAGCAGGAAGAAAACTGTTCAGACGGCCGAGCGCGGGAGGAGTTTTATCGAGAGTGACGGGAAGAAATTTTTCGAGACGTCGGTCGAGCACGGGAAGGAATCTGTCGAGAAGTCACTGGAGCGCGGGGAGAAATCTGTTGAGCGTTACAGTAATTTTTTGAGACGTCGGTCGAGCGCGGGAACAAATTTATCGAGAAGGTCGCACGCACAAAGAGATTTGTCGAGAGTGACACAAATTTGTCGAGACGTTGGTCGAGCACGGGAATAAATCTGTCGAGGCACTTGAGCTCAGGGAGAGATTTATCGAGCGAGACAGAAATTTGTCGAGACGTCGATCGAGCGCGGAACGGATTCTGTCGATACGGTCGAGTAAGAGCGGGGAGAAATTTATCGAGCGTTACAGTAATTTGTTGAGATGTCGGTAGAGCGCGGGAACAAATTTGTCGAGAAGGTCGCACGCACAAAGAGATTTGTCGAGAATGACATAAATTTGTTGAGACGTTGGTAGAGTACGGGAAGATATTTGTCGAGACGTCGATCGAGCGCGGAACGGATTCTGTCGAGACGGTCGAGCACAGGAAGAGATTTTCTGAGCCTTACAGAAATTTGTCAAGACGTCGGTCGAGCGCGGGAACAAATTTGTCGAGAAGGTCGCACGCACAAAGAGATTTGTCGAGAGTGACACAAATTTGTCGAGACGTCGGTCAAGCGCGGAAAGGATTCTGTCGAGACGGTCGAGCACAGGAAGAGATTTTCTGAGCCTTACAGAAATTTGTCGAGACGTCGGTCGAGAACGGGAAGAAATCTGTCAAGACGTCGGTCGAGCTGAGGAATAAATTTGTTAAAGCTTTGGTTGAGATGGGAACAAATTTGTCGATCGTGACACAAATTTGTCGAGACGTTGGTAGAGCACGGGAAGAAATTTGTCGAGATGTCAGTCAAGCGCGGGAAGGAATCTGTCGAGACGGTCGAGCGCGGGAAGGAATTTATCGACAGTGACAGAAATTTGTCGAGACGTCGGTCGAGCAGGGGAATAAATCTGTCGAGGCACTTGAGCTCGGGAAGAGATTTGTCGAGCGAGACAGAAATTTGTCGATACGTCGGTCGAGCATGGGAAGAAATCTGTCAAGACATCGGTCGAGCTGAGGAATAAATTTGTTAAAGCTTTGGTTGAGATGGGAACAAATTTGTCGATCGTGACACAAATTTGTCAAGATGTTGGTAGAGCACGGGAAGAAATCTGTCGAGACGTCGATCGAGCGCGGAACGGATTCTGTCGAGACGGTCGAGCACAGGAAGAGATTTTCTGAGCCTTACAGAAATTTCTCGAGACGTCGGTCGAGCACGGGAACAAATCTCTCGAGACGGTCAAGCGCGGGAAGAAATTTGTCGAGAGTGATCGAAATTTGTCCAGACATCGGTCGAGCGCGGGAACAAATCTCTCGAGATGTCGGTCAAGAGCGTGAAGAAATTTGTCGAGAGTGACAGAAATTTGTCGAGATGTCAGTCAAGCGCGGGAAGGAATCTGTCGAGACGGTCGAGCGCGGGAAGGAATTTATCGACAGTGACAGAAATTTGTCGAGACGTCGGTCAAGCAGGGGAATAAATCTGTCGAGGCACTTGAGCTCGGGAAGAGATTTGTCGAGCGAGACAGAAATTTGTCGAGACGTCGGTCGAGCATGGGAAGAAATCTGTCAAGACGTCGGTCGAGCCGAGGAATAAATTTGTTAAAGCTTTGGTTGAGATGGCAACAAATTTGTCGATCGTGACACAAATTTGTCGAGACGTTGGTAGAACACGGGAAGAAATTTGCCGACATATCAGTCGAGAGCAGGAAAAAATTCTTCGAGCGTGACAGATATTTGTTGAGATGTCAGTCTAAAGCAGGAAGAAAACTGTTCAGACGGCCGAGCGCGGGAGGAGTTTTATCGAGAGTGACGGGAAGAAATTTGTCGAGACGTCGGTCGAGCACGGGAAGGAATCTGTCGAGAAGTCACTCGAGCGCGGGGAGAAATCTGTTGAGCGTTACAGTAATTTTTTGAGACGTCGGTCGAGCGCGGGAACAAATTTATCGAGAAGGTCGCACGCACAAAGAGATTTGTCGAGAGTGACACAAATTTGTCGAGACGTTGGTCGAGCACGGGAATAAATCTGTCGAGGCACTTGAGCTCAGGGAGAGATTTATCGAGCGAGACAGAAATTTGTCGAGACGTCGATCGAGCGCGGAACGGATTCTGTCGAGACGGTCGAGTAAGAGCGGGGAGAAATTTATCGAGCGTTACAGTAATTTGTTGAGATGTCGGTAGAGCGCGGGAACAAATTTGTCGAGAAGGTCGCACGCACAAAGAGATTTGTCGAGAATGACATAAATTTGTTGAGACGTTGGTAGAGTACGGGAAGATATTTGTCGAGACGTCGATCGAGCGCGGAACGGATTCTGTCGAGACGGTCGAGCACAGGAAGAGATTTTCTGAGCCTTACAGAAATTTGTCGAGACGTCGGTCGAGCGCGGGAACAAATTTGTCGAGAAGGTCGCACGCACAAAGAGATTTGTCGAGAGTGACACAAATTTGTCGAGACGTCGGTCAAGCGCGGAAAGGATTCTGTCGAGACGGTCGAGCACAGGAAGAGATTTTCTGAGCCTTACAGAAATTTGTCGAGACGTCGGTCGAGAACGGGAAGAAATCTGTCAAGACGTCGGTCGAGCTGAGGAATAAATTTGTTAAAGCTTTGGTTGAGATGGGAACAAATTTGTCGATCGTGACACAAATTTGTCGAGACGTTGGTAGAGCACGGGAAGAAATTTGTCGAGATGTCAGTCAAGCGCGGGAAGGAATCTGTCGAGACGGTCGAGCGCGGGAAGGAATTTATCGACAGTGACAGAAATTTGTCGAGACGTCGGTCGAGCAGGGGAATAAATCTGTCGAGGCACTTGAGCTCGGGAAGAGATTTGTCGAGCGAGACAGAAATTTGTCGATACGTCGGTCGAGCATGGGAAGAAATCTGTCAAGACATCGGTCGAGCTGAGGAATAAATTTGTTAAAGCTTTGGTTGAGATGGGAACAAATTTGTCGATCGTGACACAAATTTGTCAAGATGTTGGTAGAGCACGGGAAGAAATCTGTCGAGACGTCGATCGAGCGCGGAACGGATTCTGTCGAGACGGTCGAGCACAGGAAGAGATTTTCTGAGCCTTACAGAAATTTCTCGAGACGTCGGTCGAGCACGGGAACAAATCTCTCGAGACGGTCAAGCGCGGGAAGAAATTTGTCGAGAGTGATCGAAATTTGTCCAGACATCGGTCGAGCGCGGGAACAAATCTCTCGAGATGTCGGTCAAGAGCGTGAAGAAATTTGTCGAGAGTGACAGAAATTTGTCGAGATGTCAGTCAAGCGCGGGAAGGAATCTGTCGAGACGGTCGAGCGCGGGAAGGAATTTATCGACAGTGACAGAAATTTGTCGAGACGTCGGTCGAGCAGGGGAATAAATCTGTCGAGGCACTTGAGCTCGGGAAGAGATTTGTCGAGCGAGACAGAAATTTGTCGAGACGTCGGTCGAGCATGGGAAGAAATCTGTCAAGACGTCGGTCGAGCCGAGGAATAAATTTGTTAAAGCTTTGGTTGAGATGGCAACAAATTTGTCGATCGTGACACAAATTTGTCGAGACGTTGGTAGAACACGGGAAGAAATTTGCCGACATATCAGTCGAGAGCAGGAAAAAATTCTTCGAGCGTGACAGATATTTGTTGAGATGTCAGTCTAAAGCAGGAAGAAAACTGTTCAGACGGCCGAGCGCGGGAGGAGTTTTATCGAGAGTGACGGGAAGAAATTTGTCGAGACGTCGGTCGAGCACGGGAAGGAATCTGTCGAGAAGTCACTCGAGCGCGGGGAGAAATCTGTTGAGCGTTACAGTAATTTTTTGAGACGTCGGTCGAGCGCGGGAACAAATTTATCGAGAAGGTCGCACGCACAAAGAGATTTGTCGAGAGTGACACAAATTTGTCGAGACGTTGGTCGAGCACGGGAATAAATCTGTCGAGGCACTTGAGCTCAGGGAGAGATTTGTCGAGCGAGACAGAAATTTGTCGAGACGTCGATCGAGCGCGGAACGGATTCTGTCGAGACGGTCGAGTAAGAGCAGGGAGAAATTTATCGAGCGTTACAGTAATTTGTTGAGATGTCGGTCAAGCGCGGGAACAAATTTGTCGAGAAGGTCGCACGCACAAAGAGATTTGTTGAGAATGACATAAATTTGTTGAGACGTTGGTAGAGTACGGGAAGATATTTGTCGAGACGTCGATCGAGCGCGGAACGGATTCTGTCGAGACGGTCGAGCACAGGAAGAGATTTTCTGAGCCTTACAGAAATTTCTCGAGACGTCGGTCGAGCACGGGAACAAATCTCTCGAGACGGTCAAGCGCGGGAAGAAATTTGTCGAGAGTGATCGAAATTTGTCCAGACATCGGTCGAGCGTGGGAACAAATCTCTCGAGATGTCGGTCAAGAGCGTGAAGAAATTTGTCGAGAGTGACAGAAATTTGTCGAGATGTCAGTCAAGCGCGGGAAGGAATCTGTCGAGACGGTCGAGCGCGGGAAGGAATTTATCGACAGTGACAGAAATTTGTCGAGACGTCGGTCGAGCAGGGGAATAAATCTGTCGAGGCACTTGAGCTCAGGGAGAGATTTGTCGAGCGAGACAGAAATTTGTCGAGATGTCGGTTGAGCACGGGAATAAATCTGTCGAGAAGTCAGTCAAGAGCGGGGAGAAATTTATCGAGCGTTACAGTAATTTGTTGAGACGTCGGTCGAGCGCGGGAACAAATTTGTCGAGAAGGTCGCACGCACAAAGAGATTTGTCGAGAGTGACAGAAATTTGTCGAGACGTCGGTCGAGCAGGGGATTAAATCTGTCGAGGCACTTGAGCTCAGGGAGAGATTTGTCGAGCGAGACAGAAATTTGTCGAGATGTCGGTCGAGCACGGGAATAAATCTGTCGAGAAGTCAGTCAAGAGCGGGGAGAAATTTATCGAGCGTTACAGTAATTTGTTGAGACGTCGGTCGAGCGCGGGAACAAATTTGTCGAGAAGGTCGCACGCACAAAGAGATTTGTCGAGAGTGACATAAATTTGTCGAGACGTTGGTAGAGTACGGGAAGAAATTTGTCGAGACGTCGATTGAGCGCGGAACGGATTCTGTCGAGACGGTCGAGCACAGGAAGAGATTTTCTGAGCCTTACAGAAATTTGTCGAGACGTCGGTCGAGCATGGGAAGAAATTTGTCGAGCGTTACAGAAATTTCTCGAGACGTCTGTCGAGCGCAGGGAGCAATCTGCTGAGACGGTCGAGAGCGGGAACAAATTTGTCGAGAGTGACAGAAGTTTGTCGAGACGTCGGTCGTGCGCAGTTCGAAATTAATCGACAGTGACAGAAATTTGTTGAGACGCCGGTCAAGCACGGGAAGAAATTTGCTGAGAGTGACAGAAATTTGTCGAGACGTCGGTCGAGCTGAGGAATAAATTTGTTAAGGCTTTGGTTTACATGGGAACAAATTTATCGACAGTGACAGAAATTTGTCGAGACGTCGGTCGAGCAGGGGAATAAATCTGTCGAGGCACTTGAGCTCAGGGAGAGATTTGTCGAGCGAGACAGAAATTTGTCGAGATGTCGGTCGAGCACGGGAATAAATCTGTCGAGAAGTCAGTCAAGAGCGGGGAGAAATTTATCGAGCGTTACAGTAATTTGTTGAGACGTCGGTCGAGCGCGGGAACAAATTTGTCGAGAAGGTCGCACGCAGAAAGAGATTTGTCGAGAGTGACACAAATTTGTCGAGACGTCGGTCAAGCGCGGAAAGGATTCTGTCGAGACGGTCGAGCACAGGAAGAGATTTTCTGAGCCTTACAGAAATTTGTCGAGACGTCGGTCGAGCTGAGGAATAAATTTGTTAAAGCTTTGGTTGAGATGGGAACAAATTTGTCGATCGTGACACAAATTTGTCGAGACGTTGGTAGAGCACGGGAAGAAATTTGTCGAGATGTCAGTCAAGCGCGGGAAGGAATCTGTCGAGACGGTCGAGCGCGGGAAGGAATTTATCGACAGTGACAGAAATTTGTCGAGACGTCGGTCGAGCAGGGGAATAAATCTGTCGAGGCACTTGAGCTCGGGAAGAGATTTGTCGAGCGAGACAGAAATTTGTCGAGACGTCGGTCGAGCATGGGAAGAAATCTGTCAAGACGTCCGTCGAGCCGAGGAATAAATATGTTAAAGCTTTGGTTGAGATGGCAACAAATTTGTCGATCGTGACACAAATTTGTCGAGACGTTGGTCGAGCGCAGGAAGAAATTTGCCGACATATCAGTCGAGAGCAGGAAAAAATTCTTCGAGCGTGACAGATATTTGTCGAGATGTCAGCTTAAAGCAGGAAGAAAACTGTTCAGACGGCCGAGCGCGGGAGGAGTTTTATCGGGAGTGACGGGAAGAAATTTGTCGAGACGTCGGTCGAGCACGGGAAGGAATCTGTCGAGAAGTCACTCGAGCGCGGGGAGAAATCTGTTGAGCGTTACAGTAATTTTTTGAGACGTCGGTCGAGCGCGGGAACAAATTTATCGAGAAGGTCGCACGCACAAAGAGATTTGTCGAGAGTGACACAAATTTGTCGAGACGTTGGTCGAGCACGGGAATAAATCTGTCGAGGCACTTGAGCTCAGGGAGAGATTTATCGAGCGAGACAGAAATTTGTCGAGACGTCGATCGAGCGCGGAACGGATTCTGTCGAGACGGTCGAGTAAGAGCAGGGAGAAATTTATCGAACGTTACAGTAATTTGTTGAGATGTCGGTCGAGCGCGGGAACAAATTTGTCGAGAAGGTCGCACGCACAAAGAGATTTGTTGAGAATGACATAAATTTGTTGAGACGTTGGTAGAATACGGGAAGATATTTGTCGAGACGTCGATCTAGCGCGGAACGGATTCTGTCGAGACGGTCGAGCACAGGAAGAGATTTTCTGAGCCTTACAGAAATTTCTCGAGACGTCGGTCGAGCACGGGAACAAATCTCTCGAGACGGTCAAGCGCGGGAAGAAATTTGTCGAGAGTGATCGAAACTTGTCCAGACATCGGTCGAGCGCGGGAACAAATCTCTCGAGATGTCGGTCAAGAGCGTGAAGAAATTTGTCGAGAGTGACAGAAATTTGTCGAGATGTCAGTCAAGCGCGGGAAGGAATCTGTCGAGACGGTCGAGCGCGGGAAGGAATTTATCGACAGTGACAGAAATTTGTCGAGACGTCGGTCGAGCAGGGGAATAAATCTGTCGAGGCACTTGAGCTCGGGAAGAGATTTGTCGAGCGAGATAGAAATTTGTCGAGACGTCGGTCGAGCATGGGAAGAAATCTGTCAAGACGTCGGTCGAGCCGAGGAATAAATTTGTTAAAGCTTTGGTTGAGATGGGAACAAATTTGTCGATCGTGACACAAATTTGTCGAGATGTTGGTAGAGCACGGGAAGAAATCTGTCGAGACGTCGATCGAGCGCGGAACGGATTCTGTCGAGACGGTCGAGCACAGGAAGAGATTTTCTGAGCCTTACAGAAATTTCTCGAGACGTCGGTCTAGCTTGGGAAGGAATCTGTCGAGAGTCACAGAATTTTTTCGAGACGTGGGTCGAGCGCGAGAAAGAATCTGTCAAGAGTGACAGAAATTTGTCGAGACGTTGGTCGAGCGCAGGAAGAAATTTGCCGACATATCAGTCGAGAGCAGGAAAAAATTCTTCGAGCGTGACAGATACTTGTCGAGATGTCAGCTTAAATCAGGAAGAAAACTGTTCAGACGGCCGAGCGCGGGAGGAGTTTTATCGAGAGTGACGGGAAGAAATTTGTCGAGACGTCGGTCGAGCACGGGAAGGAATCTTTCGAGAAGTCACTGGAGCACGGGGAGAAATCTGTTGAGCGTTACAGTAATTTTTTGAGACGTCGGTCGAGCGCGGGAACAAATTTATCGAGAAGGTCGCACGCACAAAGAGATTTGTCGAGAGTGACACAAATTTGTCGAGACGTTGGTCGAGCACGGGAATAAATTTGTCGAGGCACTTCAGCTCAGGGAGAGATTTGTCGAGCGAGACAGAAATTTGTCGAGACGTCGATCGAGCGCGGAACGGATTCTGTCGAGACGGTCGAGTAAGAGCGGGGAAAAATTTATCGAACGTTACAGTAATTTGTTGAGACGTCGGTCGAGCGCGGGAACAAATTTGTCGAGAAGGTCGCACGCACAAAGAGATTTGTCGAGAGTGACAGAAATTTGTTGAGACGTCGGTCGAGCAGGGGAATAAATCTGTCGAGGCACTTGAGCTCAGGGAGAGATTTGTCGAGCGAGACAGAAATTTGTCGAGATGTCGGTCGAGCACGGGAATAAATCTGTCGAGAAGTCAGTCAAGAGCGGGGAGAAATTTATCGAGCGTTACAGTAATTTGTTGAGACGTCGGTCGAGCGCGGGAACAAATTTGTCGAGAAGGTCGCACGCACAAAGAGATTTGTCGAGAGTGACACAAATTTGTCGAGACGTCGGTCGAGCGCGGAAAGGATTCTGTCGAGACGGTCGAGCACAGGAAGAGATTTTCTGAGCCTTACAGAAATTTGTCGAGACGTCGGTCGAGAACGGGAAGAAATCTGTCAAGACGTCGGTCGAGCCGAGGAATAAATTTGTTAAAGCTTTGGTTGAGATGGGAACAAATTTGTCGATCGTGACACAAATTTGTCGAGACGTTGGTAGAGCACGGGAAGAAATTTGTCGAGACGTCGATCGAGCGCGGAAAGGATTCTGTCGAGACGGTCGAGCACAGGAAGAGATTTTCTGAGCCTTACAGAAATTTGTCGAGACGTCGGTCGAGAACGGGAAGAAATCTGTCAAGACGTCGGTCGAGCCGAGGAATAAATTTGTTAAAGCTTTGGTTGAGATGGCAACAAATTTGTCGATCGTGACACAAATTTGTCGAGACGTTGGTCGAGCGCAGGAAGAAATTTGCCGACATATCAGTCGAGAGCAGGAAAAAATTCTTCGAGCGTGACAGATATTTGTCGAGATGTCAGCTTAAAGCAGGAAGAAAACTGTTCAGACGGCCGAGCGCGGGAGGAGTTTTATCGAGAGTGACGGGAAGAAATTTGTCAAGACGTCGGTCGAGCACGGGAAGGAATCTGTCGAGAAGTCACTCGAGCGCGGGCAGAAATCTGTTGAGCGTTACAGTAATTTTTTGAGACGTCGGTCGAGCGCGGGAACAAATTTATCGAGAAGGTCGCACGCACAAAGAGATTTGTCGAGAGTGACACAAATTTGTCGAGACGTTGGTCGAGCACGGGAATAAATCTGTCGAGGCACTTGAGCTCAGGGAGAGATTTGTCGAGCGAGACAGAAATTTGTCGAGACGTCGATCGAGCGCGGAACGGATTCTGTCGAGACGGTCGAGTAAGAGCGGGGAGAAATTTATCGAGCGTTACAGTAATTTGTTGAGACGTCGGTCGAGCGCAGGAACAAATTTGTCGAGAAGGTCGCACGCACAAAGAGATTTGTCGAGAGTGACATAAATTTGTCGAGACGTTGGTAGAGTACGGGAAGAAATTTGTCGAGACGTCGATTGAGCGCGGAACGGATTCTGTCGAGACGGTCGAGCACAGGAAGAGATTTTCTGAGCCTTACAGAAATTTGTCGAGACGTCGGTCGAGCATGGGAAGAAATTTGTCGAGCGTTACAGAAATTTCTCGAGACGTCTGTCGAGCGCAGGGAGCAATCTGCTGAGACGGTCGAGAGCGGGAACAAATTTGTCGAGATTGACAGAAGTTTGTCGAGACGTCGGTCGTGCGCAGTTCGAAATTAATCGACAGTGACAGAAATTTGTCGAGACGTCGGTCGAGCTGAGGAATAAATTTGTTAAGGCTTTGGTTTACATGGGAACAAATTTATCGACAGTGACAGAAATTTGTCGAGACGTCGGTCGAGCAGGGGAATAAATCTGTCGAGGCACTTGAGCTCAGGGAGAGATTTGTCGAGCGAGACAGAAATTTGTCGAGATGTCGGTCGAGCACGGGAATAAATCTGTCGAGAAGTCAGTCAAGAGCGGGGAGAAATTTATCGAGCGTTACAGTAATTTGTTGAGACGTCGGTCGAGCGCGGGAACAAATTTGTCGAGAAGGTCGCACGCACAAAGAGATTTGTCGAGAGTGACACAAATTTGTCGAGACGTCGGTCAAGCGCGGAAAGGATTCTGTCGAGACGGTCGAGCACAGGAAGAGATTTTCTGAGCCTTACAGAAATTTGTCGAGACGTCGGTCGAGAACGGGAAGAAATCTGTCAAGACGTCGGTCGAGCCGAGGAATAAATTTGTTAAAGCTTTGGTTGAGATGGCAACAAATTTGTCGATCGTGACACAAATTTGTCGAGACGTTGGTCGAGCGCAGGAAGAAATTTGCCGACATATCAGTCGAGAGCTTGAAAAAATTCTTCTAGCGTGACAGATATTTGTCGAGATGTCAGCTTAAAGCAGGAAGAAAACTGTTCAGACGGCCGAGCGCGGGAGGAGTTTTATCGAGAGTGACGGGAAGAAATTTTTCGAGACGTCGGTCGAGCACGGGAAGGAATCTGTCGAGAAGTCACTGGAGCGCGGGGAGAAATCTGTTGAGCGTTACAGTAATTTTTTGAGACGTCGGTCGAGCGCGGGAACAAATTTATCGAGAAGGTCGCACGCACAAAGAGATTTGTCGAGAGTGACACAAATTTGTCGAGACGTTGGTCGAGCACGGGAATAAATCTGTCGAGGCACTTGAGCTCAGGGAGAGATTTATCGAGCGAGACAGAAATTTGTCGAGACGTCGATCGAGCGCGGAACGGATTCTGTCGAGACGGTCGAGTAAGAGCGGGGAGAAATTTATCGAGCGTTACAGTAATTTGTTGAGATGTCGGTAGAGCGCGGGAACAAATTTGTCGAGAAGGTCGCACGCACAAAGAGATTTGTCGAGAATGACATAAATTTGTTGAGACGTTGGTAGAGTACGGGAAGATATTTGTCGAGACGTCGATCGAGCGCGGAACGGATTCTGTCGAGACGGTCGAGCACAGGAAGAGATTTTCTGAGCCTTACAGAAATTTGTCAAGACGTCGGTCGAGCGCGGGAACAAATTTGTCGAGAAGGTCGCACGCACAAAGAGATTTGTCGAGAGTGACACAAATTTGTCGAGACGTCGGTCAAGCGCGGAAAGGATTCTGTCGAGACGGTCGAGCACAGGAAGAGATTTTCTGAGCCTTACAGAAATTTGTCGAGACGTCGGTCGAGAACGGGAAGAAATCTGTCAAGACGTCGGTCGAGCTGAGGAATAAATTTGTTAAAGCTTTGGTTGAGATGGGAACAAATTTGTCGATCGTGACACAAATTTGTCGAGACGTTGGTAGAGCACGGGAAGAAATTTGTCGAGATGTCAGTCAAGCGCGGGAAGGAATCTGTCGAGACGGTCGAGCGCGGGAAGGAATTTATCGACAGTGACAGAAATTTGTCGAGACGTCGGTCGAGCAGGGGAATAAATCTGTCGAGGCACTTGAGCTCGGGAAGAGATTTGTCGAGCGAGACAGAAATTTGTCGATACGTCGGTCGAGCATGGGAAGAAATCTGTCAAGACATCGGTCGAGCTGAGGAATAAATTTGTTAAAGCTTTGGTTGAGATGGGAACAAATTTGTCGATCGTGACACAAATTTGTCAAGATGTTGGTAGAGCACGGGAAGAAATCTGTCGAGACGTCGATCGAGCGCGGAACGGATTCTGTCGAGACGGTCGAGCACAGGAAGAGATTTTCTGAGCCTTACAGAAATTTCTCGAGACGTCGGTCGAGCACGGGAACAAATCTCTCGAGACGGTCAAGCGCGGGAAGAAATTTGTCGAGAGTGATCGAAATTTGTCCAGACATCGGTCGAGCGCGGGAACAAATCTCTCGAGATGTCGGTCAAGAGCGTGAAGAAATTTGTCGAGAGTGACAGAAATTTGTCGAGATGTCAGTCAAGCGCGGGAAGGAATCTGTCGAGACGGTCGAGCGCGGGAAGGAATTTATCGACAGTGACAGAAATTTGTCGAGACGTCGGTCAAGCAGGGGAATAAATCTGTCGAGGCACTTGAGCTCGGGAAGAGATTTGTCGAGCGAGACAGAAATTTGTCGAGACGTCGGTCGAGCATGGGAAGAAATCTGTCAAGACGTCGGTCGAGCCGAGGAATAAATTTGTTAAAGCTTTGGTTGAGATGGCAACAAATTTGTCGATCGTGACACAAATTTGTCGAGACGTTGGTAGAACACGGGAAGAAATTTGCCGACATATCAGTCGAGAGCAGGAAAAAATTCTTCGAGCGTGACAGATATTTGTTGAGATGTCAGTCTAAAGCAGGAAGAAAACTGTTCAGACGGCCGAGCGCGGGAGGAGTTTTATCGAGAGTGACGGGAAGAAATTTGTCGAGACGTCGGTCGAGCACGGGAAGGAATCTGTCGAGAAGTCACTCGAGCGCGGGGAGAAATCTGTTGAGCGTTACAGTAATTTTTTGAGACGTCGGTCGAGCGCGGGAACAAATTTATCGAGAAGGTCGCACGCACAAAGAGATTTGTCGAGAGTGACACAAATTTGTCGAGACGTTGGTCGAGCACGGGAATAAATCTGTCGAGGCACTTGAGCTCAGGGAGAGATTTATCGAGCGAGACAGAAATTTGTCGAGACGTCGATCGAGCGCGGAACGGATTCTGTTGAGACGGTCGAGTAAGAGCGGGGAGAAATTTATCGAGCGTTACAGTAATTTGTTGAGATGTCGGTAGAGCGCGGGAACAAATTTGTCGAGAAGGTCGCACGCACAAAGAGATTTGTCGAGAATGACATAAATTTGTTGAGACGTTGGTAGAGTACGGGAAGATATTTGTCGAGACGTCGATCGAGCGCGGAACGGATTCTGTCGAGACGGTCGAGCACAGGAAGAGATTTTCTGAGCCTTACAGAAATTTGTCGAGACGTCGGTCGAGCGCGGGAACAAATTTGTCGAGAAGGTCGCACGCACAAAGAGATTTGTCGAGAGTGACACAAATTTGTCGAGACGTCGGTCAAGCGCGGAAAGGATTCTGTCGAGACGGTCGAGCACAGGAAGAGATTTTCTGAGCCTTACAGAAATTTGTCGAGACGTCGGTCGAGAACGGGAAGAAATCTGTCAAGACGTCGGTCGAGCTGAGGAATAAATTTGTTAAAGCTTTGGTTGAGATGGGAACAAATTTGTCGATCGTGACACAAATTTGTCGAGACGTTGGTAGAGCACGGGAAGAAATTTGTCGAGATGTCAGTCAAGCGCGGGAAGGAATCTGTCGAGACGGTCGAGCGCGGGAAGGAATTTATCGACAGTGACAGAAATTTGTCGATACGTCGGTCGAGCATGGGAAGAAATCTGTCAAGACATCGGTCGAGCTGAGGAATAAATTTGTTAAAGCTTTGGTTGAGATGGGAACAAATTTGTCGATCGTGACACAAATTTGTCAAGATGTTGGTAGAGCACGGGAAGAAATCTGTCGAGACGTCGATCGAGCGCGGAACGGATTCTGTCGAGACGGTCGAGCACAGGAAGAGATTTTCTGAGCCTTACAGAAATTTCTCGAGACGTCGGTCGAGCACGGGAACAAATCTCTCGAGACGGTCAAGCGCGGGAAGAAATTTGTCGAGAGTGATCGAAATTTGTCCAGACATCGGTCGAGCGCGGGAACAAATCTCTCGAGATGTCGGTCAAGAGCGTGAAGAAATTTGTCGAGAGTGACAGAAATTTGTCGAGATGTCAGTCAAGCGCGGGAAGGAATCTGTCGAGACGGTCGAGCGCGGGAAGGAATTTATCGACAGTGACAGAAATTTGTCGAGACGTCGGTCGAGCAGGGGAATAAATCTGTCGAGGCACTTGAGCTCGGGAAGAGATTTGTCGAGCGAGACAGAAATTTGTCGAGACGTCGGTCGAGCATGGGAAGAAATCTGTCAAGACGTCGGTCGAGCCGAGGAATAAATTTGTTAAAGCTTTGGTTGAGATGGCAACAAATTTGTCGATCGTGACACAAATTTGTCGAGACGTTGGTAGAACACGGGAAGAAATTTGCCGACATATCAGTCGAGAGCAGGAAAAAATTCTTCGAGCGTGACAGATATTTGTTGAGATGTCAGTCTAAAGCAGGAAGAAAACTGTTCAGACGGCCGAGCGCGGGAGGAGTTTTATCGAGAGTGACGGGAAGAAATTTGTCGAGACGTCGGTCGAGCACGGGAAGGAATCTGTCGAGAAGTCACTCGAGCGCGGGGAGAAATCTGTTGAGCGTTACAGTAATTTTTTGAGACGTCGGTCGAGCGCGGGAACAAATTTATCGAGAAGGTCGCACGCACAAAGAGATTTGTCGAGAGTGACACAAATTTGTCGAGACGTTGGTCGAGCACGGGAATAAATCTGTCGAGGCACTTGAGCTCAGGGAGAGATTTGTCGAGCGAGACAGAAATTTGTCGAGACGTCGATCGAGCGCGGAACGGATTCTGTCGAGACGGTCGAGTAAGAGCAGGGAGAAATTTATCGAGCGTTACAGTAATTTGTTGAGATGTCGGTCAAGCGCGGGAACAAATTTGTCGAGAAGGTCGCACGCACAAAGAGATTTGTTGAGAATGACATAAATTTGTTGAGACGTTGGTAGAGTACGGGAAGATATTTGTCGAGACGTCGATCGAGCGCGGAACGGATTCTGTCGAGACGGTCGAGCACAGGAAGAGATTTTCTGAGCCTTACAGAAATTTCTCGAGACGTCGGTCGAGCATGGGAAGAAATTTGTCGAGCGTTACAGAAATTTCTCGAGACGTCTGTCGAGCGCAGGGAGCAATCTGCTGAGACGGTCGAGAGCGGGAACAAATTTGTCAAGAGTGACAGAAGTTTGTCGAGACGTCGGTCGTGCGCAGTTCGAAATTTATCGACAGTGACAGAAATTTGTTGAGACGCCGGTCAAGCACGGGAAGAAATTTGCTGAGAGTGACAGAAATTTGTCGAGACGTCGGTCGAGCTGAGGAATAAATTTGTTAAGGCTTTGGTTTACATGGGAACAAATTTATCGACAGTGACAGAAATTTGTCGAGACGTCGGTCGAGCAGGGGAATAAATCTGTCGAGGCACTTGAGCTCAGGGAGAGATTTGTCGAGCGAGACAGAAATATGTCGAGATGTCGGTCGAGCACGGGAATAAATCTGTCGAGAAGTCAGTCAAGAGCGGGGAGAAATTTATCGAGCGTTACAGTAATTTGTTGAGACGTCGGTCGAGCGCGGGAACAAATTTGTCGAGAAGGTCGCACGCACAAAGAGATTTGTCGAGAGTGACACAAATTTGTCGAGACGTCGGTCGAGCGCGGAAAGGATTCTGTCGAGACGGTCGAGCACAGGAAGAGATTTTCTGAGCCTTACAGAAATTTGTCGAGACGTCGGTCGAGAACGGGAAGAAATCTGTCAAGACGTCGGTCGAGCTGAGGAATAAATTTGTTAAAGCTTTGGTTGAGATGGGAACAAATTTGTCGATCGTGACACAAATTTGTCGAGACGTTGGTAGAGCACGGGAAGAAATTTGTCGAGACGTCGATCGAGCGCGGAAAGGATTCTGTCGAGACGGTCGAGCACAGGAAGAGATTTTCTGAGCCTTACAGAAATTTGTCGAGACGTCGGTCGAGAACGGGAAGAAATCTGTCAAGACGTCGGTCGAGCCGAGGAATAAATTTGTTAAAGCTTTGGTTGAGATGGGAACAAATTTGTCGATCGTGACACAAATTTGTCGAGACGTTGGTAGAGCACGGGAAGAAATCTGTCGAGACGTCGGTCGAGCGCGGAAAGGATTCTGTCGAGACGGTCGAGCACAGGAAGAGATTTTCTGAGCCTTACAGAAATTTCTCGAGACGTCGGTCTAGCTTGGGAAGGAATCTGTCGAGAGTCACAGAATTTTTTCGAGACGTGGGTCGAGCGCGAGAAAGAATCTGTCAAGAGTGACAGAAATTTGTCGAGACGTTGGTCGTGCGCAGGAAGAAATTTGCCGACATATCAGTCGAGAGCAGGAAAAAATTCTTCGAGCGTGACAGATATTTGTCGAGATGTCAGCTTAAAGCAGGAAGAAAACTGTTCAGACGGCCGAGCGCGGGAGGAGTTTTATCGAGAGTGACGGGAAGAAATTTGTCGAGACGTCGGTCGAGCACGGGAAGGAATCTGTCGAGAAGTCACTCGAGCGCGGGGAGAAATCTGTTGAGCGTTACAGTAATTTTTTGAGACGTCGGTCGAGCGCGGGAACAAATTTATCGAGAAGGTCGCACGCACAAAGAGATTTGTCGAGAGTGACACAAATTTGTCGAGACGTTGGTCGAGCACGGGAATAAATCTGTCGAGGCACTTGAGCTCAGGGAGAGATTTGTCGAGCGAGACAGAAATTTGTCGAGACGTCGATCGAGCGCGGAACGGATTCTGTCGAGACGGTCGAGTAAGAGCAGGGAGAAATTTATCGAGCGTTACAGTAATTTGTTGAGATGTCGGTCGAGCACGGGAACAAATTTGTCGAGAAGGTCGCACGCACAAAGAGATTTGTTGAGAATGACATAAATTTGTTGAGACGTTGGTAGAGTACGGGAAGATATTTGTCGAGACGTCGATCGAGCGCGGAACGGATTCTGTCGAGACGGTCGAGCACAGGAAGAGATTTTCTGAGCCTTACAGAAATTTGTCGAGACGTCGGTCGAGAACGGGAAGAAATCTGTCAAGACGTCGGTCGAGCCGAGGAATAAATTTGTTAAAGCTTTGGTTGAGATGGGAACAAATTTGTCGATCGTGACACAAATTTGTCGAGACGTTGGTAGAGCACGGGAAGAAATCTGTCGAGACGTCGGTCGAGCGCGGAAAGGATTCTGTCGAGACGGTCGAGCACAGGAAGAGATTTTCTGAGCCTTACAGAAATTTCTCGAGACGTCGGTCTAGCTTGGGAAGGAATCTGTCGAGAGTCACAGAATTTTTTCGAGACGTGGGTCGAGCGCGAGAAAGAATCTGTCAAGAGTGACAGAAATTTGTCGAGACGTTGGTCGTGCGCAGGAAGAAATTTGCCGACATATCAGTCGAGAGCAGGAAAAAATTCTTCGAGCGTGGCAGATATTTGTCGAGATGTCAGCTTAAAGCAGGAAGAAAACTGTTCAGACGGCCGAGCGCGGGAGGAGTTTTATCGAGAGTGACGGGAAGAAATTTGTCGAGACGTCGGTCGAGCACGGGAAGGAATCTGTCGAGAAGTCACTCGAGCGCGGGGAGAAATCTGTTGAGCGTTACAGTAATTTTTTGAGACGTCGGTCGAGCGCGGGAACAAATTTATCGAGAAGGTCGCACGCACAAAGAGATTTGTCGAGAGTGACACAAATTTGTCGAGACGTTGGTCGAGCACGGGAATAAATCTGTCGAGGCACTTGAGCTCAGGGAGAGATTTGTCGAGCGAGACAGAAATTTGTCGAGACGTCGATCGAGCGCGGAACGGATTCTGTCGAGACGGTCGAGTAAGAGCAGGGAGAAATTTATCGAGCGTTACAGTAATTTGTTGAGATGTCGGTCGAGCGCGGGAACAAATTTGTCGAGAAGGTCGCACGCACAAAGAGATTTGTTGAGAATGACATAAATTTGTCGAGACGTTGGTAGAGTACGGGAAGAAATTTGTCGAGACGTCGATCGAGCGCGGAACGGATTCTGTCGAGACGGTCGAGCACAGGAAGAGATTTTCTGAGCCTTACAGAAATTTGTCGAGACGTCGGTCGAGCATGGGAAGAAATTTGTCGAGCGTTACAGAAATTTCTCGAGACGTCTGTCGAGCGCAGGGAGCAATCTGCTGAGACGGTCGAGAGCGGGAACAAATTTGTCGAGAGTGACAGAAGTTTGTCGAGACGTCGGTCGTGCGCAGTTCGAAATTAATCGACAGTGACAGAAATTTGTTGAGACGCCGGTCAAGCACGGGAAGAAATTTGCTGAGAGTGACAGAAATTTGTCGAGACGTCGGTCGAGCTGAGGAATAAATTTGTTAAGGCTTTGGTTTACATGGGAACAAATTTATCGACAGTGACAGAAATTTGTCGAGACGTCGGTCGAGCAGGGGAATAAATCTGTCGAGGCACTTGAGCTCAGGGAGAGATTTGTCGAGCGAGACAGAAATTTGTCGAGATGTCGGTCGAGCACGGGAATAAATCTGTCGAGAAGTCAGTCAAGAGCGGGGAGAAATTTATCGAGCGTTACAGTAATTTGTTGAGACGTCGGTCGAGCGCGGGAACAAATTTGTCGAGAAGGTCGCACGCACAAAGAGATTTGTCGAGAGTGACACAAATTTGTCGAGACGTCGGTCAAGCGCGGAAAGGATTCTGTCGAGACGGTCGAGCACAGGAAGAGATTTTCTGAGCCTTACAGAAATTTGTCGAGACGTCGGTCGAGAACGGGAAGAAATCTGTCAAGACGTCGGTCGAGCCGAGGAATAAATTTGTTAAAGCTTTGGTTGAGATGGCAACAAATTTGTCGATCGTGACACAAATTTGTCGAGACGTTGGTCGAGCGCAGGAAGAAATTTGCCGACATATCAGTCGAGAGCTTGAAAAAATTCTTCTAGCGTGACAGATATTTGTCGAGATGTCAGCTTAAAGCAGGAAGAAAACTGTTCAGACGGCCGAGCGCGGGAGGAGTTTTATCGAGAGTGACGGGAAGAAATTTTTCGAGACGTCGGTCGAGCACGGGAAGGAATCTGTCGAGAAGTCACTGGAGCGCGGGGAGAAATCTGTTGAGCGTTACAGTAATTTTTTGAGACGTCGGTCGAGCGCGGGAACAAATTTATCGAGAAGGTCGCACGCACAAAGAGATTTGTCGAGAGTGACACAAATTTGTCGAGACGTTGGTCGAGCACGGGAATAAATCTGTCGAGGCACTTGAGCTCAGGGAGAGATTTATCGAGCGAGACAGAAATTTGTCGAGACGTCGATCGAGCGCGGAACGGATTCTGTCGATACGGTCGAGTAAGAGCGGGGAGAAATTTATCGAGCGTTACAGTAATTTGTTGAGATGTCGGTAGAGCGCGGGAACAAATTTGTCGAGAAGGTCGCACGCACAAAGAGATTTGTCGAGAATGACATAAATTTGTTGAGACGTTGGTAGAGTACGGGAAGATATTTGTCGAGACGTCGATTGAGCGCGGAACGGATTCTGTCGAGACGGTCGAGCACAGGAAGAGATTTTCTGAGCCTTACAGAAATTTGTCAAGACGTCGGTCGAGCGCGGGAACAAATTTGTCGAGAAGGTCGCACGCACAAAGAGATTTGTCGAGAGTGACACAAATTTGTCGAGACGTCGGTCAAGCGCGGAAAGGATTCTGTCGAGACGGTCGAGCACAGGAAGAGATTTTCTGAGCCTTACAGAAATTTGTCGAGACGTCGGTCGAGAACGGGAAGAAATCTGTCAAGACGTCGGTCGAGCTGAGGAATAAATTTGTTAAAGCTTTGGTTGAGATGGGAACAAATTTGTCGATCGTGACACAAATTTGTCGAGACGTTGGTAGAGCACGGGAAGAAATTTGTCGAGATGTCAGTCAAGCGCGGGAAGGAATCTGTCGAGACGGTCGAGCGCGGGAAGGAATTTATCGACAGTGACAGAAATTTGTCGAGACGTCGGTCGAGCAGGGGAATAAATCTGTCGAGGCACTTGAGCTCGGGAAGAGATTTGTCGAGCGAGACAGAAATTTGTCGATACGTCGGTCGAGCATGGGAAGAAATCTGTCAAGACATCGGTCGAGCTGAGGAATAAATTTGTTAAAGCTTTGGTTGAGATGGGAACAAATTTGTCGATCGTGACACAAATTTGTCAAGATGTTGGTAGAGCACGGGAAGAAATCTGTCGAGACGTCGATCGAGCGCGGAACGGATTCTGTCGAGACGGTCGAGCACAGGAAGAGATTTTCTGAGCCTTACAGAAATTTCTCGAGACGTCGGTCGAGCACGGGAACAAATCTCTCGAGACGGTCAAGCGCGGGAAGAAATTTGTCGAGAGTGATCGAAATTTGTCCAGACATCGGTCGAGCGCGGGAACAAATCTCTCGAGATGTCGGTCAAGAGCGTGAAGAAATTTGTCGAGAGTGACAGAAATTTGTCGAGATGTCAGTCAAGCGCGGGAAGGAATCTGTCGAGACGGTCGAGCGCGGGAAGGAATTTATCGACAGTGACAGAAATTTGTCGAGACGTCGGTCAAGCAGGGGAATAAATCTGTCGAGGCACTTGAGCTCGGGAAGAGATTTGTCGAGCGAGACAGAAATTTGTCGAGACGTCGGTCGAGCATGGGAAGAAATCTGTCAAGACGTCGGTCGAGCCGAGGAATAAATTTGTTAAAGCTTTGGTTGAGATGGCAACAAATTTGTCGATCGTGACACAAATTTGTCGAGACGTTGGTAGAACACGGGAAGAAATTTGCCGACATATCAGTCGAGAGCAGGAAAAAATTCTTCGAGCGTGACAGATATTTGTTGAGATGTCAGTCTAAAGCAGGAAGAAAACTGTTCAGACGGCCGAGCGCGGGAGGAGTTTTATCGAGAGTGACGGGAAGAAATTTGTCGAGACGTCGGTCGAGCACGGGAAGGAATCTGTCGAGAAGTCACTCGAGCGCGGGGAGAAATCTGTTGAGCGTTACAGTAATTTTTTGAGACGTCGGTCGAGCGCGGGAACAAATTTATCGAGAAGGTCGCACGCACAAAGAGATTTGTCGAGAGTGACACAAATTTGTCGAGACGTTGGTCGAGCACGGGAATAAATCTGTCGAGGCACTTGAGCTCAGGGAGAGATTTGTCGAGCGAGACAGAAATTTGTCGAGACGTCGATCGAGCGCGGAACGGATTCTGTCGAGACGGTCGAGTAAGAGCGGGGAGAAATTTATCGAGCGTTACAGTAATTTGTTGAGATGTCGGTCGAGCGCGGGAACAAATTTGTCGAGAAGGTCGCACGCACAAAGAGATTTGTTGAGAATGACATAAATTTGTTGAGACGTTGGTAGAGTACGGGAAGATATTTGTCGAGACGTCGATCGAGCGCGGAACGGATTCTGTCGAGACGGTCGAGCACAGGAAGAGATTTTCTGAGCCTTACAGAAATTTCTCGAGACGTCGGTCGAGCACGGGAACAAATCTCTCGAGACGGTCAAGCGCGGGAAGAAATTTGTCGAGAGTGATCGAAATTTGTCCAGACATCGGTCGAGCGTGGGAACAAATCTCTCGAGATGTCGGTCAAGAGCGTGAAGAAATTTGTCGAGAGTGACAGAAATTTGTCGAGATGTCAGTCAAGCGCGGGAAGGAATCTGTCGAGACGGTCGAGCGCGGGAAGGAATTTATCGACAGTGACAGAAATTTGTCGAGACGTCGGTCGAGCAGGGGAATAAATCTGTCGAGGCACTTGAGCTCAGGGAGAGATTTGTCGAGCGAGACAGAAATTTGTCGAGATGTCGGTTGAGCACGGGAATAAATCTGTCGAGAAGTCAGTCAAGAGCGGGGAGAAATTTATCGAACGTTACAGTAATTTGTTGAGACGTCGGTCGAGCGCGGGAACAAATTTGCCGACATATCAGTCGAGAGCTTGAAAAAATTCTTCTAGCGTGACAGATATTTGTCGAGATGTCAGCTTAAAGCAGGAAGAAAACTGTTCAGACGGCCGAGCGCGGGAGGAGTTTTATCGAGAGTGACGGGAAGAAATTTTTCGAGACGTCGGTCGAGCACGGGAAGGAATCTGTCGAGAAGTCACTGGAGCGCGGGGAGAAATCTGTTGAGCGTTACAGTAATTTTTTGAGACGTCGGTCGAGCGCGGGAACAAATTTATCGAGAAGGTCGCACGCACAAAGAGATTTGTCGAGAGTGACACAAATTTGTCGAGACGTTGGTCGAGCACGGGAATAAATCTGTCGAGGCACTTGAGCTCAGGGAGAGATTTATCGAGCGAGACAGAAATTTGTCGAGACGTCGATCGAGCGCGGAACGGATTCTGTCGAGACGGTCGAGTAAGAGCGGGGAGAAATTTATCGAGCGTTACAGTAATTTGTTGAGATGTCGGTAGAGCGCGGGAACAAATTTGTCGAGAAGGTCGCACGCACAAAGAGATTTGTCGAGAATGACATAAATTTGTTGAGACGTTGGTAGAGTACGGGAAGATATTTGTCGAGACGTCGATCGAGCGCGGAACGGATTCTGTCGAGACGGTCGAGCACAGGAAGAGATTTTCTGAGCCTTACAGAAATTTGTCAAGACGTCGGTCGAGCGCGGGAACAAATTTGTCGAGAAGGTCGCACGCACAAAGAGATTTGTCGAGAGTGACACAAATTTGTCGAGACGTCGGTCAAGCGCGGAAAGGATTCTGTCGAGACGGTCGAGCACAGGAAGAGATTTTCTGAGCCTTACAGAAATTTGTCGAGACGTCGGTCGAGAACGGGAAGAAATCTGTCAAGACGTCGGTCGAGCTGAGGAATAAATTTGTTAAAGCTTTGGTTGAGATGGGAACAAATTTGTCGATCGTGACACAAATTTGTCGAGACGTTGGTAGAGCACGGGAAGAAATTTGTCGAGATGTCAGTCAAGCGCGGGAAGGAATCTGTCGAGACGGTCGAGCGCGGGAAGGAATTTATCGACAGTGACAGAAATTTGTCGAGACGTCGGTCGAGCAGGGGAATAAATCTGTCGAGGCACTTGAGCTCGGGAAGAGATTTGTCGAGCGAGACAGAAATTTGTCGATACGTCGGTCGAGCATGGGAAGAAATCTGTCAAGACATCGGTCGAGCTGAGGAATAAATTTGTTAAAGCTTTGGTTGAGATGGGAACAAATTTGTCGATCGTGACACAAATTTGTCAAGATGTTGGTAGAGCACGGGAAGAAATCTGTCGAGACGTCGATCGAGCGCGGAACGGATTCTGTCGAGACGGTCGAGCACAGGAAGAGATTTTCTGAGCCTTACAGAAATTTCTCGAGACGTCGGTCGAGCACGGGAACAAATCTCTCGAGACGGTCAAGCGCGGGAAGAAATTTGTCGAGAGTGATCGAAATTTGTCCAGACATCGGTCGAGCGCGGGAACAAATCTCTCGAGATGTCGGTCAAGAGCGTGAAGAAATTTGTCGAGAGTGACAGAAATTTGTCGAGATGTCAGTCAAGCGCGGGAAGGAATCTGTCGAGACGGTCGAGCGCGGGAAGGAATTTATCGACAGTGACAGAAATTTGTCGAGACGTCGGTCAAGCAGGGGAATAAATCTGTCGAGGCACTTGAGCTCGGGAAGAGATTTGTCGAGCGAGACAGAAATTTGTCGAGACGTCGGTCGAGCATGGGAAGAAATCTGTCAAGACGTCGGTCGAGCCGAGGAATAAATTTGTTAAAGCTTTGGTTGAGATGGCAACAAATTTGTCGATCGTGACACAAATTTGTCGAGACGTTGGTAGAACACGGGAAGAAATTTGCCGACATATCAGTCGAGAGCAGGAAAAAATTCTTCGAGCGTGACAGATATTTGTTGAGATGTCAGTCTAAAGCAGGAAGAAAACTGTTCAGACGGCCGAGCGCGGGAGGAGTTTTATCGAGAGTGACGGGAAGAAATTTGTCGAGACGTCGGTCGAGCACGGGAAGGAATCTGTCGAGAAGTCACTCGAGCGCGGGGAGAAATCTGTTGAGCGTTACAGTAATTTTTTGAGACGTCGGTCGAGCGCGGGAACAAATTTATCGAGAAGGTCGCACGCACAAAGAGATTTGTCGAGAGTGACACAAATTTGTCGAGACGTTGGTCGAGCACGGGAATAAATCTGTCGAGGCACTTGAGCTCAGGGAGAGATTTGTCGAGCGAGACAGAAATTTGTCGAGACGTCGATCGAGCGCGGAACGGATTCTGTCGAGACGGTCGAGTAAGAGCGGGGAGAAATTTATCGAGCGTTACAGTAATTTGTTGAGATGTCGGTCGAGCGCGGGAACAAATTTGTCGAGAAGGTCGCACGCACAAAGAGATTTGTTGAGAATGACATAAATTTGTTGAGACGTTGGTAGAGTACGGGAAGATATTTGTCGAGACGTCGATCGAGCGCGGAACGGATTCTGTCGAGACGGTCGAGCACAGGAAGAGATTTTCTGAGCCTTACAGAAATTTCTCGAGACGTCGGTCGAGCACGGGAACAAATCTCTCGAGACGGTCAAGCGCGGGAAGAAATTTGTCGAGAGTGATCGAAATTTGTCCAGACATCGGTCGAGCGTGGGAACAAATCTCTCGAGATGTCGGTCAAGAGCGTGAAGAAATTTGTCGAGAGTGACAGAAATTTGTCGAGATGTCAGTCAAGCGCGGGAAGGAATCTGTCGAGACGGTCGAGCGCGGGAAGGAATTTATCGACAGTGACAGAAATTTGTCGAGACGTCGGTCGAGCAGGGGAATAAATCTGTCGAGGCACTTGAGCTCAGGGAGAGATTTGTCGAGCGAGACAGAAATTTGTCGAGATGTCGGTTGAGCACGGGAATAAATCTGTCGAGAAGTCAGTCAAGAGCGGGGAGAAATTTATCGAACGTTACAGTAATTTGTTGAGACGTCGGTCGAGCGCGGGAACAAATTTGTCGAGAAGGTCGCACGCACAAAGAGATTTGTCGAGAGTGACAGAAATTTGTCGAGACGTCGGTCGAGCAGGGGATTAAATCTGTCGAGGCACTTGAGCTCAGGGAGAGATTTGTCGAGCGAGACAGAAATTTGTCGAGATGTCGGTTGAGCACGGGAATAAATCTGTCGAGAAGTCAGTCAAGAGCGGGGAGAAATTTATCGAGCGTTACAGTAATTTGTTGAGACGTCGGTCGAGCGCGGGAACAAATTTGTCGAGAAGGTCGCACGCACAAAGAGATTTGTCGAGAGTGACATAAATTTGTCGAGACGTTGGTAGAGTACGGGAAGAAATTTGTCGAGACGTCGATTGAGCGCGGAACGGATTCTGTCGAGACGGTCGAGCACAGGAAGAGATTTTCTGAGCCTTACAGAAATTTGTCGAGACGTCGGTCGAGCATGGGAAGAAATTTGTCGAGCGTTACAGAAATTTCTCGAGACGTCTGTCGAGCGCAGGGAGCAATCTGCTGAGACGGTCGAGAGCGGGAACAAATTTGTCGAGAGTGACAGAAGTTTGTCGAGACGTCGGTCGTGCGCAGTTCGAAATTAATCGACAGTGACAGAAATTTGTTGAGACGCCGGTCAAGCACGGGAAGAAATTTGCTGAGAGTGACAGAAATTTGTCGAGACGTCGGTCGAGCTGAGGAATAAATTTGTTAAGGCTTTGGTTTACATGGGAACAAATTTATCGACAGTGACAGAAATTTGTCGAGACGTCGGTCGAGCAGGGGAATAAATCTGTCGAGGCACTTGAGCTCAGGGAGCGATTTGTCGAGCGAGACAGAAATTTGTCGAGATGTCGGTCGAGCACGGGAATAAATCTGTCGAGAAGTCAGTCAAGAGCGGGGAGAAATTTATCGAGCGTTACAGTAATTTGTTGAGACGTCGGTCGAGCGCGGGAACAAATTTGTCGAGAAGGTCGCACGCACAAAGAGATTTGTCGAGAGTGACACAAATTTGTCGAGACGTCGGTCAAGCGCGGAAAGGATTCTGTCGAGACGGTCGAGCACAGGAAGAGATTTTCTGAGCCTTACAGAAATTTGTCGAGACGTCGGTCGAGAACGGGAAGAAATCTGTCAAGACGTCGGTCGAGCCGAGGAATAAATTTGTTAAAGCTTTGGTTGAGATGGCAACAAATTTGTCGATCGTGACACAAATTTGTCGAGACGTTGGTCGAGCGCAGGAAGAAATTTGCCGACATATCAGTCGAGAGCTTGAAAAAATTCTTCTAGCGTGACAGATATTTGTCGAGATGTCAGCTTAAAGCAGGAAGAAAACTGTTCAGACGGCCGAGCGCGGGAGGAGTTTTATCGAGAGTGACGGGAAGAAATTTTTCGAGACGTCGGTCGAGCACGGGAAGGAATCTGTCGAGAAGTCACTGGAGCGCGGGGAGAAATCTGTTGAGCGTTACAGTAATTTTTTGAGACGTCGGTCGAGCGCGGGAACAAATTTATCGAGAAGGTCGCACGCACAAAGAGATTTGTCGAGAGTGACACAAATTTGTCGAGACGTTGGTCGAGCACGGGAATAAATCTGTCGAGGCACTTGAGCTCAGGGAGAGATTTATCGAGCGAGACAGAAATTTGTCGAGACGTCGATCGAGCGCGGAACGGATTCTGTCGATACGGTCGAGTAAGAGCGGGGAGAAATTTATCGAGCGTTACAGTAATTTGTTGAGATGTCGGTAGAGCGCGGGAACAAATTTGTCGAGAAGGTCGCACGCACAAAGAGATTTGTCGAGAATGACATAAATTTGTTGAGACGTTGGTAGAGTACGGGAAGATATTTGTCGAGACGTCGATCGAGCGCGGAACGGATTCTGTCGAGACGGTCGAGCACAGGAAGAGATTTTCTGAGCCTTACAGAAATTTGTCAAGACGTCGGTCGAGCGTGGGAACAAATTTGTCGAGAAGGTCGCACGCACAAAGAGATTTGTCGAGAGTGACACAAATTTGTCGAGACGTCGGTCAAGCGCGGAAAGGATTCTGTCGAGACGGTCGAGCACAGGAAGAGATTTTCTGAGCCTTACAGAAATTTGTCGAGACGTCGGTCGAGAACGGGAAGAAATCTGTCAAGACGTCGGTCGAGCTGAGGAATAAATTTGTTAAAGCTTTGGTTGAGATGGGAACAAATTTGTCGATCGTGACACAAAT